>NC_055989.1:138455786-138772055 GCF_018446385.1 Zingiber officinale
AAAAAATTAGTTGTCTAAGAAGATGTATAACTTTTATTGTCGACCTTCTAAGTATGAACCCAAATTAATTTTCGGTCACTATTATCTTCTTCCTTAATTTTTTTCTATTATTTTTTTTAAATTTCATGATATGTCTCATTAGTTTAATACCCCTATAGTTTGCACAATTTTATATGTCTCCCTTATTCTTATATAAGGGAACTAGAGTACTTACCCTTTATTGACAAGGTTTTTTTTCTTTTTCAATATCATGTTAAATAATTTTATAAGTCATTCAATACCTTATTTCCCTAGGCACTTCCATACCTCTCTAGGAATGTTATCTGGTCCAACAGTTTTTCCATTGTGTAGCCCATTTAAAACTTGTTCTACTTCTGAAGTTTGAATTCTACGATAAAAATTTAAATTTTTATACTCATTTGACGTACTTAAATTACCTAAATTAAGTTGGTCACTTAAATCTTCATTAAAAAGTTGATAAAAATACCTCTTTTACCAATCTTTTATTTCTCTATCGTTTACTAGTACTCTCTTACATTCATCTTTAATATATTTTATTTGGATAAGATCTCTTGTTTTCCTTTCTCTCACTTTAGCTATTCTCTAAATATTTCTTTTCCCACCTTCTGTATTCATTTTTTTAATATAATCATTCAAAATTTTCATTCTTTGCTTCATTCACTACTTTCTTGGCTTCTTTTTTAGTTATTATATATTTTTAAAAAAATTTCTCATTCTTACAAATATATAATTCTTTATAAGCTATTCATTTTCCCTTCACTTTTTTTTGTACTTTCTCATTCCACCACCAAGATTCCTTATTTAGTGATGCATGTCCTTTTAACTCACTGAGTACACTCTTAGTTACTATTTTTAACTTTGATATCATCTTATTCCATGTCCTATTAGAGTCATCATATATTTCACCTAATACTTATACTCTTACCTTATCCTTAAATATATTTTACTTCCCATCCTTTAATTTTCACCACTTAATTCTAGGAGTAATATATAATTTTTTATTGATATTATACTTGAGGCGTGTATCCAACACTACTAACCTATGTTGGATAGTTAATGTTTTCTCCAGGGATAACCTTGCAATCTTTATAAATCTTTCTATCATTCTTCCTAACCATAAGAAAATCAATTTATGATTTATTATTCCCACTTTTGAATGTGACTAAGTATTTTTTTCTCTTTTCTTAAAAAATATATGAGATAATATAAGATCATATGCTATCACAGAATGTAATATAGTTTTTTCTTCTTCATTTCTCGTTCCAAACCCATAACCCTCATGTACCCTCTCATATTCCTCATTTTTTACTCTGACATGCTCATTTAGATCACCTCCTATTAAAATTATTTCATTTGACAGAATATTTTGTAATATTTCATCTAAATCATCTCAAAACCTTGATTTGGTAGTTTCATCTAATTCTACTTGCGGTGTATATATACTAATTATGTTCATAGTTTCTTTCACCACTATTATCTTAAAAGCTATAATTCAATCTCCTTTTCTAACTACTCCTACAACTTTATCCTTTAACGAACTATCTATAACAATATCCACTTTATTTCTTGTTTTACTTTTTCGTGTATACCATAACTTAAAACCTGAGTTCTCTATTATCTTTGCCTTCTCGCCTACCTATTTTATCTCTTATACATAAAAAATAATAATTCTTCTCCTAATCATCTACAATCTCCATTGATTTACTAGTGAGGGTTTCTATATATTCCATGTTACAAATCTTAGACTATTAGTTTTTTTATTATATTTGTTATTATCTAACATATGGTGTAAAAACTTTTATCTATTTAATACTACACCTAAGAGTTCTTATACAGATGTAATGATCCTTACCGATATATTACAGTCAAATCCTAAAATACGAACTCTTGCATATTTAACAATATACTTGAATTCTGAAAATATAACAATCCTTATTGAGATATTACAATCGGACCCTATAATATATTCCTTCTAAAATAATCTAATATTGGTACGATAATTTAATAGATCTTTTCTTAGACACATGCACCCTTCTCATAATTTGTACCACAGAAACGGGCACTTGTAGTATTTAGAGGATAAGTCGTATAAAAAAAAGGGTAAAGCTAATAATAATGAGGAGCATATGGTTTTATTCTCTTTTAAAAAAATTCCCCTTCATTTTTTTTTTCTCTTAACGTCTCTCTCTTTCTCACATGACTAACTTAATCATCAAAGATTGGACATCTCTGATATCCTCTAATCTCTATTAATTTACAGAGGTTTGTCCACATCCTTAGAGGAAGTATCAACACTCATGTCCAATAAGTAGGCAGATTCTAGACGCATTAGCATAGGAATAAGTTTCATCTATAAAATTTCTTTCAAAAAAAAATCTATCACTTAATTACACAAAAATTGGAGATCTTCAATTCTAGACATGATTTAAGAACTAGATAATTAAATTCAATTTCCTTGATGAGGTGAAGATAAAGATAAGATTTTAAGACGGGGCAAGCATTAGAAAAAATTTCAATAGGATTAAATCACATTTGTGGCTCACAACTAACAATATTTGAACTTTCATTAAATACATATAAATTTCTTTGGAAAAATATATCATTTTAAAAAAAATTTATTTCTAGATAGGAATTTAAAACTATTTATTAAATTTTATTTTAATTATTTCTTTAGATAGTAGGGTTGAAGTCTATATTAATAAGTATCTAACAGTTTGAAAATTAATCTTAAGAAATATCTAGAGGAATTTTCTTTTATTATCTTTTACTCTACTCTTATATTAACGGTAAATCTTAACTGAAATTTTACTAGTAAAAAAAAATTCTCTAAGTTAAAATGCAGGACGGTAAAACTTAAGGGAGAGGACAGGTAAGGTCAAACTGAATTCAATGGTGAAAATAATTACTATACAATTATGACACGAAGGAATTAGCAAAGGGAACAAAACAAAAGAGACTCGATGGCAAGGATCGATGGTCATCATTTCGAATGAGCCATCATTGCAGATTTTGATTGTGTGAAAAGACACTGATCATCAGCTGGACCTCCTCCATCCGTTCATCCTTCCACCATCAGCATCAGCATTTCTTATTTAAATTTATTTTATTTATTTATAAATAATAACCAAAATGGACATCTCAAATTAATAAAACCGTTAATTTTTTATAAAAAAATAAAATTAAAAGAACACCTAATATATATTTTGTATAAAAATATCATTATTCCATCACTACTATTAAAAATAACTACCATAGTAACTGCTAATTTCTATATATATATTAACAAAAACTCTGTCAAATTGCTCACTTTTTTTAAACTTATCAAAATTACTTCAATAATATTGAAATAATCATAAAATTATTATCGAAACCATTTGTTAGATGCTATAATTATAACAATGATTAATTATCTGCTATACAGTTTTTAAAGTGATTTAAATCAAATTTAGTTTTAATCAAGTTAGTAAAAGAATTTTGTTAATATAAAAATATTATTTGTATAATATTTTTGATAAATTAAAACCGAGCTACTCCATAATACTATTGTGTTTTTAAAAATGAGAGTATTCATGATTTTTATTATAACAAATTCTTATTTAAATTTTATTACGGTATCACCATTTATAAATACCAAGCGTGTGAGCTCAAACTCTATTGCACCGTATCATGTCGGGCTCCGTCTCCTCTTCTCTTCCCCCATCATTACACTTCCTTCAATCTCGCCGCATTAATTATCATATGTTATCTTTCTCTCTTTCACGTACACATGCATGATTGCTTGAGAGGCCGATGGGAGCAGATCTATCACCGTCTCCACAATATAAATAGCTAGCCATTGGCCATACATGCATCCCAATCCACTCAAACTGAGGCATGCCCAATTAATCTCCTTCTGCATCGGTTGTTCATCGTCATCAAGTATTCAAGTGTCCGTAGTAGTTTAAGTAGTGTAATTTATTTACTTGATCTCTAATTAACTGTGTCGGGCCGGCTTTGTGCCTGCAGTTAAGTCTTCTAGCTAGCTATCTGTCGGTCGAGGCGGGCGATGGAGAGGCTGAACACGAAGCTGTTCTGGCAGAACTGCTGCATAATGAAAGACAACGAGAGGCTGAGGAACAAGGCACAGCGACTCAACCAAGAGAACCAGCTGCTGCTGTCTCAGCTAAGGAAGAAGTTGGCAAAAGCCAACGCCAAACCTGATCTCAACGCCTTTCCCGTCTCCAAGTACAATAACAACGGCGATAATGCAGCACCCAATTAGATTAATTAATGCATGCTTTGGAACTTCGAAGACCTCTTATTAGCTATCATGAATAAGTAAGAATAAAATTGCATATATATTTCCCAAGGCATTTACCTATTTTAATTTCCAGACGACGTAATTAAGCTAAGAACGTTTTGGGCCACTTAATGGCGTGGGGAGTCGTGAGGCCATGCATTTGTCAATTTGAGTGCGTGGGACGGTCATCAGGAGGCATTAACACGTCGGTTACCACGTTTTGTTTTGGGCCACTTAAAATAAGACGGAAATCATTGGGTACGTTCTCATGGGCACTCAAACTTGATGCTCGATATATAGCAAATTTCGAATGGAGCAGCGACAATTAAGTAGACCAAACTTAGGATATTGGACCAATAGTTGACTAATACTTATCAGTTGATGAGTGTGATTCATGTATATATTCTCAGTATTATTTAGCATGCATCTAATGCATTATATGAGCATATTTTATATAGCTTCCTAGCTTTTGCATCCCTTTTACAGTTTTTAGTTGGGAGAACTCTCTTTGTATGTTTTATTTGTTAGGGTTAATTTGTAATTAGAGAGAGAGGGGGTGAATAATTCATCGTGCTTCGTTGCTTGCTCCTTAATGATGATATGCAGCGAAATGTAATTGAAGCAATGTTAACACTAGAATTTACTTGGTATTCACCTCAAGATGAGCTAACTAATCCAAAGATCCACACACACGAGCACTCTCCACTAAGAAAACACTCCTTCTCGGTAACTACCAGAGGTGGACCTCGTACAAGACTCACACAATAAGATACACTCAAACAAGAAGAAAATACACAAGTGTATAAATAAAAACCTTCTCTTGTTGGATCTTGTTGATGTAGATCGCCTCTGGACCCTTTGGAAAGTGCAACAACACTTCTCTTCCAAGCTCGAAGTCCAACGGTGAGTGCCGGAGAGAATCGCAGTAAGATCGGGGAAGAAGCGTTTTTGGAGAAAAAGCTTATCAACGACTATATACTTGGCACTTCTAGGGCTCCTAATCGATTGGGCATGCTCCCAATCGATTGCCACGTCAGATCCGCGTCATCCCAGTCGTCCATCGCTCACTACTTGTGCAACGGTCATATCCCAATCGATCGGCTGAATCGATCAGCTCGATTCAGCCTTCTTCTGTGCTCTTGCGTTTGCACGAGAAAAGTTTCCCCAATCGACTGACCAATCGATTGGGGCCCAATCGATTGGGGAGCATTGTGTGCTCGCAATTTCACTTCTCAATCGATCGGCTGATCGATTGGGCTAATCTTCTTTGTATCACACCTTCAATCGATTGGCTGATTGATTGAACCACCATTTAATCGATCAGTTGATCAATTGACTTCCCTTTGATTTGCTTAACTCAAGTCTAGGATCACCAATTCCAACATCCAGTCAACCATGACCTGTTGGAACTCCTCGTGCCTAGTATCCGGTCAATCTTGACCTGCTGGGGTTTCTTCACCAAATGTCCGGTCAATTCTTTAACCCACTTGGACTTTTCTCCTCGTTCCAAGTGTCCGGTCAACCTTGACCCACTTGGACTTACCGTCTCGTGCCAAGTGTCCAGTCCTCTATGACCCATTTGGACTTCCATCAGATGTCTGGTCAACCTTAACTCATTTGGATTTCTTATGCAAAGTATCCGGTCACTCTTTTGACCTACTTGGGCTTCCCAACACAGGTGTCCGGTCAACCTTGACCCACCTGGATCTCCACGTGTCTGGCTTCACTCACCAGGACTTTCCATCTGTCTAGCTTCACTCACCAGGTCTTTCCATCTACTTGGCTTCACTCATCAGGACTTTCCATCTACCTGACTTCACTCACCAGGATTTTCACCTAGCTTCACTCACTAGGGTTTTTACTTTGCTTCACACACCAAGATTTTCCCGCTGCCCAGTTTCACTCACCAGGACTTTTATCTGCCTAGCTTCACTCACTAGGTCTTTCACCTAGCTTCACTCACCAGGATTTTCCAACTACTTAGCTTCACTCACTAGGTCTTTCACCTGGCTTCACTCACTAGGATTTTTCCTTGCCAAACCTCCAGTTAAGACTTTCCCAGTTAAGTATCCGGTCAACCCTTTGACCTACTTGACTCTTCTTCACATCAAACTGGTCATTCCTTAATCAGAAGGGAATTGTATCAACAATCTCCCCAGTCGGACGATTGCATCTGCAATCTCCATATATTGTCAAACATTGAAACCTAAACATCAAGACTCAAGCTTGAGCCAACTCAAGCTTAGTTAACCTGGTCAACAATATTGCACCAACAATCTCCTCCTTTTTGATGTTTGGCAATACCTTTAAGTTATGCTAATCTCATAGCCCCAACTTATTCTTTATGTCAACGCCCTTTGGATAATGAAGGCATAATTTAGACCCTACATTCTCCCTCAAACTTTCCTTGAGGGACAATGGCATAACTTAAACCCTACATTTCTTTCCCTATTGACACACATAAAAAACTCTTCCCTTGAAGAGTTACTCAACGTTGTTCACAACCTCACATGTTGTTCATAATACCACAATGAAGGTCGCATATCCTTCATTATCTTCAATGCTCACCCTTGAGCATTAACAATTTCAAAAATGAAGGTCACATACCCTTCATTGTATCCAATGTTTATCTTTGAGCATACTCCTTTTTGTTGGATCGAGAAGCGCTAGAGGGGGGGGGGGGTGAATAGCGCTCGTGGCTATTTTACATTTTCCGGAATCGTTAAAGTAAACGCAGCGGAAATGAAAAGTAAAGTAAATACAAAGACACAAATGGTTTACTTCGTTCGGAGCCTATCTCGACTCCTACTCGAAGGCCCGCGGTCCATGACCGCTTTCGGTGGGCAACAATTATATAGCGCAAATCTTTATAGGTGAATAAGTACAAGTATTAAACACAAAAGATTATACCAACAAATACAAAGATGAATGAAGTGGTTATCATTTGTCGGAGTAGCAGAGTCTAGTTGAAGCTTTCGGAGCAGCGTACAAGATCACACGTTCTTCTGTTCGAATTGATGTTTGAGCTGTACCTCGAGGCCTCCTCTTATAGCTCTGCAAGATCTGATCCAGATCCCCAAGTCTCGGGATCAGCTTTGACCCGAAGCGGATCGGTCGACCGATCCTCATGTTCGGTCGACCGATCAGATGATCTCCACCGCATCTGATCCATCGATTTGTTGCTCCGCTTCGATCTGGTCAAACTCTATCCCTGGGTTCGGTCGATCGATCCCAGGGTCCGGTCGACCGATCAGTCTCCACTGACCCGCACACCTCGACTTGATCCAGTCGACACCTATCGCAGGTTCGGTCGACCGATCCCAAGGTTCGGTCGACCGATCCCCTGGTCGAGCCCGGTCCAACCTCTGGAGATCTGATCTGCCAGCTTGGGGGTTCGGTCGACCGATCCCAAGGTTCGGTCGACCGATCCCGGTCAATCCTAACCCTGCACAAAAAGATTAGTTTCCTGCAAAACAGAGTTAGAACACAAAAGATAATATATAGAAATAAACATGACAGTCATCGGACTGTCCGGGTCTGATTTCGAGTTTCCGACCGGAAACCCTAAGTCGACCCGACGCCTACTGTTCCCTCTACGGGGAACACATCCTCACCTACTCCACTCAGGAGATTTACCTATTGCCAGTGCGATCCTCCAGATTGACTGGACTTTTGCTCGGTACTCGATGCTTCCGGACTTTCTGCTGGACTTCCGCTTCCCGGCTGGTCCAGTCTTTCACCTGGTTCGCAACACCAGGACTTTCCACCTAGGGTTACCCCCTAGGACTTTTGCCTGAAGCACTCGACCCACCAAGACTTTCCGCATAGGGTTACCACCCCCTATGACCTAGGGTTACCACACCCTAGGGTTTTCCCTTGCCTAACCGCAGCTAGGACTTTCCTGAAACACTCAGTCATACACATTAGATAACAATTAAACTTAACTTTGAATCCCTTTGTCATTATCAAAACTAAGGTTCAATCGTCGGATGCTCCTCGCACCAGCAATCTCCCCCTTTTTGATTATGGCAACAGAAATTTAAAGTTAAGTGAAAAATGCAATAAAGGTAAATAAAACCTAAGCACATTGAAGCTCCCCCTTAATGGAAGCTCCCCCTCAAGCTGTTTTCTTTTAGTTTTGAATTTTTGAATTTTAGTTTCCTTTGAATTTCCTATACTCTCCGCCTTTGCCATATATCAAAATAAAGAAGGGAGAAAAAAATGAGTACTGAGGTAAACACTTAACTTTTCAAAATAAATTTCTTGTAAACATTAGAGTCTAAGTGTTTCTTTAAAAATTTTTTAACAAAATTTTTTCAAAACTCTAAGTTTAAGAAATGATTTAATTTTTAAAAGGATTTTTCAAATAATTTTTTAAATTAATTTTCAAAGGATTTTTCAAATTTTTCAAATTTTTCAAATTTTTCAAAGGATTTTTCAAATAATTTTTTAAATTAATTTTCAAAGGATTTTTTAAAATTTTCAAAGGATTTTTCAAATAATTTTTGAAATTAATTTTCAAAATATTTTTCAAATAATTTCTGAAATTAATTTTTAAAAGATTTTTCAAATAAGTTTTGAAATTAATTTTCAAAATATTTTTCAAATGATTTTGAAATTAATTTTTAAAAGATTTTTAAAGTATTTTTCAAATGATTTTGAAATTAATTTTTAAAAGATTTTTTTAAATAAGTTTTGAAATTAATTTTCAAAGTATTTTTCAAATGATTTTGAAATTAATTTAAAAAGATTTTTCAAATAAGTTTTGAAATTAATTTTCAAAGTATTTTTCAAATGATTTTGAAATTAATTTTTAAAAGATTTTTAAAATAAGTTTTGAAATTAATTTTCAAAGTATTTTTCAAATGATTTTGAAATTAATTTTTAAAAGATTTTTAAAATAAGTTTTGAAATTAATTTTCAAAGTATTTTTCAAATGATTTTGAAATTAATTTTTAAAAGATTTTTCAAATAAGTTTTGAAATTAATTTTCAAATAATTTTTTAAAGGATTTTTAAAATGATTTTCTTATAATTTTTCAATGGATTTTTAAAATAATTTTCAAATAATTTTTCAAAGGATGATTAAAATAATTTTTCAAAGGATTTTTAAAATGATTTTCAAATAATTTTTCAAAGGATTTTAAAATGATTAATTCATTTGATTTAACTTAATTAAGTCGATTCATTTGTTTAAATTGAACTAAGTTTAACATAAATCCATCTCACCCGATTCTAAGTTATCAATCAGGTAATCTTATATAATTTTGTGAGATGGTTATCTGTAATTTAGGTTATTTATAAGGATTAATTTATATTTGAGTTAAGATTAGGTTTTTCAATTAGTCTATTAAGTATATATTTCAATGATTGGTTCTCAGGTCAGGGCGAGGCTCTAGACCTTCTTGGGTATGAGATCATCCACCCCTTCCTAGACAGAACCGTTCAAAGAAAATATATATTTAATTTTCTTTTTGAAACACCTAGATTTAACTAACAAGTGTAAATTATACCTAGGTCCTTAAGCTATCCTAAATCTAAACATGTATATTGCAAGGAAAATAAATAAACAAGTATCAATCAATTTTATCTATTTATTGAGATAGTTTTTCTATTTGTTCCCCTTGGATCATAGTCTCGATATGGTCTATCAAGGAAATGGATCTGATCCTTGGGGACCCAATAGTGACCAGGTCCAACTTGATTAACCAAGTTTGATTTGGGGACTCATGCTTGAATTATGTTTTTATTATTTCTATTTACTAACGACAAGTTTGATTTAAACTTTGTTTTGGTCTTAAATCCAAGTCCGGATTTGTTGTAAATGACTCGCTGTTTTCCAAGAATTAGATCCAGATTCTTGGAACCCAAGGTGAACTGTTCCAACGTGTCCTTGAGTTCTTTAATTTGAGTTTTCAAATTGAAATTTTCTTCCTCAAGTTGTTGGACTTGAGTTGAACTTCCAATTTGAACTAACTCAATTAGAACTGACTTAGTTAAAGAACTCGAGTCAGTCACTCGCTTAAGGGTTGTTACCTCCTTTTGGAGCGACTTAATCCAGACGTTGGATTTAGCCAACTTTTAAAGCAAGTACGGAATTAAATTTTCTAAGTCATCTAAGTTAATACTAGACATTAAAGCACTTACAGTGGTTTTTGGTCCTTCGGAAATGGATGTGTACCCGTGGCTTCGCTCGGACTCGGCTTCCGACTCGCTCTCGGTTTCGGACTCGAATTCGGACTCAGTTTCATCAATATTTACTTGTACCGGCAATGCGAGGAAGCTTGTCGGTTCTTCTGTGTCGGACTCGGATTTATCTGATGACTCGGACCAGGTTGCCTTTAATGCCTTCCTTCTTTTCTTCTTGTTTGGACAATATGGCTTGTAGTGCCCCTTCTGGTACAGCCGTAACAAGTGACTTCAGATATGTCCTTCATGTTTGTTTGATTCACCTTTTTTGACTTGCACATCTTCCGTACGAGCTTTATCAGTTCAGAAGCAACTTCGTCGTCGTCCTCTGCATCTGATTCATCTTTGGACTTGGGCTTAGTTTTGCGCCTTGACATTGGTTCACGTGTTCTGCTGGTACCTGCAACCAAAGCAACACCTTTCTCGACCGGGCGTGCATTAGTCTGTTCATGCAATTCTAGTTCTAAAAAAAGTTCATCTAATTTGATTGAAGAGAGGTCCTTAGAAACCTTGTAAGCATCAACCATGGATGCCCACAAGGTGTTCCTTAGAAAGGCGCTAAGTGCGTACCTTATTATGTCGCGGTTTTCTATTCTTTGGCCGATTGCGTGAAGGTCGTTTAGGAGGTCCTGAATGCGCGCGTGAAGCTGGCTTGGTGTCTTATTTTCCTGTATTTTTATGTTATACAATTTATTGAATAATAAATCGCGCTTACTTACTTTGGTATCGGAGGTCCCTTCGTGGAGTTCTATTAGTTTCTCCCACAGCCACTTTGCGGTTGAAAATGGACCGACTCTGTTGAGCTTCTCCTTGGTAAGACCACACTGGAGGGTGTAGGTAGCTTTGGCATCGGCTTCCACCTTCTTGATTAGGGATGGCTCCCAGTTCTCGCAGGGTGTAGGCTTGCCGTCTTTATCCGTTGGCAGATCCAAACCAGTCTTGATTATCATCCAGGTTTCAAATTAGATTTTCAGGTAGGTTTCCATTCGTCCCTTCCAGTACCCGAAATCTTCTCCGGAGAAGAGGGGGGGGACGAACGGTGCTGAAACCCTCTTGTTGGGCCATTGAGAGAATATGCAAAAGAAATAAAAAAAATATGTCCCAAGACTAAGTCTTGGATTAGTAGTGCGGGAGTAAAGAATTGAAAAGGAACTAACTCGAGTGGTGTTGCACCTACCTCGAGCGAGATCAATACGAACGAAAAAAAACTGGAATATAGTAATAATACTAATTTCAGTTGACTGCGAAAAATTTAAAACACCGCGAAAAAATTACGTGATTGGTGGTTGCACCAAATCAACGCGACCCCGCTCTGATACCAATTGATAGATCGAGAAGCGCTAAAGGGGGGGGTGAATAGCGCTCGTGGCTATTTTATATTTTTCGGAATCGTTAAAGTAAACGCAGCGGAAATGAAAAGTAAAGTAAATACAAAGACACAAATGGTTTACTTCGTTCGAAGCCTATCTTGACTCCTACTCGAAGGCCCGCAGTCCTTGACCGCTTTTGGTGGGCAACAACTATATAGCGCAAATCTTTACAGGTGAATAAGTACAAGTATTAAACACAAAAGATTATACCGACAAATACAAAGATGAATGAAGTGGTTGTCGTTTGTCGGAGTAGCAGAGTCTAGTTGAAGCTTTTGGAGCAGCGAACAAGATCACACGTTCTTCTGTTTGAATTGATGTTTGAGCTGCACCTCGAGGCCTCCTCTTATAGCTCTGCAAGATCTAATCCAGATCCCCAAGTCTCGGGATCAGCTTTGACCCGAAGCGGATCGGTCGATCGATCCTCATGTTCGGTCGAGCGATCAGATGATCTCCACCGCATTTGATCCGTCGATCTGTCGCTCCGCTTCGATCTGGTCAAACTCTATCCCTAGGTTCGGTCGACCGATCCCAAGGTCCGGTCGACCGATTAGTCTCCTTTGACCCGCACACCTCAGCTTGATCCAGTCGACACCTATCGCAGGTTCGGTCGACCGATCCCAAGGTTCGGTCGACCGATCCCCTGGTCGAGTCCGGTCCAACTTCTGGAGATCTGATCTGCCAGCTTGGGGGTTCGGTCGACCGATCCCAAGGTTCGGTCGACCGATCCCGGTCAATCCTAACCCTGCACAAAAAGATTAGTTTCCTGCAAAACAGAGTTAAAACACAAAAGATAATATATAGAAATAGATTTGACAGTCACCGGACTGTCCGAGTCTGACTTCGGGTTTTCGACCGGAAACCCTAAGTCGACCCGATGCCTACTGTTCCCTCTACGGGAAACGCGTCCTCACCTACTCCACTCAGGAGATTTACCTGTTGCCAGTGCGATCCTCCAGATTGACTGGACTTTTGCTCGGACTTTCTGCTGGACTTCCGCTTCCCGGCTGGTCCAGTCTTTCACCTGATTCGCGACACCAGGACTTTCCATCTAGGGTTACCCCCTAGGACTTTTGCCTGAAGCACTCAACCCACCAAGGCTTTCCGCATAGGGTTACCACCCCCTATGACCTAGGGTTACCACCCCCTAGGTTTTCCCTTACCTAACCGCAGCTAGGACTTTCCTGAAACACTCAGTCATACACATTAGATAACAATTAAACTTAACTTTGAATCCCTTTGCCATTATCAAAACTAAGGTTCGATCGTCGGATGCTCCCCGCACCAACAATCTCCCTCTTTTTGATTATGACAACCGAAATTCAAAGTTAAGTGAAAAAATGCAATAAAGGTAAATAAAACCTAAGAACATTGAAGCTCCCCCTTAATGGAAGCTCCCTCTCAAGCTTATTTCTTTTAGTTTTGAATTTTTGAATTTTAGTTTCCTTTGAATTTCCTATACTCTCCTCCTTTGCCATATATCAAAATAAAGAGGGGAGAAAAAAATGATTACTGAGGTAAACACTTAGCTTTTCAAAATAAATTTCTTGTAAACATTAGAGTCTAAGTGTTTCTTTTAAAATTTTTTAACAAAATTTCTTCTAAACTCTAAGTTTAAGAAATGATTTAAATTATTTTGAAATTATTTTTTAAAGGATTTTTCAAATAATTTTTTAAATTAATTTTCAAAGTATTTTTCAAATGATTTTGAAATTAATTTTAAAAGATTTTTCAAATAAGTTTTGAAATTAATTTTCAAAGTATTTTTCAAATGATTTTGAAATTAATTTTTAAAAATATTTTTCAAAATAATTTTTGAAATTAATTTTCACAGTATTTTTCAAATGGTTTTGAAATTAATTTTTAAAGGATTTTTCAAATGATTTTGAAATTAATTTTTAAAAGGGTTTTTCAAATAATTTTTAAAATTAATTTTCAAAGTATTTTTCAAATGGTTTTGAAATTAATTTTCAAAGGATTTTTCAAATAATTTAAGAAATTAATTTTTAAAAGATTTTTCAAATAAGTTTTCAAATTAATTTTCAAAGTATTTTTCAAATGATTTTGAAATTAATTTTTAAAAGATTTTTAAAATAAGTTTTGAAATTAATTTTCAAAGTATTTTTCAAATGATTTTGAAATTATTTTTTAAAATATTTTTAAAATAAGTTTTGAAATTAATTTTCAAAGTATTTTTTACATGGTTTTGAAATTAATTTTCAAAGGATTTTTCAAATAATTTTTGAAATTAATTTTCAAGGTATTTTTCAAATAATTTTTGAAATTAATTTTTAAAAGATTTTTCAAATAAGTTTTGAAATTAATTTTCGAAGTATTTTTCAAATGATTTTGAAATTAATTTTTAAAGTATTTTTAAAATGATTTTGAAATTAATTTTTAAAAGATTTTTTTAAATTAAGTTTTGAAATTAATTTTCAAAGTATTTTTCAATTGATTTTGAAATTAATTTTTAAAGTATTTTTCAAATGATTTTGAAATTAATTTTTAAAAGATTTTTTTTAAAATAAGTTTTGAAATTAATTTTCAAAGTAATTTTCAAATGATTTTTAAATTAATTTTAAAAGATTTTTCAAATAAGTTTTGAAATTAATTTTGAAAGTATTTTTCAAATGATTTTGAAATTAATTTTTAAAAGATTTTTAAAATAAGTTTTGAAATTAATTTTCAAAGTATTTTTCAAATGATTTTGAAATTAATTTTTAAAAGATTTTTAAAATAAGTTTTGAAATTAATTTTCAAAGTATTTTTCAAATGATTTTGAAATTAATTTTTAAAAGATTTTTCAAATAAGTTTTGAAATTAATTTTCAGATTATTTTTTAATGGATTTTTAAAATGATTTTCAAATAATTTTTCAAAGGATGATTAAAATAATTTTTCAAAGGATTTTTTTTTAAAAAAATGATTTTCAAATAATTTGTCAAAGGATTTTTAAAATGATTTTCGAATAATTTTTCAAAGGATTTTAAAATGATTTTCAAATAATTTTGAAAATGATTTTCAAATAATTTTTTAAAGGATTTTTAAAATGATTTTCAAATAATTTTTCTAAGGATTTTAAAATGATTTATTCATTTGATTTAAGTTAATTAAGTCGATTTATTTGATTAAATTGAACTAAGTTTAACCTAGATCCTTCTCACCCGATTCTAAGTTATCAATCAGGTAATCTTATATAATTTTGTGAGATGGTTATCTGTAATTTAAGTTATTTATAAGAATTAATTTACATTTGAGTTAAGATTAGGTTTTTCAATTAGTTAATTAAATATATATTTCAATGATTGGTTCCCAGGTCAGGGCGAGGCTCTAGGCCTTCTTGGGTATGGGATCATCCACCCCTTCCTAGACAGAATCGTTCAAAGAAAATATATATTTAATTTTCTTTTTGAAACCCCTAGATTTAACTAACAAGTGTAAATTATACCTAGGTCCTTAAACTATCCTAAATCTAAACATGTATATTACAAGGAAAATAAATAAACAAGCACCAATCAATTTTATCTATTTATTGAGATAGTTTTTCTATTTGCTCCCCCTAGATCATAGCCTCGATATGGTCTATCAAGAAAATGGATCTGATCCTTGAGGACCCAATAGTGACCAGGTCCAACTTGATTAACCAAGTTTGACTTGGGGACCCATGCTTGAATTATGTTTCTATTATTTCTATTTACTAACGACAAGTATGATTTAAACTTTGTTTTGGTCTTAAATCCAAGTCCGGATTTGTTGTAAACGGCTCGCTGTTTTCCAAGAATTCGATCCAGATTCTTGGAACCCAAGGTGAACCGTTCCAACGTGTCCTTGAGTTCTTTAATTTGAGTTTTCAAATTGGAATTTTCTTCCTCAAGTTGTTGGACTTGAGTTGAACTTCCAATTTGAACTGACTCAGTTAGAACTGACTTAGTTAAAGAACTCGAGTCATTAGCTCCCTTAAGGGCTGTTACCTCCTTTTGGAGCGACTTAACCTGGACGTTGGATTTAGCCAACTTTTTAAGCAAGTACGGAATTAAATTTTCTGAGTCATCTTGTCACGCCCCAGAGGAGTCCCTGTCCGAGAAAATTTCGGCAGCATCTCCCCTGTACGGTGGACAATCTGAAACTTTTCTACATCTCACAAATACCTCAGCCACAGGCGGCTGGAATAACAACAGTAAATAAAATCAATCACCACGCAGTTTATATATGTATTCAGCCTCTGGCTGTCACAACCACGCAGTTAATAAAATAAAACAACATAGTAATACTCTGACTCGAAATCAACCCTACTCAACTACACTCGTAAAGCCCAAATCCGATTTTTTCTTACCTCTTCTGCCGTCCAGGAAGGCATGTAGTAGAGTAAATCCAAATCATACTAAAAGTCCATCCAACGGAAAGATTCCATACAATATCTATATGTAAGTTCAAAACAAAACTAAAAACAAAGTCTGATAGCGGAAAGCTAAAATAAAACAACTCAAAAACCAGCAGAGGAGTAGCACTACGTGCTGTGGGGACCAGCGACTGGAACTCCCTCCTGACAGCATCAACCTGAAAATAACAACAATGGAGGCGGGGTGAGTCCAACACTCAGCAGGTACAATTGATATGCAAAGTAAAGAAATAACATCTAACACTAATCATGCGTATAGTCTCCTGATATAAGAAAGATATAAATATGCATCTGAAGTAAACAGGAGAATGCTGTACTAACCAGGTCCTGAGTATAAGGTCAAACAGTCCGAGTGGTATAGGAATCCTGTATGCATGTCAAACATAGGTATCCAAACAATATGCAGCATATAAATGCAGCAACCACAAACACAAGCAATAAATGCATCATGCATATGATGCCAATGATGCGTCCTGGTCACCCTTGACGCCAGTCGATTATCTCATACAAAAGTGAGGCCGAGTAGGTAGGGCTGTGACAACCGTGCACTCTGTCGTCACTACTCCTGATGAGTGACCGAGTGGACGGGATGCTGTCGGAGTACACCTATCCTCCTACCCCAAATCATAGATGGGGGAGCACAATGCTCTCAACTCCCGGTACATGATGACGGGGAGGAATCCCTGCCGGATAACACGTTGTGTCACACTACCCATGAGCGGACCAACGGTGCCTAACAGAGTCCCTGCTGCAACACACTCTGCCTGAATTGACCACTAACCCATGAGTGGTGGTGTGTGCAGATCCATGTAACTGGCGATGTGCTCAGCAATAATGGAGCGGACTATCGCACAGCATGCAATCATGCAAATGATGCATGGCAATAACCATATAAACATCCTGACCTAATCCATATATATATAGAAATGTGCACCCTAGGTCAAAGAATCATATCAAATCAAGTACACAGAAGGTATAAAAACCTAGGTCCTGAACATGGTGAAGCATGGTATATCACTACCCCCTATAAGCATGTATAAGCAAATAAAGTATACATGGGATGCAAATCAAGCAATCAATCAATCATGTATCAGATATTGGGTAGTGACTAACCGAAACAAACAAAGGACATAATTAATGCAATATGTTAATTTCATTACTAAGCATATCAAAGACAAAAAGTCAAAAGTACCCGCCTCCGATAAAATGGTCCAAATCTGACTCCGAGATACTCGTCTCGCGTCAAAGTCCTGTAATATTTATAGTTTCCAGGTTTAGCTAATTTCATATAGATAAAATAGCTAAATCAAATCCACGAGAAGCTAACATAAATCCAACAATTAACTAGGGTTAATTTACCTTAACCCTAATCATATCATCAAACCAATTCCACACCTAATCCATTTTCACATGATTACACCTCTACATAATCAATCACCTAATTCAAATGCATAAGAAATTATATATGTACCAATTCCTACCTAAATCAACATGTATCATAATCATGTTCCTTACCTAGATTCACATGATCATCTAACCAAATCTTCCAATTCAGAACATGATCTACAACAAGTATTCAAATACATCTAATCCTTACCTCACAACTCTAAAGATTCTGTCAACAGCACAATTGGAGATCGACTTGTCGCTGCTAGCAACACAACAAATTGCTAACTCGTAGCCGTGCTTGTTGATCCACACCAGGTCTGTTGCTGCCAGCTTAAATTTATTGCTGCTGGAACTCTAATTGTTGCTGTCGGAACACTGCACAGCAGAGCCCTTCCTCACTGTTTCCCCCTGCCTCTCCAATTTCTGGTGACGAGATCAGAAACAAGGAAGAAAATCAGTACCCAAGAAATAAGAAGTCACCACCGCAGATCAAATCCACAACACAGCTTGGTATAGCCCTTACCTTCAAGGTTCGGCTAGGGCAGAGGCGACGGGGTGGAGAAGGCCGGCGACACTACGGATGGCGACGCCGTCGGGTGGAGAAAACGCGGCTGAGAAGATGACTAAGGCTCAGGGAAGATCGCCGGCAAACGAAGGGGTCGGCTAGGGCAAAGAGCGAAACCGCCGGAGTTCTTGTGGCTGATACTCGGCGTCGGCAGAGGAGAAGATGTAAGAGGAGAGGATGCTAGGAACTCCACGGCAAGGGCTAGGGCTCCGGGTGGTCAACGGTGGCTCTCAACTAGGGCAGAGGTTGGGTCGCCGGCGTCGGCAAAGGAGAAGAGGAAGGAGATGGCATCGGCCTCGGGGGAATTTGTACCGGCCGAGGAAGAGGCGGTTAGGGCTCGGGTTCGCGAGGGGAAAGGAGTGAACGGCGACACAAAGAAATGAAAAGAAAAAAAATAAATAAAGAAAAAGGAATTTAGAAATTCAACTTTTCCTCATTTAAATGGGGTAGCCTAAACAGGCTTTTCCCGGCCCCGTTTCCATCCCCGTTAACTCGTTCGTACGAGCTCCGAAAAATTCCCGAAAAATTTCCAAAAATTTCGGAAAATTCCCTTATTAATATTTCTCTATTTTCCGATATTTTACATTCTCCCCCACTAATAAAAATTTGGTCCCCAAATTTCGTTATCTACCATCAGCAAGTACTAACAACAGATATATAGTATAAATGCTGAACGGTAAATAAATCACATACCTCAAGTGAAAAGATGGGGATATCGAGCTCGGATCGTATCCTCTAGCTCCCAAGTAACCTCCTCGTCTGAATGATGCTGCCATCCGACTTTAACCAGCCGGATAGCCTTGTTCCGCAACTGACGCTCCTTCCGGTCGAGAATCCGTACCGGAACCTCCTCATAGGTGACGTCAGGCTGAAAGGAGAACTGAGATTATCTATCAACACATGTATCAGATCGGGTACGTATCTCTTCAGCGTAGATACGTGGAATACGATGTGAACGCCTGCCAAGGGCGGCAATAGTGCCAACCGATAAGCTACTGCTCCAATCTTTTCCGAGATCTGGAAAGGTCCAATGTATCGCGGAGCTAGCTTACCTCTGAGGTCAAATCTCTTCACCCCTTTCGTGGGCGAAACTCGCAGAAATATATAGCCGCAAATAGAGAACTCAAGGTGTCTCCGACTCGGGTCAGCATAACTCTTCTGACAGTCTTATGCTTTTGACATCCTCCGTCTGATAATACGGATCAACTCCGCCTCACGTTGAGCCCTATGAGGTCCCAACAACTGGGTCTCTCGGATTCTCGTCCTGATCGACGACTGAGCAACTATGGTAACAAGAATACCCTGCTCTGTATGTCCCTTCTCTTCAATGTCTAACTCAGAGAAATCCTGAATCAAATCTGTGACCACAACTCGGTGGCAAGCTAAAGTCCCTCTGGACCTCTAGCTAAGTGCATCGGTAACCACATTAGCTTTTCCCAGGTGATAGCTAATGGTACAATCATAATATTTCAGGAACTCCATCTATCTCCTCGGTCGAAGATTAAGTTCCTTCTGAGTGAACAGATATTTGAGACTCTGATGGTCAGTGAGAATCTCAATGTAATATCATAAAGGTAATGCCGCCTAATCTTTAGGGCAAAAATAATAGCGGCCATCTACAGATCATGTACAGGGTAGACCTTCTCATGCTCCTTCAACCGACGAGAAGCATAAGAGACTACCATATCGTGCTGCATTTGAACAGCGCTCAAACCCTGAATAGATGCGTCGGTGTAGAGGACATATCTGTCCTCTCCAAATGGTAAAAAGCAAAAATCAAAGCCGACACTGGTCTCCGCTTCAGCTCCTAGAAGCTGGTCTTGCAATCCTCAGTCCAAGTAAACTTCACGCCTTTCATGGTCACGCGTGAAAGTAGCATAGCTATGCGGAAGAAACCCTCGACGAAAGGTCTGTAATATCCTGCGAGTCACAAAAGACTGCGGATCTCCTACACTGATTTCGGCTGCTCCCAACGGTAACAACCTCTATCTCCTGTGGAACCACGGTACACTCCTACTGGTGATCGTGTGTCCCAAACATCATAACCAAAGACAATCCAAACCAGCACTACTGATAATCACATATAGATGTTCTCGTCGAATCATCTCTAGATCTATGCAAAGGTAGTGTACGTGACTCACCTCGGATCCGTAATAGATCACAACATCGTCCACAAAGATAATGGACACCTATCCAAACATCCTCGACATACCAGGATCATCGAGTCCCTAAAAACATCTAAGGCACTGAAAGCCTATATGGCAAAAACCAAGACACATAATGTCCGTATCACAGACATTCCTATCCATAAGATCTCCAATAATAAATCGAAAAAAAAAATCTGATCATCAATAACATAAATCACCAAAGAATAAATCCTCCAGGGTGAGAGCAACGCTCCATCACAGGAAACACCACATATGTGGGAGCAACGCTCTACCACAAGAAATCCTCAATATGTGGGAGCAACACTCCACCACAAATAATCTGAAATATGTATCTGCAATAAATATAGGAGCAATGCTCCGCTACCAGCAATCCGTGATATGTGGGAGCAACGCTCACGACAAAATAATACATAAGTACCCCAAGGCACCTAACTATCCAGCTAGAGATTGTACAAGATCTCTTTACCACAAATCACTGTGGTTAGCCTAGGCTATAACTACCTAGTAACTAATCAAATCCATCATCAACTCTATCAGCATCCTAGTGGGTCATCCACTGATAGGAAAATTAGTTGATGGGTTAATTCAACAAATGACATAATGCAGTCACTCCACATTCTGCATTCAGTATAAGTAGAATCATCATACTGCTACCAATGTATACACCTAGCACACATGCTCACACAACATATGTATGATCAACAAAATCCTCCAATTATTATACACCAAACATACAACTCAGGTATATTCAGTATGATACCTCTAACAATACATACCGAACACGTGTGCAAAATCAATATAGGTATAATCGACAATACACCTCAAACAACCTCACATGGCATATATACACCTATGCCAAGAGTATAACCAACATATACTTTCAATAAAGCATACTAAACCCAGGTGCACTCACATATCAAACATAATCAAAAAGATACCTCAGATACCACACCAAACACATATGTACATATCAAAACTCAGATTAAATCGACAAAATGCCTCCATCAAAACACCACCGATGTACTTATACTACATCTCGGATTTAATCAACAAGATATCTTCAATAATACCTCCAGATACATACACCCAACTACATATCTATGATCCACAAGGAACCTTCACCATATCAGAACATGGATACATATACTACTTGCAAATGGACAGTCTACCACAGGACTCCTACAACCCAAAACAATCATGATATACATGCAAAATCAGCATACCAGCTCAATCAAAGAGACCAACCTTATGCTACCAACACTCATGGGTTACCGGTATATCTAAACAAAATTCATGCATATGTATCAAGCATGAATACATCAATCAAAGGCAACCCAAAATAAAGCAGCCTAATCATCCAGTAACAACCCTGCTCTAGGTTCAAAGGAACTGGTATCGGACAAGAAAAATATACACACCGTGGTATAACATTGCCAGTCAATGTCATACACTACCAAGACTATATCTAATAGGGAAAATTTATCATCATAAATCCAAATGTACTCTCCCAGTATACACTAGTAACTATTGTATCCCATAAGTGTTAAGCAATTAGCTCTACACTTCCTTACATCAGCGGGGTCACATATCCCAAAGCACCCTCTAAGTTATCCCACCAGGTATATACAATCCACGGTCAAAATCTTCATGGAATAGGATACATCGATCCTTTATAACCTATCCAAGCCGATAATGATATATGGCTAAATCAGTCATTTTTCACGTCAGTACAAAACATGTACTCAAATGTGCTCTAGATACATAACTAAGCACAAATAACCTAAAGGTTCGAACCTCTAAAAATAGAGTATGGCAATCCTCTACTGATCAACCAACAAAACTAAATCATTCATCTACTAACTAATCAAGAATACCTTAATCCTCCACAAGCAACTAAGGTATATCCAACCACATAATATCATATGTATAAATGTGTACGACCCAAAAGAAAAAGTCAATATTTAGGAACATCAAGACACTCTCATTTTCATCCTCAAAAATATCAGCCCACATAATATCAGATGAATCAGTCTCTACTCCCCATGAGGGCAAGTTAGCATTCAAAACATCAAATCATTATTTATCCACGAAGTCCAATATCAGAGGAAGCAATTATCCATTTTATCATCCTTTTAACTAACCACAACTAACTAGATTATTAAAATCTCATAGGCACACTCAACCATAAACTCTCTAGCACCCAATTTATAATCTGATCACCAACCATAATCATCAAACCTGTGAATATTATAAATGACACTTACTATGTCACCATCAATGACAATCCAAATATAAATCATCAAAATAGTTATCCACTAATAGATCATCAAAACAAATATCTAGTATTTGATCATCAGACAACCACATAACATTTACTCTCATAAACCATAAGAAATCAACATCACAATATCTGATCTTCCAATATCCCTCAACCTCAAATCATTCTCAACAATGATCAAACATGATAACTCTCCAATGACCAATTTTCATCGTATCGGATACCCTAATATCCAAAAGATACGAGTATAAAAACTCTACTAGCTAAGTCCACAGGAATATATAGGTATCATCCATTACCCAGCTAACAATAGCAGAGGCTGATATGTGCCTCCATTTCCTAACCATCTAGTAGTAACAAAAGCTAAAACTACTAGTGATAAGATATATATAAAATCACCAGAGATTATAACCCTTGATCTCTATTAGGGTCGAGCAAGATCAGTGGCTAACCCATCACATGTAATATGGCTACAACATCCAGACAGGTAATAAAGATAAAGTGCTAATAGATGTCCTAACTATCATAAAATAAACATCATACCTATATGCCGTCTGGAGATGTTCCGTCGTTGTCCAGTCCCCAATTTGACCTCAAAATTTCGAACGAGAAAATCGTCGGAAATCCATATAAATCCGAAACGGAAATCCGAAACATAACCATATCGAAATCCGAAAATGCCCAGTTTGACTCGCAAACCTGGCTAACCCAAATATCCTGAATACCAACAACCGGTATCCGATAAATCTCCAGAACACCAAAAGCAGGTATCATAACCCGCTCTGATACCAAATAAATTGGTATCAGACAAATCTCGGAAATCCAACAAACTGAAATAGATATCCAAAAATCCAGAACACCAAAAGCAGGTATCGTAACCTGCTCTGATACCAATAAATTGGTATCAGATAAATCTCGAAAATCCAAAATATAAAAATCCAACAAGTATCGCCCAACTTGGCGCTCTGATACCAAGTAAATAAATTGGTATCAGGTTATCCCAAACATCAAAAATACGAAAATAAAAGATCATATACCTGTGCTCTGATACCACTAAATTGTCACGCCCCAGAGGAGTCCCTGTCCGAAGCATCTCCCCTGTACGGTGGACAATCTGAAACTTTTCTACATCTCACAAATACCTCAGCCACAGGCGGCTGGAATAACAATAGTAAATAAAATCAATCACCACGCAGTTTATATATGTATTCAGCCTCTGGCTGTCACAACCACGCAGTTAATAAAATAAAACAACATAGTAATACTCTGACTCGAAATCAACCCTACTCAACTACACTCGTAAAGCCCAAATCTGATTTTTTTTCTTATCCAGGCAGGCATGTAGTAGAGTAAATCCAAATCATACTAAAAGTCCATCCAACGGAAAGATTCCATACAATATCTATATGTAAGTTCAAAACAAAACTAAAAACAAAGTCTGATAGCGGAAAGCTAAAATAAAACAACTCAAAAACCAGCAGAGGAGTAGCACTACGTGCTGTGGGGACCAGCGACTGGAACTCCCTCCTGACAGCATCAACATGAAAATAACAACAATGGAGGCGGGGTGAGTCCAACACTCAGCAGGTACAATTGATATGCAAAGTAAAGAAATAACATCTAACACTAATCATGCGTACAGTCTCCTGATATAAGAAAGATATAAATATGCATCTGAAGTAAACAGGAGAATGCTGTACTAACCAGGTCCTGAGTATAAGGTCAAACAGTCCGAGTGGTATAGGAATCCTGTATGCATGTCAAACATAGGTATCCAAACAATATGCAGCATATAAATGCAGCAACCACAAACACAAGCAATAAATGCATCATGCATATGATGCCAATGATGCGTCCTGACCCCTGACGATCATCTCATACAAAAGTGAGGCCGAGTGGGTAGGGCTGTGACAACCGTGCACTCTGTCGTCACTACTCCTGATGAGTGACCGAGTGGACGGGATGCTGTCGGAGTACACCTATCCTCCTACCCCAAATCATAGATGGGGGAGCACAATGCTCTCAACTCCCGGTACACGATGACGGGGAGGAATCCCTGCCGGATAACACGTTGTGTCACACTACCCATGAGCGGACCAACGGTGCCTAACAGAGTCCCTGCTGCAACACACTCTGCCTGAATCGACCACTAACCCATGAGTGGTGGTGTGTGCAGATCCATGTAACTGGCGATGTGCTCAGCAATAATGGAGCGGACTATCGCACAGCATGCAATCATGCAAATGATGCATGGCAATAACCATATAAACATCCTGACCTAATCCATATATATATAGAAATGTGCACCCTAGGTCAAAGAATCATATCAAATCAAGGTACACAGAAGGTATAAAAACCTAGGTCCTGAACATGGTGAAGCATGGTATATCACTACCCCCTATAAGCATGTATAAGCAAATAAAGTATACATGGGATGCAAATCAAGCAATCAATCAATCATGTATCAGATATTGGGTAGTGACTAACCGAAACAAACAAAGGACATAATTAATGCAATATGTTAATTTCATTACTAAGCATATCAAAGACAAAAAGTCAAAAGTACCCGCCTCCGATAAAATGGTCCAAATCTGACTCCGAGATACTCGTCTCGCGTCAAAGTCCTGTAATATTTATAGTTTCCAGGTTTAGCTAATTTCATATAGATAAAATAGCTAAATCAAATCCACGAGAAGCTAACATAAATCCAACAATTAACTAGGGTTAATTTACCTTAACCCTAATCATATCATCAAACCAATTCCACACCTAATCCATTTTCACATGATTACACCTCTACATAATCAATCACCTAATTCAAATGCATAAGAAATTATATATGTACCAATTCCTACCTAAATCAACATGTATCATAATCATGTTCCTTACCTAGATTCACATGATCATCTAACCAAATCTTCCAATTCAGAACATGATCTACAACAAGTATTCAAATACATCTAATCCTTACCTCACAACTCTAAAGATTCTGTCAACAGCACAATTGGAGATCGACTTGTCGCTGCTAGCAACACAACAAATTGCTAACTCGTAGCCGTGCTTGTTGATCCACACCAGGTCTGTTGCTGCCAGCTTAAATTTATTGCTGCTGGAACTCTAATTGTTGCTGTCGGAACACTGCACAGCAGAGCCCTTCCTCACTGTTTCCCCCTGCCTCTCCAATTTCTGGTGACGAGATCAGAAACAAGGAAGAAAATCAGTACCCAAGAAATAAGAAGTCACCACCGCAGATCAAATCCACAACACAGCTTGGTATAGCCCTTACCTTCAAGGTTCGGCTAGGGCAGAGGCGACGGGGTGGAGAAGGTCGGCGGCACTACGGATGGCGACGCCGTCGGGTGGAGAAAACGCGGCTGAGAAGATGACTAAGGCACAGGGAAGTTCGCCGGCAAACGAAGGGGTCGGCTAGGGCAAAGAGCGAAACCGCCGGAGTTCTTGTGGCTGATACTCGGCGTCGGCAGAGGAGAAGATGTAAGAGGAGAGGATGCTAGGAACTCCACGGCAAGGGCTAGGGCTCCGGGTGGTCAACGGTGGCTCTCAACTAGGGCAGAGGTTGGGTCGCCGGCGTCGGCAAAGGAGAAGAGGAAGGAGATGGCATCGGCCTCGGGGGAATTTGTACCGGCCGGGGAAGAGGTGGTTAGGGCTCGGGTTCGCGAGGGGAAAGGAGTGAACGGCGACACAAAGAAATGAAAAGAAAAAAAATAAATAAAGAAAAAGGAATTTAGAAATTCAACTTTTCCTCATTTAAATGGGGTAGCCTAAACAGGCTTTTCCCGGCCCCGTTTCCATCCCCGTTAACTCATTCGTACGAGCTCCGAAAAATTCCCGAAAAATTTCCAAAAATTCCGGAAAATTCCCTTATTAATATTTCTCTATTTTCCGATATTTTACACATCTAAGTTAATACTAGACATTAAAGAACTTACAGTGGTTTTTGGTCATTCGGAAATGGATGCGTACCCGTGGCTTCGCTCGGACTCGGCTTCCGACTCGCTCTCGGTTTCGGACTTAAATTCGGACTTGGTTTCGTCAATATTTACTTGTACCGGAAACACGAGGAAGCTTGTCGGTTCTTCTGCGTCGGACTCGGATTCATCTGATGACTCGGACCAGGTTGCCTTTAATGCCTTCCTTATTTTCTTCTTGTTTGGACAATCTGGCTTGTAGTGCCCCTTCTGGTTACAGCCGTAACAGGTGACTTCAGATTTGTCCTTCATGTTTGTTTGATTCACCTTTTTTGACTTGCACATCTTCCGTACGAGCTTTATCAGTTTGGAAGCAACTTCGTCGTCGTCCTCTGCATCTGATTCATCTTTGGACTTGGGCTTAGTTTTGCGCCTTGACATTTGTTCACGTGTTCTGCTGGTACCTGCAACCAAAGCAACACCTTTCTCGACCGAGCGTGCATTAGTCTCTTTATGCAATTATAGTTCTGAAAAAAGTTCATCTAATTTGATTGAAGAGAGGTCCTTAGAAACCTTGTAAGCATCAACCATGGATGCCCACAAGGTGTTCCTTAGAAAGGCGCTAAGTACGTACCTTATTATGTCGCGGTTTTCTATTCTTTGGCCGATTGCGTGAAGGCCGTTTAGGAGGTCCTGAATGCGCGCGTGAAGCTGGCTTGCCGTCTCATTTTCCTGCATTTTTATGTTATATAATTTATTGAATAATAAATTGCGCTTACTTAGTTTGGTATCGGAGGTCCCTTCGTGGAGTTCTATCAGTTTCTCCCACAGCTCCTTTGCGGTTGAAAATGGACCGACTCTGTTGAGCTCCTCCTTGGTAAGACCACACTGGAGGGTGTAGGTAGCTTTGGCGTCGGCTTCCACCTTCTTGATTAGGGATGGCTCCCAGTTCTCGCAGGGTGTAGGCTTGCCGTCTTTATCCGTTAGCAAATCCAAACCAGTCTTGATTATCATCTAGGTTTCGAATTGGATTTTCAGGTAGGTTTCCATTCGTCCCTTCCAGTACCCGAAATCTTCTCCGGAGAAGAGGGGGAGACGAACGGTGCTGAAACCCTCTTGTTGGGCCATTGAGAAAATATGCAAAAGAAATAAAAAAAATATGTCCCAAGACTAAGTCTTGGATTAGTAGTGCGAGAGTAAAGAATTGAAAAGGAACTAACTCGAGTGGTGTTGCACCTACCTCGAGCGAGATCGATACGAACGAAAAAAAACTGGAATATAGTAATAATACTAATTTCAGTTGACTCCGAAAAATTTAAAACACCGCGAAAAAATTGCGTGATTAGTGGTTGCACCAAATTAACGCGACCCCGCTCTGATACCAATTGTTGGATCAAGAAGCGCTAGAGGGGGGGTGAATAGCGCTTGTGGCTATTTTACGTTTTTCAGAATCGTTAAAGTAAACGCAGCGGAAATGAAAAGTAAAGTAAATACAAAGACATAAATGGTTTACTTCGTTCGGAGCCTATCTTGACTCCTACTCGAAGGCCCGCGGTCCTTGACCGCTTTCGGTGGACAACAACTATATAGCGCAAATCTTTACAAGTGAATAAGTACAAGTATTAAACACAAAAGATTATACCGACAATTACAAAGATGAATGAAGTGGTTTTCGTTTGTCGGAGTAGCAGAGTCTAGTTGAAGCTTTCGGAGCAGCGTACAAGATCACACGTTCTTCTGTTCGAATTGATGTTTGAGCTGCACCTCAAGGCCTCCTCTTATAGCTCTGCAAGATCTGATCCAGATCCCCAAGTCTCGGGATCAGCTTTGACCCGAAGCGGATCGGTCGACCGATCCTCATGTTCGGTCGACCGATCAGATGATCTCCACCGCATCTGATCCGTCGATCTGTTGCTCCGCTTCGATCTGGTCAAACTCTATCCCTGGGTTCGGTCGACCGATCCCAGTGTCCGGTCGACCGATCAGTCGCCTCTGACCCGCACACCTCGGCTTGATCGAGTCGACACCTATCCCAGGTTCGGTCGACCGATCCCCTAGTCGAGCCCGGTCCAACCTCTGGAGATCTGATCTGCCAGCTTGGGGGTTCGGTCGACCGATCCCAAGGTTCGGTCGACCGATCCCGGTCAATCCTAACCCTGCACAAAAAGATTAGTTTCCTGCAAAACAGAGTTAGAACACAAAAGATAATATATAGAAATAAATTTGACAGTCACCGGACTGTCCGGGTCTGACTTCAGGTTTCCGACCAGAAACCCTAGGTCGACCCGACGCCTACTGTTCCCTCTACGGGGAACGCGTCCTCACCTACTCCACTCAGGAGATTTACCTTTTGCCAATGCGATCCTCCAGATCGACTGGACTTTTGCTCGATGCTCGATGCTTCCGGACTTTCTGATGGACTTCCGCTTCCCGGCTGGTCCAGTCTTTCACCTGGTTCACGACACCAAGACTTTCCACCTAGGGTTACCCCCTAGGACTTTTGCCTGAAGCACTCGACCCACCAAGACTGTCACGCCCCAGGGGAGTCCCTGTCCGAAGAAATTTCGGCAGCACCTCCCCTGTACGGCTGACAATCTGAGTCATTTCTACATGCACAATATACATCAGCCACATGCGGCTGGAATATACACACAACCACGCAGTTATATGATACAACCTACTCGGCTGATACAATAAAAACACAACCACACAGTTATATATAAAGCAACCCACTCGGCTGTACCAAAACCAAAACACAACGGAAAATGACAGAAACCAAATACAAACCAAACACAAAACTACTAGCCGGTTAGGCTTACACAACCAACAATAATACAAAATACCACAAAACAACTTCAAAACTCCAGAAATAAAACCGGAGCATAAACTAAACACACTGACACATAAAACAAACAAAACATAAATGAAACCGATAGATCTTCTGAGGTGACGTGGGGACCAGCAGACAGGATACTCCAAGCGACATCTTAACCAACCTGGTACCTGAAAAAAAGATAGTGTCCACGGGGGTGAGTTCAACAACTCAGCGAATACCAATAGACATGCCTAGTAAGATATTTCTAATAGCAATAAACATGGAATACAGCTTCCTAATCATATATAGGAAATATGCAAAACTGAAAGGTAATTGAGGAAGCTGTACTCACCAGGAACTCTTATCCAGAACAAAAGGGTCGTCAAACCAGATACACAATATGCCTCCTGTATGCATGTCAAACAAATGCATCCACGAAAATGCAGCATATAAGTGCAGCAAACACAAGCAAATAAATGCAATAAATGCATATGATGCCAATGACATGGTCACCCCTGACGCCAGTCAGTCATCTCGCACACAATGGTGAGACTGAGTGGGTAGGGTTGTGACAACCGTACACTCTGACGTCACTACTCCTGATGAGTGACCGAGTGGATGGGATGCTGTCGGAGTACACACATACTCCTACCCCAAATCATAAATGGGGGAGCGCAATGCTCTCATCTCCCGGTACACAATGACGGGGAGGGATCCCTGACGTGCTACCACGCTGCATCACACTACCCATGAGCGGACCAACGGAGCACCAAACAAAGCAAAACTGATGTGCTACCATGTTGCATCACGCTACCCATGAGCGGACCAACGGAGCACCAAACAGTGATGAAACTAGCGATATGCTCTACAATAATGGAGCAGCCTATCACGCAGCATGCAAATCATGCGAATGGTGCATGAAACTAAGTATGACAATATCCTGAACCAAATCCACATATATATATAAAAATGTGTACCCTAGTACAAGTAAGTCAAATCCACAGATCTAGGGTATACAGGTCCTCTATGGTATAACAACCTAGGTCCTGAACATATCCACCTCCATAAAAAGATGTACCAACGATGTACATGGATCAAAGCAAAAGGTCTAGGTACACAGATCAGGTATGTTATAAAAATATAGATACACATGTCAGATAATAAAAATCCAGAGTCTAGTCCTAAACTCAGTAAAGCATGGTATGTCACTTACTCTAGGAATTAAGGTACTCATGCAATAATCACGAGGTATAAACCTGGATACATAACAAGCGATAAAACAGAACATGCTATGAGTATCAAACCGTGACATACCAAGAGTAAACATGATCATTGCTTGTAGCTATAAAATACTATGCATATCCAATTGACAATATCATAAAAGATAAGTCAAGAGGTACCCGCCTTAAATGTAGATCGAGCTAATCAACCTCTATGTCGAAGTGCTCGTCCTAAATCAACGTCCTGCAAATCACATGATTATAATTTAGCTAATTACATATGCAACAATTAGCTAAATCTCAACTTAACTTAATTAGAGAAAACCCTAATCAAATCATCCATGAACCCTTAATCTTATAAATGATCATGTGACCTTCTACATCATCCAAATCAATAAGATTTCCATCATGAATCAATTACCCCATAAGAATCAATCCACTTACTTAATATTCAACATATCATGAATCCAACTCACATAACTCCTCCAATAACTTAATCAACCCTCTTCACAACAAATCCACCATTTTAATCCTAGCAATAACTTCAACCTTAATACTCACCAAATCTGATGATAGTCACTGATGCCTCATGATCAGAGTGTAACCCACGGCTGGAAATCACCGGTGTGTCTATTGCTGCCCAAAGCCACCTCTAGCAGCGCTGGACTGCCTCGACATCAGGGCACTACTTCAACGAATTGAGGAGAGGGCTCAACACTAGAGGTTGGCGCTTGAAATGGTCGGAGGTGGTCAAGGATCCGGCGACAGTGTTAGGGCACGGGTGCGCTGGCGGTGGATCAACAGAACCTGGTGGCAGCAAGCAGTGAATAGGGCACGGCTCGGAGAGAAGCAAAAAAAGAAGAATTGGTCGAAGCAACTTACCCTCCGAGTCGGGAACACCCTCCACTCCGACGATCCTGGGCTAGGGCATGGGTAAAAGAGCGGCTTGGGTTTTTCCCTCTTCCGGCCGAAGATCACTCACGCAAGGGAGACAATCCAGAGAAAGTGGCTGAAGGTGATCAGGCGAAGGGCTCGGCCGGCGGGGCTCGAGTGTCGTCGGCACTTGGGCAGTGAATCAGCGTCGGCTGCAGCACCAAGGGAAGAATGGAGAACGCTCGATTTCTCCCTTTTTGCCGAGGCTTTGTTCGTGTAGGAGAGGAAGCCGATCGGGCTCGGGGAGAAGAGGAATAGGTGGTCGGCGCTGAGAGGAAGGGGAAGAGGTGGGATCGGCGTCGGGAGAAAAAGGAAAGAGGAGAAGAAATGGTGGTTTAGGGAAACGACTTGCGACGAGGAGGTTAGGGCATAGGCACGGGAGGAAACGGAGGAAAAAGGAATAAAAGAAAAAGAAAAGAAAATCCAACTTTTCCTCGCTTAAATAGGGTAACCCAAACAGGCTTTCCCGGGCCCCATTTTTTTTTATCCCCATCAACTCGTCCATACGAGCTCCGAAAAATTCCCGAAAAATTTCTAAAAATTTCGGAAAATTCCCTTATTATTTTCTACCATTTTTCGATATTTTATATTCCCCCCCCCCCCACTAATAAAAATTTGGTCCCCAAATTTCGTTATCTACCATCTGCAAGTACTAACAACAGATATAGAGTATAAATGTTGACCGGTAAATTAAATCACATACCTCAAGTGAAAAGATGGGGGTATCGAGCTCGGATCGTATTCTCGAGCTCCCAAGTAACTTCCTTGTCTGAAGGATGCTGCCATCCGACTTTAACTAGTCAGATAGTCTTGTTCCGCACTTGACGCTCTTCCCGGTCTAAAATCCGTACTGAAACCTCCTCGTAGGTCACGTCAGGTTGTACGGGAACTGAGATATCTTGCTACAAATTCCGCGATGTCTTTCTTCATACCGTTCCACCAGTAGTAACTCCTCAAATCTCGATACATGCGGGTTCTGCCTGGGTGGATCGCAAATATGGAGCAATGAGCTTCCTGAAGTAACTCCTCCATGACCGGGTGAGCTGGAGGTATGCATAATCGGCCTTGGAAATATATAGTATCCGCTTCATCTCGGGTAAACTTGGTCTGCTGCCCGAAAGCTATCTGGCTGCCAATGGACTGTAAATGTCGATCCCCGGCCTCGGCCTCTTGAATCCTCATCCTGATCGAGGATTGAGCAACCATGGTAACCAGAATACCCTGCTCTGTCCGTCCCTGCTCAAGGCCTAATTCGGAGAATCCCTGAATCAAGTCCGTAACCACAACTCGGTGGCAAGCCAAAGTCCCTCTGGACTTCCTGCTGAGTGTCTCGGGAACCATATTAGCTTTCCCTAGATGATAGCTAATGGTACAGTCATAATCCTTCAGGAATTCCATCCATCTCCTCAGTCGGAGATTAAGTTTCTTTCTAAGTGAACAGATATTTGAGACTCTTATGGTCAGTGAGAATCTCAAATGTAATGTCGTACAGCTAATTCCGCCAAATTTTCAAGGCAAAAATAATGGTGGTCAACGACAACTCATGTACTGGGTAGTTCTCCTCATGCTCCTTCAACTGCCGAGAAGTAGGAGACTACCCTACCGTGCTGCAGCAAAACAGCGCACACATCCTGTAGAGATGCGTCAGTATAGAGCTCGAATCCGTCCTCTCCAAAAGGTAAAACCAAAATCGAAGCCGACACTAGTCTCCGCTTCAGCTCCTGGAAGCTGGTCTCGTAGTCCTCGGACCACATGAACTTCACGCCTTTCCTGGTCAGGCATGTCATTTGTTAGTTAGAGCCCTAGAGCCAATCATTTGATGATTGAATTATGGACTTGTTGTATCATATTCTTATATATAAATAAAGGCATTTATTGTTTTGGTTATTATACTTACTTGTATTGGTGCCAAATAAACTAAGTATAATAGCGTCCTTGAGTAGAAGGTTCTCACCTATATCAATCGGTTAGTTGAACCGATAGTGAGATGATATAGGGAACACTACTCTTAATCATTCCTAGTCGAGTATTAACATTCAGGGACAATGTTAATGCAATAAGACTAGCATGTAGGTCAACTCGATGACTTGATCTCACAAGTCATGGATATAGAGATATCAAGTTGACACATGGGTATGCATTGGAGAATGTATACTGAATGACCCGCCATGAGAAAGTATCATGGATCGTTATATGAGTGTCATATACTTTCTCATGTGGCCATTAGTATGACTACTAGTCCTTAGACCTGAAGTCACCATGGTTCCCTACATAAGGAGTTATGTACTTTGGTTTCGTCAAATGTCACCCGTAACTGGGTGGACTATAAAGGCGATTACTGGGTATGTAACGAATTATGCAGAGGGATGTGAGTGATGTAGATGAGATCTATCCCTCCTATATGACGGGAGCGACATCGATATTCTTGATAGAGTGAGACCACGAAGTACATGGCCATGCCCAAATGAGTCAATATGAGATATTGAGCTCATTTGATTGAGTGAGTCTACTTGGAGATCAAGATTTAGATTGGTCAGAGGATGACACGGTTTATGTCTCACATTGATCAATCTAGATGTCTAGGATAGAAGGACACTTGTCATATATTGTGAGGAGTCATAATTAGTAGTCACAAGGTGATGTTGGATCTCAACATTCTTGTAACTTGGGTAGTAATGATGTGTTGCTAGATACCGCTCATTATTTATGCTCCTAAATGGGTTTAGGGGCATTTCCAACGTTACAAGAACCTATAGGGTCACACACTAAGGATAATTAGATGGAGATTAGGTTCATATGATGAACCAAGAGGATTAGATTCATTTGATGAATCAAATTGGATTAAGAGTAATCCTAATTAGGCTAATTGAGTTGGACTCAAGTTAATTCATGTGTTCAATGAGTCTAATTTAGATTATGACTCATTGAATCAATTTAATTAAATGAATTAGATTCATTATATTAAATTGGCTTGAATTAAATGGTTGGATTAGATCAACCATGAGAGAGATTAAGTCAAGTTTGACTTGACTTGAGAGGAAGATGAAGAGTCAAGTTTGACTTGACTTTATGCCACCTCATTGGTGAGTTGGCAAGATGTGGACCAATGATGATGCTCCACATCATCATGGTTACTTAAGTGTGTGCCACATCATGGAGGTTACAAGCCTCCTTTCCTTTTAATGTGGTCGGCCACATTAATTGTAGAGGAGTTACAATTGTGGTCGGCCACACATAGTGAAGGGAATTGATTTTTCCTCATTCAAGGAAATTCACTTCTTCTTCCTCCTTGAGCTCTCTCCTCCTCTCCCTCTCCTCCTTCTTGGAAGAACATCCTTGGTGCTAGCACACCTTTGTTTGATCTTTTCCATCTAGTGTGTTCGTGTGGATACACATAGAGAGTTGTCTATCTTGACAACTAGAGATCTGGCATCTCTTTGGACGAGCGGGATACGAAAAGGGCACACATCGAAGGTATAAAAGGTTTCCCCTTTGTAGATCTACTGTAGATCGAAGTTTAGAAACTCGTACTCGTATTTTTCGAAAGATTTTTCTTTGCACGGATTCGATGGCTGGGGCTTTCGGGGTTTCCGCGATGCGAAAATGCGATTTTCGCGGCCCGAAAAACCCAATATCATTGGCATAGCAACGCGTGGAAAAAAAACCCCCAATGAGCCTCCGGTAATCACTAGCTCGGCAAAAGGAGTTGTGAGTCTCATGTATAGACTATGGTAACTCCCAACTGATGACAACCTCTATCTCCTGTGGATCCACGGTATACCCCTACTGGTGACCATGTGTCTCAATCATCTCACAGAAGAAAATCAAAATACGTACTACTGATCTTCACATATAGACGTTTCCGGCGAAACATCTCTAGAACTATGCAAAGATGGTGTACAAGACTCACCTTGGATCCATAATAGATCACAACATTGTCAACAAAGACAATGGAAACCGATCCAAACATCCTAGGGATACCCAAATCATCGAGTCCATGATAACATCTAGGGCACCGCAAGCCCTAATGGTAAAACCAAGACACATAATGTTCGTATCACCGACATTCCTAACCATAAGATCCTCGACAATAAACAGATCTGATCACCAATGATATAAATCACCATAGAATAGATCCTCCAATGTGAGAGCAACACTCCATCACACGAAATACCACATATGTGGGAGCAACGCTCTACCACAAGAAATCCTCCACATGTGGGAGCAACGCTCCACCATAAATAATCCGAAATATGTATCTACAATAAATATGGGAGCAATGCTCCGCTACAAGCAATCCGCAATATGTGGGAGCAACGCTCCACCACAAATAATCCATAACATGTGTGGGAGCAACGCTCCACCACAAACAATACATAAGTGCCCAAGGCACCTAACTATCCAGCTAGAGACTGCACGGGATCTCTCTACCACAGATCACTGTGGATAGCCTAAGGTATAACAACCCAGTAAGCAAATCAAATCCATAGTCAACTCTATCATCATCCTAGTGGGTCGGTCACCCACTAATAGGAGAATTAGTTGACAGGGTAATACAACCAATAACATAATGTAGACACTCAACATTCTACATTCAACATAGGTAGAATCATCATGATGCTACCAACCATACACCTGGCACACGTGCACACACAACATATGTATGATCGACATAATCCTCCAATTAGTACACACCAAACATACTCACAACAAAGATATAAACCATTCGTGATACCTCCAACAATGCATACCAAACCCATGTGCACATATAAATATAGGTATAATCGACAATACACCTCAAACAACACTCACATGACATATATACACCTATGTCAAGAGTATATTCAACATAATACTTCCAACAAATCATAATCGACACGAGTGTACACACAAAACAAATATAATGAACAAGATACCTCAAATATTACACCGAATACATCTGCACATATTACAACTCAGATTAATTCGATAAGATACCTCCAATACAACACTCAAACACATGTGCACATTTCACAACATAGATTTAATCGACAAAATACCTCCAATAAACCAATCAGACCACTCGGGTATAATCTACTAGAAACCCACAATAATCATCATTTGGACAAATATACACACACTACATGCAATTTTGACCGTCTATCATAGAACTCCTACAACACATAATAATCAAGTGTATAAACTACACAGGTATGTATAATCAGCATATTTAATCCAATCTACCACACAAAACCTATGCTACCTACTCTCATGGTTTAGGGGTATAACTAAATAAAATCAAACATAAAGATCATACAGGAAAACACAATCATAGACAATCCAACTAGGTACATACAGTCTAAAATTAAAGTCCACATGGAATAGGATACATCGATCCTCAATAGACTGACCAAGCCGACAATGGTATACGGCTAATTCAGTCTTTTCCACGTCAGTACGAGTCATGTACTCAAATGTACTCTAGATACCTCACTAAGCACAAATAATCAAAAGATTCGAACCTCTAAAAATAGAGTATGGTTGTCCTCTACTGATCAAACCAACAAAACTCAATCAGTCATCTACTAACTAATCAAGAATACTTTAATCCTCCACAAGCAACTAAGATATATCAATATACGACTACCCAAATCAACAAGTGTAAATCAGACTCCTACTGACCGATCTAACAAGAGTAAACCAATATTTACTAATGAAATTAACTAAGATAAGATGATATACTACTGGCTAGGTCAACATAAATAGGTAGATACTACCCACTACACAGCTAATAATAGCAGAGGTAGGTATGTGCCTCCATCTCCTACTAGTAGTACTAGAAGCTAAAAACTACTGGTGTATGATATGAAAAATCACCAGAAACTGTAACCCTTAATCTCTATTATGGTCGATCATCATCAGTGGCTAACCCATCACATGTAATATGGCTACAACATCAGATAGATACCAGATACAAAGTGCTATTACATGTCATAACTATCACAGTCAACAATGCATACACTAACAAAATAGTAGGATAATAGTATACCCACATACCTCCTATAGCTTGGAGATGTCTTGCTGCTGCCAGGTCCCAAAACTCGAAAAGTCACATCGAGAAGACCAAAACACGAAATCCGAAACATAAGGAAAATAAGACTCGTAAGCCGATCTCTGATACCAAATAAATTGGTATCAGATAAATCTCAAAAATCCAGAACACATAGCAAGTATCGTATACCAGCTCTGATACCACTAAATTGTCACGCCCCGGGGGAGTCCCTGTCCGAAGAAATTTCGGCAGTACCTCCCCTGTATGGCTGACAATCTGAATCATTTCTACATGCACAATATACATCAGCCACAAGCGGCTGGAATATACACACAACCACGCAGTTATATGATACAGCCTACTCGGCTGATACAATAAAAACACAACCACACAGTTATATATAAAGCAGCCCACTCGGCTGTACCAAAACCAAAACACAACGGAAAATGACAGAAACCAAATATAAACCAAACACAAAACTGCTAGCCGGCTAGGCTTACACAACCAACAATAATACAAAATACCACATAACAACTTCAAAACTCTAGAAACAAAACTGGAGCATAAACTAAACACACTGACACATAAAACAAACAAAACATAAATAAAACTGATAGATCTTCTGAGGTGACGTGGGGACCAGCAGACAGGATACTCCAAGTGACATCATAACCAACCTGGTACTTGAAAAAAAGATAGTGTCCACGGGGGTGAGTTCAACAACTCAGCGAATACCAATAGACATGCCAAGTAAGATATATCTAACAACAATAAACATGGAATACAGCTTCCTAATCATATATAGGAAATATGCAAAACTGAAAGGTAACTGAGGAAGTTGTACTCACCAGGAACTCCTATCCAGAACAAAAGGGTCGTCAAACCAGATACACAATATGCCTCCTGTATGCATGTCAAACAAATGCATCCACCAAAATACAGCATATAAGTGCAGCAAACACAAGCAAATAAATGCAATAAATGCATATGATGCCAGTGGCATGGTCACCCCTGACACTAGTCAGTTATCTCGCACACAATGGTGAGACTGAGTGGGTAGGGATATGACAACCGTACGCTCTGACATCACTACTCCAGATGAGTGGCCGAGTGGACGGGATGCTGTCGGAGTACACACATACTCCTACCCCAAATCATAAATGGGGGAGCGCAATGCTCACATCTCCCGGTACACCATCACGGGGAGGGATCCCTGACGTGCTACCACGCTGCATCACACTACCCATGAGCGGACCAACGGAGCACCCAACAGAGCAAAACTGGCGTGCTACCATGCTGCGTCATGCTACCCATGAGTGGACCACCGGAGCACCGAGCAGTGATGAAACTGGTGATATGCTCTACAATAATGGAGCAGCCTATCACGCAGCATGCAAATCATGCGAATGGTGCATGAAACTAAGCATGACAATATCCTAAACCAAATCCACATATATATATAAAAATGTGTACCATAGTACAAGTAAGTCAAATCCACAGATCTAGGGTATACAAGTCCTCTATGGTATAACAACCTAGGTCCTGAACATATCCACCTCCATAAAAAGATGTACCAACGATGTACATGGATCAAAGCAAAAGGTCTAGGTACACAGATCAGGTATGTTATAAAAATATAGATACACATGTCAGATAATAAAAATCCAGAGTCTAGTCCTAAACTCAGTAAAGCATGGTATGTCACTTACTCTAGGAATTAAGGTACTCATGCAATAATCACGAGGTATAAACCTGGATACATAACAAGCGATAAAACAGAACATGCTATGGGTATCAAACTGTGACATACCAAGGGTAAACATGATCATTGCTTGTAGCTATAAAATACTATGCATATCCAATTAACAATATCATAAAAGATAAGTCAAGAGGTACCCGCCTTAAATGTAGATCGAGCTAATCAATCTCTATGTCGAAGTGCTCGTCCTAAATCAACGTCCTGCAAATCACATGATTATAATTTAGCTAATTACATATGCAACAATTAGCTAAATCTCAACTTAACTTAATTAGAGAAAACCCTAATCAAATCATCCATGAACCCTTGATCTTATAAATGATCATGTGACCTTCTACATCATCCAAATCAATAAGATTTCCATCATGAATCAATTACCCCATAAGAATCAATCCACTTACTTAATATTCAACATATCATGAATCCAACTCACATAACTCCTCCAATAACTTAATCAACCCTCTTCACAACAAATCCACCATTTTAATCCTAGCAATAACTTCAACCTTAATACTCACCAAATCTGATGATAGTCACTGATGCCTCATGATCAGAGTGTAACCCACGGCTGGAAATCACCGGTGTGTCTATTGCTGCCCAAAGCCACCTCTAGCAGCGCTGGACTGCCTTGACATCAGGGCACTGCTTCAACGAATTGAGGAGAGGGCTCAGCACTAGAGGTTGGCGCTTGAAATGGTAGGAGGTGGTCAAGGATCCGGCGACAGTGTTAGGGCACGGATGCGCCGGCGGTGGAGCAACAGAACCTGGTGGCAGAAAGCAGTGAATAGGGCACGGCTCGGAGAGAAGCAAAAGAAGAAGAATTGGTCGAAGCAACTTACCCTCCGAGTCGGGAACACCCTCCACTCCGACGATCCTGGGCTAGGGCACGGGTAGAAGAGCGGCTTGGGTTTTTCCCTCTTCCGGCCGAAGATCACTCACGCAAGGGAGACAATCCAGAGAAAGTGGCTGAAGGCGATCGGGCGAAGGGCTCGGTCGGCGGGGCTCGAGCGTCGTTGGCACTTGGGCAGTGAATCAGCGTCGGCTGCAGCACCAAGGGAAGAAGGGAGAACGCTCGATTTCTCCCTTTTTGCCGAGGCTTTGTTCGTGTAGGAGAGGAAGCCGATCGGGCTCGGGGAGAAGAGGAATAGGTGGTCGGCGCCGAGAGGAAGGGGAAGAGGTGGGATCGGCGTCGAGAGAAAAAGGAAAGAGGAGAAGAAATGGTGGCTTAGGGAAACGGCTCGCGACGAGGAGGTTAGGGCACAGGCACGGGAGGAAACAGAGGAAAAAGGAATAAAAGAAAAAGAAAAGAAAATCCAACTTTTTCCTCGCTTCAATGGGGTAACTCAAACAGGCTTTCCCGGACCCCATTTTTTTTTATCCCCATCAACTCATCCATACGAGCTCCGAAAAATTCCCGAAAAATTTCGAAAAATTCCCTTATTATTTTCTACCATTTTCCAGTATTTTACAAAGACTTTCCGCATAGGGTTACCACCCCCTATGACCTAGGGTTACCACCCCCTAGGGTTTTCCCTTGCCTAACCGTAGCTAGGACTTTCCTGAAATACTCAGTCATACACATTAGATAACAATTAAACTTAACTTTGAATCCCTTTACCATTATTAAAACTAAGGTTCGATCGTCGGATGCTTCCCGCACCAACACTTTTCTACAATGAAGATATCCAATCTTTCATTGTTCTCCAATGCTTAACCTCGAGCATTTTACAAACCAAAGGATTTACCACCTTCAATGATTTTGGAAAAAATATTTTCATGTTTTTAAAGAGTAGCTCCCCCTAAAAACATACTTCAAACTTCTGTCATTACACCAACAATGACTTGTAATCCCTAAACCTTTAGGAAATCCAAAATTAGAAGTTTTGAGGTTTAAACGATTCAAAAATTGAAACTAACCTCACCCTAAACGTTAACCTAGTGTTCCTTAATCATTTCTCCTTATTTTCATCATGAAAACTCCCCCTAAATGTATACAAATGTATTTCAAGGGGTTAGGAGTGGTTAAAGAGGCTAAAAATGGCTTAAAGTGTTGAAATCAGACTTTCCCAGCTAAAATCAGCCTTTTCAATCGATTGGGTTGGGGCTCAATCGATTGACATTGGTTCAATCGATCCACTGATCGATTCAGAGAGGTTCTGTTCGCAGAACCTGCCTCTAAATCGATTGCCCGATCGATCCAAGCGTGAATGGATTGATCGGCAGATCAATTCCATGAGCTACTGCTCACGGAAAACACATCCCAATCGATTGGTTGATTGATTGGGGCCCTCCAATCGATCGAATGATCGATTGGAGCTCTAATTTCTTGAAATTCAACTTCAACGAAATTCAAAAATGCGCTAAAAATTCTATCAAATTCTAAAAATCATGAAAATTGTTGTAGACATTATTTAGGGTAAATACTATCAAGGAAAAAATAGTTTTATAAGAAAATACATCTTATTTTCAAAGATTGACACAAACTTGAAAACTTGTAAAAACTTCAATGTTTCTTCCAAGTTTGTGTCTAACTTTTCAATGATGATTACTATCAAAAGATAGCCTTCACCAAGATTTTTCAAAGTATATTTAAAATGATTTTCAAAATCAATTTCCAACCATGTTCTTTGGGCTCAATGCGCATGACTTGTACATTAGCTTTCCCAATGATTGAAGCACACATTAACTATGTGTTTTGATGAAGTCAAAACTCAACTAGATGTACTAAATCAACATCTTGAGTTTTGTTCATCATCCTAACATCTCACTTGTATTTAATGTGTATTAAAATATATACAAGTCACCTTATAATCTTTGTGAGATGTAGATTTTGGTTTTACCCTAAGCTAGGGATCATGCATATCTATCTAGGGATTTTGAATTATGAACACACTACAACAAAAACCTTCATAGACATCGGTTTTCCACCGGTGTCTATTTCATTTTCGACCGATGTCTATGAAGCCGATGTTAAAAGTCTGTCATTTTAGACATCGGGTTAAAACCGGTGTAGTATCACTTAACGACACCGGTCTTCGAATCGGTTATTAACCGGTGTAGTATCACTTAACGACATCGTTTCATCAACGGTGTAAAACCGATGTAATATTGTATGTTAATAACATCAGTTTTGGTAGCGGTAAATGACCGATGTAATATTTGTTAATAACACCGGTTTTGCAGCAGTGGAAAACCGATGTAATATGTATATTTTTTAACAGCACAAATTTGATTTCTGAAACAATGAAAAACCGACAATAATAAAAAAAAATACACAAAGATTCACAAATTATACAAATATTCTTCATTCAATAATATCCATAAAATACACAAATATTTACAAATTATATAAATAATCTTCTTACAACAATATCCATAAAATACCCAAACATTCTTTTTACATCAAAAGCTAGCTAATAGATATCAAAATCAAGGTAGAACATTCTTTTAACACATCAAGGTAGAACCGCACTTCAAATGTAATCTAGCATGCATTCAGCCCACTCGAACCGCACTTCATCAATTTCAACTCTGGAGTACTTGAGATTTGTAAACTGTAAAAACACATAAATCCACCATATGTCAAATAACTAAAACAAATGTGTACATGTATCAAATAAAATAGAATACTGAGTTTTTAAAGGCTGCTGTGCAAGATAACGAATATAACATAGAATCTAAAACTTTCATATATGACACTTAGTATATGCTGCTTAGAATATAACATAGATAATTTGCTCCTTCTAATTCAAGTGTACAGATTGATAAGAACCGACAGCATCATACAACAACTTACTAGGCATGATAATGGTTGAACAAAGAAATATGCCTACACAACAAATCTAGTGAAGCATAGAAGAACAAAGCTACCTCTGATGAAGAGATATACTATTTATTGTACTACCTCTGATGCCATCTTGGTATCCTGAATATCCTGCACTAAGCCCCCTATTTTCTGTGATTTCTGCTACCAACCACAGCAGCAAGGAATGCGGCAAGAAGGCAGCTGCCTCCTTAGTTCAGCACCCAAAACAGCAAGTTAGAGCTTCCTTTTGGGTCCATTCAATCCTCTAGTAAGTAGAAATTATTTTCCCTTTGGTTTATGATGGATTTGGAGTGTCTTGACCTAAGATATAATCCTCTTGTAGCCCTCTATATTAAAGGCCAGCATACATGGAAAATTCAGCATGTTCTTCTGAAGTCATAACAGGGTAGGTAAACTTTACTTGTAGTTTTTATTCATTTGCTTCATGTAGGAGTAGATTCTAGTAAATTCCCACACATTTAATGTTTAATGATCGGCTAGGGATAAGATTAGGGATCAACATGATCATTTCCTCCCTATAGCCATGTGGTAGAGGTCGAGCTTGTAGCCTAAATAATGTAGTTAGGGGTCTCTATCTGATTAATGAAAAACATGAATATAGGTGAAAACAAAAGAGGTGAGTAAAATAATGAAGAGGGGTTAAATCATAAAAACAAAGAGTTCCCTATTCTTGAGGTACCCACAGGCATATTGACACTCACTCTTACTTCTAGTTGAACTTGAAATTCATTGGTATAGCTAAATATGGTAATGGGTACCCTTTAGGTTTGATTACCCATTTATCTTAATAGGTTAGGTTAAATTTGAGTATCAATGTGTTAGATATTTAGAGGAAGTTGAGCAGGTTAAAAAAATGTAATCAATACTTTAATCCTAAGGTTACCATTTAAGATAGCTTATCCAACCACTCTACTCACTGCAGCTCCTAATCTCTAATTCCTTTCTTCTTATGCAATCATTTAGTCTCCAACTAGTATCTGGTTTGTAACAAAAGCATAGCATCTGGTTTGTAACTTATTTTAGGCAAATAAAGCAACCATATAAGCTTATGAAATGAGAGAATGCTACACTCATTAATGGTTGCATAAGGATTGCTTAAGTCAACATATAAATTTTCTTTAATGGGATGTAGGTCAATTAATATGGGTTGTTTAATTCATGTGTTTTATGTTGTGTGAATTGCTTAAGGTCATCCCTAAGCTACTGTACATGCTATGTCAGAGCTAAATTCGTCCCAATTTGTGTGGGTTCTTTTCTCCTTTTCACCTAAGCCATATGCATAAACCATGTACATATTAAGTAGAAGCAACTAATTTTCACTCTTGTGAAACAAAACATCTAATGCTTTTTGTAAACGTTTACATGCTATCAAATTAAGAGTGTCAAGTTTTGATTGGAAGTGTGGATGTTGACAGGTGTAGAGAAGGCATATGAAAGCCAAAGTATCAGAAAGGATAATATCTAATGGAAAAAAACTGTATTCACTAATGCATTAAAACCCCCATTGAATCAAGAACACAAACAAGTACTTATGAACTTTTGATGTAGCCTGATGTGGGCATATAGTGAAATATACTGCCCTAATTCCATTTGTGGAAATAAAATTGTTAGTATAGATTTTGGCAAAAGTTGGAATGTAAAATTTGTTTATTTATCTCCTCATAATTTTTTTTGATAGGATATAAATAATTTAACTTGAAAAATCAAAAAAAAGTTAATATAGGTTGTACACTCAGAGCTAATATCAATTAATTTCAATATTCCTAGTGATAAAATATTGCATATAGCTCAATGGAAAGATAAGATCCATATAGTTAAGCCCAAATAATTAAGACAAACACATCACGATTAACATGATAAAGGTTAATTATATTAAAATTAACAACCCCGACAATAGAGGCGATGGAAGATTGCAGTGATGCTTATTTCACCAAAAAAAAATGCCTTTAGTGTTGAGCATGAATGACATCATCACATGGACAGAAGACGAGTGTGGTCCTCTATTGTCTTTAAAGACTCGCTTCAAAAAAATATATGGGAAAATGACTTTCCAAAACCTTCATTATAGATAAACAAATATCTTCATAATCTCATATATTGAGGAAGCCATCCTCAGCAGCTCTTCTAAAACTTGATGCTTTGTCAAGAAACCACTGGAATAAAGTCAAAAGGACAGTAAGTTATAGCAGCAGTTAACAAAAGTATTCCAATGCTAATAATATAGTAATATAGCATGCCTGAACATAGAGAACAGCAACCTTGTGACCATCAAGTTTGTGTACTGGTGCACCAACACCACCATAAGTTAGGTTACGTTGATCAAACATATGCACAGACTTATCAACAAACCTGAGAAAAAATATGATCATAGATAAAGAAATGCTAAGGCTGCATATAATCACTGACTCACAAACTCAAGACATCATGTTTGTAGGAGAAAGTAACAAAATACTGCCTAAGAACCAGCAGAGGTTATAGAATGGGAACAAATAAACATCAAGAATATACGTAGTCACCAGCTCTCCTCATTGCAGCGATAACTCATCGATAAAGATCAATTTTTAGCACAGAAAGGTCTTCCACCCACCAGTCCTGACAATGCATCATTAATTTTCCTGATCTGCTATCACATTCTAAGTGAGCTAAACCAGAAACCAATTGCTCCTTGCTAGCGTTGATCGCGATTGCATCTATGCATCGATTCACTATACCGACCTCGTCGACTATGGGAGACAAACCATTAGATGAAGATAAAACTTCCAGTGACTTTTCAAGGCTTTAAAACACAACCTCGTTTAAGAGCGCCTCTGCTCTGACGATTAGATTGCGTTCTTGATATTGTTCAGTCATTTCCAGATACTCGGCAATGCAACGAAGTTGGGCAACATTACTCGCCGTGATCTCGAAGTTAGTCCCGTAACAGAACTTAGCGGCGAGTTCAAATGCTTCAGCTCCCCCAGGTACCTCATGAAGCTCTAATCTGGAAAGGTCTGGCTCCCTGGATTCAACTACCATTTTCCAGATTTTTCCACTTCGTGAAACCATAGGGAACTTGGACAACAATATGCAAAAATTGAAAAGGAAGTTATGAAAAACAATATCAAGATATGTCTGCAGAGCAAGTTTAAGAATGTATACCTTGTGCAATAGGAACGATTGGCCATCCACATAAATAGTTACATCCCCAGCAACGTCCGAGAATATCCTACACAAAACAAAACGGCATTTCTTTATAGAGGAAACGCAGCGATGTCACAATTCTAAAGATGCTAAGAACGATACCAAGTCATCAGACTAGCTATTCTCTTTGTCATTGAAATTAAAGAAAGAAAGGCAAAACGACAGGATAATCTCAAGAAACCATCAAGAACCATAAAGATTTGAAGCGAGAAGAAGAAACAAGTTTCAGGAAAAAAAAAAGAAGAGGTTTTCACGAAAAGAGCATTTGCAATAGATGTCCTTCAAAACCAATTAAACGCCATTAAATGCGTGCTTTATTTGACATTAATTGATCATCCATTATATCATCCCCTGGTAATCGCAAGAACAAGATAGTCGTGATATCACAAGAAAGCGAAGTCGAAGTGGATGACCTCCTGCTGATCGGTGCACATAACCGGGGAGAGAGTAAAGAGGTGTCCGGCGTAGCTCCCATGACCTCCTCCCTTCACTTCACTTCACTTATCCTCTCTCTCTTTCTCCTTCTCTAAACACACTGCAAGATAAAGAGAAAGCGAAGACAGGGTCGTGTTTAGGGACTGAGGGAACAGAAAGAAACTCAAGTGCAGTTCCAACTGTGACCCTCGATAATTCTATAGTTCACAGTATGAATCTCATCAAACCCCTTGGCTACGAATTACGGATCTAAAGTAGATAAAAAGAAAGAGACCTGTAAAGTGGACCTACTGCCAATGTTCGAACAGGTGTAAGAATATACGAGCATCGACCCCTCGTGCTCGAACCACTCGATGCGCGACACCAGCTTCAGAATCTCGTCGTCCGCCTGGAATCCGAGGCAATCCTTTACGGTCAACGTTTCCAGCTTCCGGCAGCCGCCGATGACCACCAACAGCTCGTCCTTGGTCAAGTAGGACTTTCTCAACTCCAAGTGCTTCAGTTCCGGCAGGCACTGCGCCAGGGCCTTGGCATCCTCGCGCCCGATTAGCCCGCGCACCTTCAACCCGACGAACCGCGGGCAGTTACGGCCGATCTCGACGACTGCCTCCAGGAACGAGGAGGGCTTGGTCTCCATCTCCAGATGCTCCAGATCCTTCCACCGCCGCACCAGCTCCGGGATTCGAAGGTCGTCCTCCACCATTAGGTTGTCCAGCAAAGCCAACGCCTTCAATCTCGGGCATCTGCGCTAATAATCGATGAGCAAATTCGTCGAACAGGTAGTGAGCGATGAGGGCGACGAAACCAGAAGGAGGCGTAGACTCACTTGACAGAGGCATAGGCGAGGTCGTGGATGGAGACGGCAGAGGAAAGGGGGAAGGCGAGTTGGTCGACGACGCCGCGGGAGCGGTGGAGGGCGAAACGGAGGAAGGCGGAGAAGGAGAGGGGGGAGTGGAGGCGGTAGTGGAGCGCAAAGGATCGGGAGAAAGGGCTCCAGGGTGTGAAATTGAGGGAGCGGAAGTTGAGGTGGCGCCAGCAGCTAGGGTCGAGGGAGGCGCGGTACCAGGACTTGCAGACGAAGGGGACGGTGCCGGCGACGGCGAGATCTCCGAGGGCGAGGCGGCGGAAGGGGAAGAGGGAGATGAGGCTGAGGTTTAGGTTTAGGTTTAGGCTGAGAGAAGGGGCACGATATTGGTTTAGGTTTGGAGGGAATTTTGTGAAGTGTTGTAAATTTTGGCCGGTGAAAAAATTAAATTATTTTTTTTTGTTCATTAACACCGGGTTTTAAAAATCGCTGTTAAAACCGGTGTCTATTAACAAAAAAAAGGCGCTCATAGACACCAGCTAAAAAACCGATGTCTATGAGCGAAAATATGCGCTCATAGACACCAGTTTTTAGAAAAATCGGTGTAAAATACTCAAAGACATCGGTTTTTGCTTAAAATCGTTGTTGTTCCACCGATGTCTATGAGGGTTTTTCTTGTAGTGACATCCACCTAGGATGTCACTTGTTAGTAAATACCATTATCCTTAATTATAAGGAAATTAAAATAATGCATGATGATTTATAGCATACATCAAACTAAATGATTTTCAAAGGAAAATATATTATAGCTACATGATATATGTATGACATGATATGATATTTTTATATTTTTCATAATAAACATGAATGTAAAATATGATATCATGACATATGATGGGCAAACAATGCGTGACAATTTTTAGCATACATGATATACCTAGATTATCTATCTAAGTTTCTTTAAATAAATGTTAAACCTAAAATTGATCCTAGATTGCCCAATCTTCTTCAAGAAAATGTCAAAATCCAACTTGGCATTTCTTTTTCCTTGATTAATTGTGCCAATGAAAATCAAATCTATTTCCTCAAATTATGACATATTTTACTCTTCCAAAGAGTAAACATATGATTTATTTTCATTTTCAAAGGTTTACAAAAACCTTGAAAATGCTCTCCAAGTGCCAACTACCTCAAGGTTGGGTTAACTATACCCTTCCAATTTGAGTAGACACTCTCTAACCCTTTAGGGTGTAGAAAATATGCTCCTTGGAACCCAAAACCTATTGGTGCTCCTTGGATGCTCTAGGTACTCACTAGGGATAACTTCCCTAGATACCTTCCTAATGACCTTTCTAGGCTTCTTAGAAGCCTTGGTCACTTCCTCTAGGTCAACTCTAGGGATTGCTTCCCTTGTGACCTTCTTGGTAACTTTCTTAGACTTCTTAGAAATCTTAGTCACATTGGTCTTGGAAAAAATACTTCTAGGGATAGATTCCCTTATATCTTTGACTTGATCCCTAGACCTAGGGTTGATTCTATAACTATATGGAACCCTATGATAAGAAGGAACATCCTTCTTGGTTTTAGGTTTGTATCTCAAACCTCTATAACCATTGGATGACTCTTGTTGTTCTAAACCTAGGTTATTGTTCTTGGACCCTTATTTTTCAAGTGTGATTTTTCTAAGGGCCCTCTCTAATTTATCAAGTCTTGACCTCAAGACTTGATTTTCCTTACATAACACCTCAACTTTAGATTTTTCACTAAAGCCTTGATTTTTCTTTTTCTTAGGCAAATATCTATAATCCTTAGAGTTATTGCCTAAATTATTGTTTATTTTTCTAGCCTTAGGTTGAGTTGTTTTAGCATGATAAGCCATATATTTTCCTTTAACACTATCATGTCTCCTATTTTTATGGTAAATAGCATTAAAATGATATAAATTAGAACTAGCATGCTTTTTACCATGATTTAAAGGAATTGACTCAATAAATGATACCTTGGGTTTGCTTTTGAGAGCTCCCCCTTGATTTGAGTTTCCTCCTTTGAGCTTGACCAGTTTCTTCCCCTTTGGACATTGGCTCCGATAATGTCCTTTTTGATGGCACAAGAAACACACAATGTGTTCCTTGCACTTCTTTGTCACGGGGTCGTTCCTCTTGGGTTTTTCCTTACCCTTGGGTGCCTCTTGGCCCTTTTTCTTGGACAATTTAGGGTACTTACTCTTGTAGTGTCCATGTTCCCTACACTCAAAGCATATAATATGATTTTTATTATTAACAATTGAAATTGTAGGGGTGGCATATGATCGTTCATTTGATTTTTCTTGACTTGTGGAGGCGGCACCATCTTCTTCTTCTTTACTTGATCCGGAGATAGAAGCTCATTCTCGCTCCAGAGTTAATGATTTACACTCCCCCTCAATCCTAGAGGTGGAAGCTTCATCATCATTATCCTCATTTACATGAAATAAGGAGTATGCTCCCTCCTTATCTTTTTCTTTGCATTTTGTAGAGGATGAAGCTTCCTGTTCTTCTTCTTCCGATGTTGAGCATCTCTTAACCTCGGACTCCTCTCCTTCTTGATCCAATGAGTTGCCTTCTTTGGATTTTTCTTGATTTGGTACAGTGGAGGGAATCTCATGGATTTTAGCCAATTTGCTCCATAACTCCTTGGCGTCTTCAAATTCTCCAACTTGCTCCAAGATGTTGCTTGGCAATAGATTGACCAATAGCTTGGTCACTTTATCGTTGGCCTCACATCTTTAGATTTGCTCTTTGCTCCATTTACTTTTCTTGAGAATTTTGCCCTTTGAATCTTTTGGAGCTTCAAAGCCTTCCATTAAAGCAAACCATTGCTTTATCTCCATCATGAGGAATTTTTTTATCCTTGATTTCCAAGAATCGAAGCTCATTGATATGAATGGTGGAGGCACCCTTGTGTCAAATCCAAGTTCATCTTGGAATTCCATTTGAAGTTAAGCCTTTTGATGAAGTCTTCGACTTTTGAACTTGCTTCAACTTCTTCTCCCTCTAGCTTGTTGCCACTTCTGGCGATGATTTCGATGAAGAGCGACCTCACTCTGATACCACTTATTAGGGTCAATTTGTAGCTAGAGAGGGGGGGTGAATAGCTCGTCGCACTTTGTTGCTTGCTCCTTGATGATGATATGCAGCGGAATGTAACTGAAACAATGTTAACACTAGGATTTACTTGATATCCACCTCAAGATGAGGTGACTAATCCAAAGATCCACACACACGAGCACTCTCCACTAAGAAAACACTCATTCTCGGTAACTACCGGAGGTGGAGAAACCTCGTACAAGACTCACACAACAAGATACACTCAAAAAAGAAGAAAATATACAAGTGTATAAATAAAAACCTTCTCTTGCTGGATCTTGTTGATGTAGATCACCTCTGGACCCTTTGGAAAGTGCAACAACACTTCTCTTCCAAGATCAAAGTCCGGCGGTGAGTTTCGGAGAGAATCGCAATAAGATTGGGGAAGAAGCGTTTTTGGAGAAGAAGCTCGTCAACGGCTATATACTTCGTGCTTCTAGGGCTCCCAATCGATTGGGCATGCTCCCAATCTATTGCCACGTTAGATCCGCACCATCCTAACTATCCATGGCTCGCTACCTGCGCAACGGTTACATCCCAATTGATCGGCTGATCGATTGGTGAGGCTGAATCGATCAGTTGATCGATTCAACCTTCTTTTGTGCTCTCGCGTCTGCGCGAGAAAACTTGCCCTAATTGATTGACCAATCGATTAGGGAGCTCAATCGATCGACCGATCAATTTGGGAGCATTTTGTGCTCGCGATTTCACTTCCCAATTGATTGACTGATCGATTGGACCAACTTTCTTCGCAGCACACCTTCAATCAATCGGTTGATCGATTGAACCACAGTTCAATCAATCTGTTGATCGATTAACTTCCCTTTGACATGCTTAACTCAAGTCTAGGATCCTCAATTCTAACATTCGGTTAATCGTGGCCTGTTGGAACTCCTCGTGTCTAGCATCCGGTCAATTTTGACCTGCTGAGGCTTCTTCACCAAGTGTTCGGTCAATTCTTTGACCCACTTAGACTTTTCTCCTCGTTTCAAGTGTCCGATCAACCTTGACCCACTTGGACTTATCATCTTGTGTCAAGTGTATGGTCCTCCATGCCCCATTTGGACTTCCACCATATGTCCGGTCAATCTTGACCCATCTGGATTTCCTTGTGCCAAGTATCCAGTCAATTCTTTGACCTACTTCGGCTTCCCAATACCAAGTGTCCGGTCAACCTTGACCCACTTGGATCTCCACATGACTGGCTTCACTCACTAGGTCTTTTCATATGCCTGGCTTCACTAGGACTTTCCATTTGCCTGGCTTTACTCACCAGAACTTTCACCTAGCTTCATTCACTAGGGTTTTCATCTGGCTTCACTTACTAGGATTTTCCCACTGTTTGGCTTCACTCACTAGGACTTTCACCTGCCTAGCTTCACTCGCTAGATCTTTCACCTGACTTTATTCACCAAGATTTTTCAACTCCCTAGCTTCACTCACTAGGTCTTTCACTTGACTTCACTCACCAGGATTTTTCCTTTCCTAACCTCCATTTAGGACTTTCTCAGTCAAGTATTCGGTCAACCCTTTGATATACTTGACTCTTCTTCACATCAAACTAGTCATCCCTTGACCAGAGGGGAATTGTATCAACAATCTCCCCAGTCGGATGATTATATCTGTAATCTCCATATATTGTCAAACATCGAAACCCAAATATCAAGACTAAAGCTTGAGCCAACTCAAGGTTAGTCAACCTGGTCAACCTGACCCATGGGATATTACACCAACATGATTGACAAGACGTGAAGTTTTAGCGCAATTGGAAATAAAAAGCCTAAGGGTGGCACAATGCATGTGATACATGAGTTGCTCGTGTCCCTTGACACGGTAGTGTAATATCTAGGAGGCAGAACGAGCATTGGAGCATCACCCAAAACTTCCAGTAAGGAACACGGCTAGGTCATGTTCCCCTATGTATGGTGGCAAGAAGATGTCTAGTATGCCACACGACCAAACCGTGCTTCCTAACACAACCATGGTATAGTGGTAGCACCCCTGTAGAAAGTAAGGAAATTATGTTATGACTTGGTAATTTTTGGGTCTATAAAAGCAACCAAAGAGAAACGATTCAAGGAATCAAGGGTTTCCCATGATAAGAAACCCTAGGAGAGAGTTGTCTTCCAAAGGAAACTAGGATTCCGTCCATCAAAGAGACAAGGAGATCTTCCAAAGACGACATCAACATTTATGATTGAGTTCCCTCTGTGCTTTTTTCTTATTTTGAATCATAGAATGTTCTCCATCTTCATGGAATAGTTCCCTTAATTCTAGAATTAAGAAGTAGTCCAACATTGAATTGATAATAGTATGTTGATATCATCTATTTTATCGCATGATGTGTTGATTCTAGATTTAGTTATTAACATACATAACATGTTAATATGTCTTAACAGATGTTAGCACAAACCCTGGGTGAGGAGGAAGAACCGTAAGATGAACTCTTATCCCAGACCTATAATAACTAAGCTTGAGAGGTTGTTCACGAAAATAATTCAAACTCTCCTGAGAATACCATTGACTATCACATAGCATAAGGAATTTACCCCGATTCGACATCATGAAGTAACGGTAAAGGTTTAGGGGATTGTGAAGCTCTCATGACAAGTTTCACTAATAGAAAGTGATCACCCTAGTACAACTGTTATGAAAGTAGGGGTTGTATTTGAATAGATACACCGGTGTAAACTCAAAAGGGAGCATTAGTTACCTTAGGATAGACCATCTTTAAGCCTGATCAATATTGAGGTAAAAGAGATATTCACAACTACATTATCAAGGATTGTAGAGGTGCAATTGAAATCCTAAAAATTTCCTTTAAAAACTGATTTTTCCACAACTTCTCAATCTTGTTTTCTATCACGACAATTCTCTCGATTTCAATTCACCTAGATAGCCTACTTTGCATCGAGACTGGTACTCACTCCACTATCCCAGAGGATGATATTTTATTAGTTGATGACGACTATGTACTTGCAAAAATGACATATCAAGTTTTTAATACTGTTACCGGGGATTGTGTCTAGTCGATATTAGTTCTATTTGTGATTTGACTAATCTAGATTTTTCCCTTTTCCTTTCTTCATCTTCTACTGCTCTTTCAATCTTTCCTATTCTGGTAGCAGGTTCTTTTATGTTAAGGTCTAAAAAATTGAGAACCATTCTTCTAGTAGATTGCGAGATTGAAAGAATTTTCCATAAAAGAAGGAACCTACAAAAGTGGGTAGAGGCATAGCAAGAACAAGCAACATCAATCATAGTCGATGACAAGAATAATTTGTCGAAGGACTATGTTGCATCTAGCATGAGAGGATTGAGGTATAGCATCACAAGACCTTTGGTTGAAGTAAATAATTTTGAGCTAAAGTATGTGTTGCTTTCCATAATTCAGCACCACCAGTTTGGAGGCACAACCACAGACAACCCAAATATGGATTTATAGGTATTTTTAGAAATTTATGAAATCCTAAAATATAATGGTGCCTTTAAGATGCTATTAGGTTGCGCCTATTCCCTTTATCTATGAGGGATAAAGTGAGAGCTTGGCTACATTTTGTTCTGACAGAAAGCATCACAATATGGGAACAACTTAAGCAGAAATTTCTCGACAAATATTTCCCTTCTAGTAAGATAGCGCATCTGAGACACTTATCACGGGCTTCGCGTAAAAGGATGGAGAATCTTTATTCAAGACACGAGACTAACTCAAGGGAATTCTACAATAATGGCTACATCAAGGACTCAAGAAGTGGTGATCATCCATACTTGCTACAATGGAATCAGATACACAACAAAGGTCTCATTGGACTTTGCATCAGGTGGAGCCTTACTGAACAAAAGATTAGATGAGACCTATGACATCATAGAGAGTGTAGTGCTGAATTACCACCGGTGGGCAACTAAATGAGGTACATAAGGATTGTAGGTAAGTATAATGTAAATACACTTGATCTAATTGCAGCAAAGATGGATGCACTAACCAAGAGGTTGGATTCACTTAATGTTTGTGTTGTCACTAATATTTCCTGCGAGATTTGTAGTCTACTAGGTCATTCAATGGTTGATTGTCAAATTGGAGTTGCTCCTTTGCAAGGAGTCTAGGTTAAGCAAGTCGACGCAATCAACAACTTCAACTAGAAGCAGAACAATCCATATTTTATCACATACAATCTTAGTTCTGATTGGAGGAATCATCTAAAATTTACTTATAGGAATAACCAATACCAAGTGGGGTAGAACAATTATGGACACTCGTCAGGCTTCCAACAAGCATCAAAATCCAATATGGAGAATTTGATAGAAAACTTCAATGCAACACAAACCAAACTAAACAAGGAGTTCAAGCAACAACACCTAGCTATGAGAGAAGTAATTAAGCAATTATCAGGTAAAGTTTGTTGGTGCAATATCCCTCAGGTCAAGGGTGACCTGGTTAACCAAGCTGAGTCTTGGTTAGGGTTTAGATGTTTGACAATAAGATATTGATTGAAGAAGAGTCAAGTAGGTCAAGGTTGACTGGATACTTGACTGGGAAGTCCTAACTGGAATGTCAGGCAGAAGGAAAGTCCTAGTGAGTGAAGCTAGGCAGAAGGAAATCCTGGTGAGTGAAGCCAGGTGAAAGTCCTAGTGAGTGAAGCTAGGCAGAAGGAAATCCTGGTGAGTGAAGCCAGGTGAAAGTCCTAGTGAGTGAAGCTAGGCAGATGGAAAACCCTAGTGAGTGAAGCTAGGTGAAAGTCCTGGTGAGTGAAGCCAGGCAAGGAAGGAAGTCCAGATGGGTCAAGGTTGACCAAACATCTGGTGGAAGTCCAAGTAGGTCAATGAAGTGACCGGATACTTGGCACGACGAGTAAAAGTCCAAGTGGGTCAAAGGGATTGACCGGACACTTGGTGGGGAGTCCTGGCAGGTCAAGGGAGTGACCAGATGCGAGGCATGATGTACCAACAGGTCAAGGTTGACCGGATGTTGGTTAGGGAGGTTTGGGACTTGGTTTTGGGCAAAAACCAAGTGCTGGATCGATCCGTGGATCGATCCAGGATGTGGATCGATCAGTGGATCGATCCAGATTCTTCCCAGCGAACAGAAAGCTTCTGGATCGATCCGTGGATCGATCCAGAGGTCCCGATCGATCAGCCGATCGATCGGAACGATGCTGCTTCGCGCGATAAGCGCTGGATCGATCTGTGGATCGATCCAGGCGCGTTTCCTGAGCACATAGGCGCTCTGGATCGATCCGTGGATCGATCCAAAGCCTCCCCGATCGATTCGGAACATTCGAATCGATCGGGATCCGACCGTTGCGTCGGGTTTAAAGCCGCAGGCGAGCGTGGTCTTCGGCATCTCTTCACGAGCTCTTCTCATATTCAGTCCAGCTCCTCCACAGCTCTCTACAAGCACGTGATCGCCAGTTCTTGAAGGTTCTTGGAGGCTTTCCAAGTCAAGAGGCGGATCTATTGCAAGAGGAAGAAGTTAGGGTTAGGGTTCGTGAAGAGCGGTCTCGCTCTGATACCACTTAGGGTCTATACTATCAAGGAAAGCTAGAGGGTGAAGAAGTTGGAGCAAATTCTTCAAGTTCAAGACTTCATCAAGCTCAACTTCAAGATGCAATTCCAAGATGGACTTGGATTTGACACAAGGGTGGCTCCACCATACACTTCCACAAGTTTTGATTCTTGGAGATCAAGAATCGAAAACTTTCTTATGATGGAGATAGAGCAATGGTTTGCTCTAATGGAAGGCTTCAAAGCTCCAACGAACTCCAAGGGCAAGCTTCTAAAGAAAAGAAGATGGAGCTCGGAGCAAATTCAAAGGGGCGAGGCAAATGACAAAGTGACCAAGCTTTTGGTCAACTTATTGCCTAGCCACATCTTGGCTCAAGTTGGAGAATTCGAAGATGCCAAGGAGCTTTGGAGCAAATTGGCCAAGCTTCATGAAGAGATCCCCTCCACTGTACGAGATCAAGAAGAATCCAGAGAGGGTGACTCTTTGGAGCAAGACCAAGAGGAGGATTCCGAGGTTGAGAGATGCTCAACCTCCGAAGAAGAGGAAATCCAAGAAGCTTCATCCTCAAGGGAATGCAACGAAGGGAACAAGGAGGGAGCATATTCCTTGTTTCATATTCAAGATGATGAAGCCTCCACCTCTAGGATTGAGGGGAGCAATCCTTGGTGACACCGGATCAAGAAGAAGGAGAAGCCTCTACATCCGGGTCAAGAGAAGAAGAGGAGGAAGAAGCTTCTACCTCCACAAGTCAAGAAAAATCAAATGGAGGAGAATCAAGGTCCGATCAAGAGGAAGCTTCTACCTCCGGATCCAAAGAAAAAGATGCCACCCCTACAAGCAAAGGTATAAATATTTCAATTAATAATAAAAATCATATTATATGCTTTGAATGTAGGGAACATGGGCACTACAAGAGCAAGTGCCCTAAATTAGCCAAGAAGAAGGGCCAAGTGGCACAAAAGGGCAAGGTGAAGCCCAAGGAGACCATCCCCAACACAAAGAAGAGCAAGGAGCATATTATATGCTTCTCTTGCAATCAAAAGGGGCATTATCGTAGTCAATGCCCCAAGGGGAAGAAGAGGGTCAAGGCTCAAGGAGGCACTAGTCAAGGGGGAGCCTCCAAGGTAAAGAAGAAGGTAACATTTATTGAGCCTATTCCCTTGCATTATGGTAAAAAGCATGATAGCTCTAATTTTTATCATTTTAATGCTATTTACCATAAAAATAGAGAGCATGGTAAAATTAAGGAAAATCATGTGGCTCTCCATGCTAAGACTACCACACCTAAGGTTAGGGAGGTAGATAGAAATCTAGGCAATCACACTAAGGGTTGTAGTTATAAGCCTAGAAACAAAAATGCTCATGGGTGTAATGAAAAATCAAAATTTAATGATTTAATGATAGAAAATCAAGTCTTGAGGTCAAGGCTTGATAACATGGAAAAGACCCTAAAAAGGATGGAAAATATCCTAAAAGGGCAAAATGAGCATAGCCTAGGTCTAGGAGCACATAGGTCATCTAATGGCCATAGAAGTTTGGGATACAAATCCAAGGCTAAGAAGGATGTGCCCTCTTACCATAGGGTTCCATATAGTTATGGAACAAACCCTAGGTCTAGTGGTCAAGTCAAAAATATTAGGGAAGTCATCCCTAAGAGTATTTTTGCAACAAATGTGACTAAGACTTCTAAGAAGTCAAAGAAGGTCACAAGGGAAGAAATCCCTAGGGTTGACCTAGAAAATGTGACCAAGGCTTCTAAGAAGCTCAACAAGGTCACTAGGAAGGTATCTAGGGAAGTTATCCCTAGTGAGTACCTAGAGCATCCAAGGAGCACCAATAGGTGTTGGGTTCCTAGGAGCATCTTCTCTATCCCATAAATGGGTTAGAGAGTGTCAACTCCAATTAGAAGGGTAGTTAACCCAACTTTGAGGAAATTGACACTCAAGGAGCATTTGCAAGGTTTTTGTTAACCTTTGAAAATGAAATGGAACTATTATTTACTCCTTGAAAGAGTAAAATGTGCCTAGTGGTGAAAATTTGATTTTAATCTTAAAAGGCACATATTGGGAAATTCATAAGAGCTACCAAGTTGGGATTTTGGTATGTTCTTAGAAAATTAAAGGAAATTGAAGCCTTATGTTGAAGTGCTACTCTTGTGGAAAAATGAAATATGCCAACATTTGAGGATATGCTTAATTTCGACTGGCACAAATTAATCAAGGGAATTAGAAATGTCAATTTAGGCTTTGACATTTTCTTGAAGCACTTTAGGGCAATCTACGTTTAAGTTGTAAGTTTAGCTAAGGTTTTAAGGATACTTAGATAGTTAATCTAGGTATATTTTATTTATGCTAAATCTTGCCATGATTGTTTGCCCATCATATGTCATGACATCATGTCTATTTTTGCGTTCATATTTTATTATGAAAAATACAAAAATACCATGTCATGTCATGCATACATCATGTAGTTATAGGAATATTTCTTTTGAAAGTTATTTTATTTTGATGTATGCCATAACATTATCATGCATTAGTTTAATTTCTTGTAATTAAGGACAAAAGGCATTTAACAACAATTATTAACAAGTGACATCCTTGGTGGATGTCTAGTATATATCTAAAATGCCTAGATAGATATGCATGATCCCTAGAATAGGGCAAAACCAAAATCTTACATCTCACAAGGACTATAAGATGACTTGTATGTGTTTTAGTGCACATTAGATACAAGTGAGATGTTAGGAAGATGAACAAAACTCAAGATGTTGATTTAGTGCATTCTTTTGAGTTTTAGGTTCATCAAAACACATAGTTATGTGTTTTCCCATCATTGGGAAAGCTAATGTACAAGTCATGTACATTATGCCCAAGGAACATGATGGGATATTGGTTTTGAAAATGTTTTTAAAATGTTTTTGGAAAACCTTGGTGAAGACTATCTTTTGATAGTAATCACCATTGAATAGTTAGACACAAACTTGAAGAAAACGCTAAAGTTTTTGCAAGTTCTCAAGTTTGTGTCAATCTTTGAAAATATGAAGTATTTTCATAGAAAACTATTTTTCCATGATTAAGTATGCCCTAAATAATGTCTACACGAAATTTCATGATTTTTGGATTTTTGTAGAATTTTCTAGGGGTTTCTGAAGTTGACTGAAATGGAATTTCAGCAACTATCAGAACTCCGATCGATCCATGGATCGATTGGAGTTTCTGAATCGATCCGTGGATCGATTCAGAAGGTAAATCTCGCGAGTAGAAGCTCGCTGGATCGATCAGTGGATCGATCCACACATACTGAATCGATCAGTGGATCGATTCGGTTGGTTCAATCGATTGGATCCCAACTCCAATCGATCCAAGTTGCTGATTTTGGCTGGGAAGGCCTGACTTCAGCATCTTTGAACCATGGTTAGTCTATGTAACCATTCCAAACCCTTAAAATACATTTGTATACGTAAAAAGGGTGTTTTCATGTTGAAAACAAGGATGGAATGGTAAAGGAAGGCTAAGTTGAAGTTTAGGTTGAGGTTTGTTTCAAACTTTGAACATTTGAACCTCAAAACTTCTAAATTTGGGTTTCCTAATGGTTTAGGGATTACAAGTCATTGTTGGTGCAATGACAGAAGTTACCACCATGTCTTTAGGGGGAGGGACTCTTTAAAGACATGAAAATTATTTCTCATGAACCTTGGAAGGTGGTTAACCTTCTGTTGTGAACTTGCTCAAGGTTGAGCATTTAAACTTGAAATGGGGATAAATGGGGAGTGGATATCCTCATCATTTCAAGTGGCAACTCAAGTGGTTGAAAATGCTCAAGGTTGGGTATTTGTCAACATTGAGGGAGAAGTTAAGGATAATGAAGGGTATGAGACCTTCAATATTGAGTTGATCACAATGAGTGAAATTGTGATCACGATGAGCAACTCTTCAGGGGGAGAGTCTTCAACAAATGGAGTTGTTGAAGTGTGCCCAAAATTGGAGCATAGGTTGATGTGTGTCCAAAGACGGGTTGATGTGTTTTATTAGTAGGGGGTTGATGTGTGCCAATAGGGGGAGAATGAAAGGAAGTAAGTTAGGTTTTCATTACCTAGAGGGAGTTTGCCCTCTTAGGGGGAGAATGGAAAGCTTAATTTATGGGTTCATTACCTAGTGGCATGAAGAAGGAGGCTATAGGATTAGCCTAACTTACATGTGGGATTGTAAGTGTTATTGTGGTATTGTCAAACATCAAAAAGGGGGAGATTGTTGGTGCAATATCCCTCAGGTCAAGGGTGACCTGGTTAACCAAGCTGAGTCTTGGTTAGGGTTTAGATGTTTGACAATAAGATATTGATCGAAGAAGAGTCAAGTAGGTCAAGGTTGACCGGATACTTGACTGGGAAGTCCTAACTGGAATGTCGGGCGGAAGGAAGTCCTAGTGAGTGAAGCTAGGCAGAAGGAAATCCTGGTGAGTGAAGCCAGGTGAAAGTCCTAGTGAGTGAAGCTAGGCAGAAGGAAATCCTGGTGAGTGAAGCCAGGTGAAAGTCCTAGTGAGTGAAGCTAGGCAGATGGAAAACCCTAGTGAGTGAAGCTAGGTGAAAGTCCTGGTGAGTGAAGCCAGGCAAGGAAGGAAGTCCAGATGGGTCAAGGTTGACCAGACATCTGGTGGAAGTCCAAGTAGGTCAATGAAGTGACCGGATACTTGGCACGACGAGTAAAAGTCCAAGTGGGTCAAAGGGATTGACCGGACACTTGGTGGGGAGTCCTGGCAGGTCAAGGGAGTGACCAGATGCGAGGCATGATGTACCAACAGGTCAAGGTTGACCGGATGTTGGTTGGGGAGGTTTGGGACTTGGTTTTGGGCAAAAACCAATTGCTGGATCGATCCGTGGATCGATCCAGGATGTGGATCATCGGTGGATCGATCCATTCTTCCCATAAGCGCTGGATCGATCCGTGGATCGATCCAGAGGTCCCGATCGATTGGGACGCGGCTGCTTCGCGCGATAAGCGCCGGATCGATCCGTGGATCGATCCAGCGCTTCGCGCGATGAGCGCTGGATCGATCCGTGGATCGATCCAGCCTCCCGATCGATTCGAACATTCGAATCGATCGGGATCCGACCGTTGGCGTAGTTTAAAGCCGCAGGCGATCGTAGTCTTCGGCATCTCTTCACGAGCTCTTCTCAGATTCATTCCAGCTCCTCCACCGCTCCCTACAAGCACGTGATCGCCAGTTCTTGAAGGTTCTTGGAGGCTTTCCAAGTCAAGAGGCGGATCTATTGCAAGAGGAAGAAGTTAGGGTTAGGGTTTTTACTGCACATCTTGTAAGCTTTTGCTTAACTTGTATTTCCCTTTCTTCTTCTTGTATTGAGAGTGTTGTAGGGCTTCTCCGCCTTTGGTAGTTACCATAAAGGAGTGTTATTCATAGTGGAGGGTGTGTGCGTTGGTGTGGATCCTTGGATTAGTCACCTCTTGTGAGGTGGATACCAAGTAAAATCCTAGTGTTAGCGTGTTTGTGTTTGTTTCTGTATTTTCCGCTGCACATCCAAGAAGAAACAAGCAACGCCAAGCAACGAAGCGCACCGAGCGAACGCGACAAGCTATTCACCCCCCCCCCCCTCTAGCTACTTTTGGTCCTAACAAAGTTGATAAACATACTAATCATACTAAAATACTTGAAACTCAAATTTCGTATGTTACTAGCACCTCTACGAGAGCTCTAGGGAATTTCCAAGACAACTCCAAATGAACCCTGTTGAACATTACAATGCTATCGCTTTAAGGAGAAGTAGAGCCTTGTGTAGGACCATTGGAAGCGCTAGTTTTTTGGATTGGGGGGGGAGGGGTGAATAGTGTGTCTTACTTTAGTCTTTTGATTCATCGAGTTCATTCTTTCTATCAAATTATTACTTGCAACTGAATAAAATAAACAATAAAAATAATAAAAACACAAAGATAACACTAAGGCTCACATGTTCTCAACCTCCAAGGGTTAGTACTCCAAGGCCTAAGTACAACAGACGCTTGTCCACTAAGTATATCTTTTCCGAAACTATCTCAAAGATGGAAAAACCTCTTACAAGTTTGTCTCACTATCACAAAATATAATAATGTAAGTGCATGTAATATAAAGACAAACTAGATTATCGATCCAGTCCGAAAGCCCTAAGTGCCAAACATTCCTTTGGCACTTCCCTAATCACATGAGCATAGCCTCGAGATCTTTTAGGAGCACAGAAGAAGAGTATTGAGAATAAATTGATGTTCTGAGTCTTTTGAATCAAGCTTCCTTTATAGACTTTTTTTGGTCGATCAAACAAGCCTATCCGGTCGAATGATCCATAGCTTATCCAAATCTGTTCTTACCTTATCTGGATCAAGCCTTATCTTTTGTGGCATTAGCTGTCCAATTCTTATCCTTGGCCATGTCACCTTCCATAAGCTTATTTGACACCATCTTTGCCAACTCAGCTTTCATGTCAGCACTTTAATACTTTTCCATGCCATTCCAGCTGCCACGTCTTCAGGCTGGTGCTTATCCATGCCACTTCAGCATTTCTAACAACTCATCAATATGGTCAACTAAACCCATGTTTCAATCGACTATATAGTCCGGTCGATTGAACCCTTATTGGGTTGCCCGGACACTTGTTTGAAGTTTACTATTTCAAGACTTCTCACCATCTAAGGTTTACTCCCTTAGGATTTTTCCTTTACCAAGCATTAGGTCATCCTTCATCTGCTTAGACTTGCTATTTGCCAAACATCAGGTCATCCTTGACATGCCTAGACTTTTACTTTGTTATACATCAAACCAACCTTGACTTGCCTAAACTTTCCCTTTGCTAGACATCAAGCCAACCTTAACCTGCTTCGATTTTCCCTTTGCTAGATATCAGATCAACTTTGATTTGTCTGGACTTTACACTTTCCTGGCATCTATTTATCTTTGACCTGCCTAGATTTTTTCTTTGCTAGTCATCGGGTCAACCGTGACTTCACTTTCCCTTTGCTAGTCATCAGGTTAATTTTGATATGACTAGATTTCTCACTTTTCCAAACATCTGGTCCTATTTGGATCAACTCTTGGTCAATTTAACCAGACGCAAGTATATTATCAACTATTAAAATCCTAGAGGCTGATTGCATAAATAATCTTTTCCTTTTAAATATTTGACAATACAGTTAACTTAGACTTAGGTCTTGTGTCAAACCGAATGGTAATAAAATTTTCTAACTTAAATCTAAACCCTAAACCTTCCTTTCCCCCTTTAACACACATCAAAAAGATAATAATATGATTTTGATTCCTAAGTGTTGGGAATACAATCAAAGTCCCACATTGAAAATACATGGAAAAGATTATGAGTTTAAAAGATAAAAGATATCACCATTGGTATGAGACCTTTTGGATTAGCTCAAAAATAAATCCATGAGGATTTAGACCCAAAGTAAATAATATCATACTATTGTAGAGATATATAAATTCTTTTGTTTCTAACAAGTCGTATCAGAGCAAGGTTACCCTTCACTGGACTAACAGCTGAAAGAAGCACAAGTGGTATCAGAGCCATGGTCTGGATCGAATGCCATATGAGGCGGCCTTGAATGAAGTCAAGGGGAGGCCTGGAGCAGGTCAAGAGTAACTGAATACTTATGGGGAGGCCCAAAACAGGTTAAGAATGACTGGATACTTGCGGAGAGGCTCGAAACAGGTCAACAATGATAAGATATTTGTGGGGAGGCCCAGAGTAGGTCAAGAGTGACTAGATACGTGAGGAGAGGCTCGTACAATGAGAGTAATGATGGTCCTTCATTTGGGGAAAGATTGTTGAGAATACAATCAAAGTCCCACATTGGAAATATATGAAAAAGATTATAAGTTTAAAAGATAAAAGATATTTTCATTGGTATGAGATCTTTTGGATAGAATCCAAAAATAAATCAACGAAAACTTAAACTCAAAGTGGACAATATCATACCATTATGGATATATAAAAAAAAAAATTTAATTCTAACACTAAGAACATTCTTAGGTTTTGCACCAATACTCAAATAAATTTCCCTTGGTAAAAAATCATCATCCATACCATCTTGAAAGACCAATTACTGGCGTATGGTATCTCTGGCGTAATGGCCAGGGGTCGATTCTCAGAAACTGACGACCTGGGGTTTACCCCACCATGCGCCTATGGCCTGTGTACCTGCATGAACCTCCCTCTATATCCGTGGGGCCGGCACTAAGGAGACCGCTAAGGTAGCGGATATACCTTTTTTGAAAGACCAATTACTTAACCTTTTCAATACATTTGCAAAAGGATTTTAAAAAAAATCTTCAAAGCATTTTGTAACGTAATTTCATAAAATATTTTTAAATAATTCAAAGACTTTTTGCAAAAGAAATTTCAAATATAAATTTCAAAGAATTTATGAAATAGTGTTGAAATCTTTTTCTAAAAATTACAAATCTTTTTCAAAGTGATTTTCAAGACTTTTCTAAAAAATTTCAAAAATATTTTTTTAAATAATTAATGTCACGCCCCAGAGGAGTCTCTATCCGAAGAAATTTCGACAGCACCTCCCCTGTACCGGTGACAATCTGAATCATTTCTACAGACATAATATACATCAGCCACAGGCGGCTGGAATATACACACAATCACGCAGTTATATATATATCATCAACCCACACGGCTGGAACAAAACCAACACAACGAAAATGACAGAACCCCAATACTAACCAAAGCACAAAAACTGCTAGCCGGCTAGGCTTACACAACCAACAACAAATACAAAATACCACATAACAACATCAACACTCCAAAAATAAAACCGGAGTACAGAGCTAACAAACTGATACATAAAACAAACAAAACATACGTGAAACCGATAAGTCTTCTGATGTAACGTGGGGACCAGCAAACAGGATGCTCCAAGCGACACCATAAATAACCTGGTACCTGAAAAAAATAGTGTCAATGGGGGTGAGTTCAACAACTCAGCGAATACCAATGGACATGAGTAGTAAGATATATCTAACAGCAACAAACATGGAATACAGCTTCCTAATCATATATAGGGAATATGCAAAACTGAAAGGTAACTGAGGAAGCTGTACTCACCAGGAACTCCTATCCAGACAAAAGGGTCGTCAAACCGAAAGTGTCAATAATCCTGTATGCAGGTCAAAGGTATGCATCCAACCAAAATGCAGCAACCAAATGCAGCAAACACAATCACAATAATATAAATACATCAATGCATATGATGCTATTGATGCGTCCTGGTCACCCCTGACGCCAGTCAGTCCTCTCACACACAAATGGCGAGACCGAGTGGGTGGGGCTATGACAACCGTGCACTCTGTCGTCACTGCTCCTGATGAGTGACCGAGTGGACGGGATGCTGTCGGAGTACTCCTGTCCTGTGACCCCAAATCATAAATGGGGGAGCTCAATGCTCTCAACTCCCGGTACACAATGACGGGGAGGTATCTCTGCCGGCTACCACGCTGAGTCACCTGACCAACGGAGCCAAACAGAGTCCACCGTCTGCCGGCTACTACGCTGCTACACTAAATGCCAGCGGAGCCAAACAGAGCGTGCCAGCTACCACGCTGAGTCCTCAGACCAACGAAGCCAAACAGCAAAACCGCCACACACCTGTCTGATATACCACTAACCCATGAGTGGTGGTGTGTGCAGTACATGTAACTGGCGATGTGCTCAACCATAGTGGAGCGACAATCGCACAGCATGCAATCATGATGCATGACACTAAGCATAGCAAAACTGATCAACATATCCATATCCATATATATAAAATGAGTACTGTAAAATCGATGGTCACATACCAAGATCTAGAGTACACAGGTCAGATAGAATATCAAAAAAAAACTATGTCCTGAACATAATAAGTATGGAATATCCTGATTAGCATAGAAAAATCCATATATACATAATATGGGTACCACAGTATCAGTAGGTCAAATCCACAGATCTAGGGTATACAGGTCCTCTATGATATAACAACCTAGATCCTAAACATATCCCCCTTCCATAGCATATGTACCAACAATATGCACAGATCAAAGCCACAAGGTCTAGGTATACGAATCATATATGATATACCAATAGAAATACACAATCCAGGCATGACATAAAAACCTAAGTATCAGATAATTTGGATGCACATGCCAGAAACAAAAATCCAGAGCCTAACCCTAACCTCAGTAAAGCATGGTATGTCACTCTAGAAACTAAGATACTCATGGTAATAAAGTACTCATGGCAATAAGATACTCATGGTAACAAATCACGAGATATAAGCACGGATACATAACAAGCGACAAACCTAACATGCTATGGATATCAAACAGTGACATACCAAAGACAAACATGTTCATTGCTTGCAGTTATAAAGTACTATGCATATCCAAATGACGATATCATAAAAGATAAGTCAAGAGGTACCCGCCTCAAATAAGAAAGTCCAATCTTTCCAAATCCAAAGTCGAGATGCGCGTCTCGCGTCAAGGTCCTGTGTCACCAATATACATACATTTTATTTAGCTAACTCAAATGTATAGCTAAATAAAATCCTCAAGGCTAAATTAGGGTAAAACCCTGATCAATCTAACCATCTGGCAATCCAATTTATCTCTAATTCGATACAATTGCATATCCTCCAAATACTCATAGAATACAACCAAAACTCCACACATAGCTTACCTTAATCAACGGCTGTGATTGTTGATCCATAGCAGGGAGTGTTGATACTGACAACAATCTGGCTACAGATAGAATAGCTACCAGAACCAAGACCCTCCACCTAGCCCAACTTCCTTGCTGGATACTTCACTGTTCGGATCAGATGAAATCAAGATTGATACGCAATCAAGCAACAATCCTAATCAACAACCGAAGCTTACCTCAATTTGAATGTATCACTGTTGATCCAAAGTTGAAGAGGTTGGCTGCCGGAACAAGCTAGAGATCCTGCTGGAAACAAGGAACAACACTACAGCCTGAGATCAAAAAAAATTGGGTGCTCCACCAATCCAAATCCATAGGGCACAATCTCACCTGGTTGGCTCGGGTCTAAGGCACGGCTCAAGAACAAGGAGTAGTCAGCGACCAACCAAGCAGCGCACAAGGAAGGCTGCAGTGGCCGCGGGATGATCACCTCCGACCAAGGTGGCGACAAGGCGGTAGTGAAAGGCAACCGGCGATGGCGACAGGGCATGGTGGCATCGTCGGACAACGACAAGAGGGAGGAGGACGGCGCTAGGGCAGAAGGTGCGGCGGCGGGGGAGAATTAGGGCACAAGGAAGGTAGCCGACACTAGGGCATAGGCGACGGTGGCTCGGCTAGGGCACGGCGTCGGCAGGGGTGGCGGCGGAGTGTCGCTCAGCGAGGAGGAAGAACACCCGGCGGTGCTGTCGGGTGGAGAAGGCGCAGAGAGGAGAGGGGTTCGGCTCTTGATCAAGCGCCGGCGAGGAAGGTTAGGGCACGAGTCGAAGGAAATCGAGAGAGGAGGAGGCGCGGGTTGAGGGAAAGAAACGGCGTTTAGGGAGAAAGAAAAGAAAGTAAAAATAAATAAGATAAATAAACTTTTCCTCACTTAAATGGGGTAGCCTAAACAGGCTTTCCCGGGGCCCAGTTTAATCCCCGTAAACTCGTCCATACGGTCTCCGAAAAATTCCCGAAAAATTTCCAAAAATTTCGGAAAATTCCTTTATTCATATTCGCCTATTTTCCAGTATTTTACAATTAAAGAAAACTTTGTTGAAGAATTTTAAAAGATATTTTCAAGATAATTTTGAAATTAATTATTTTTAAACAAAATTTAGAAAAAAAAAAAACTCTTTTACTACTTGGTCTTTCAGTAGGTCCTCTTCTTTAACTTGACATTCACTTAAGACATCCTTGTTAGCTAAAAGAAAGACATACTTATATGTCTTGGGAGTTCTAGGAGTTTAAAGTTGACCTAATTAAGGATCTAAACGGTAAGTATTGATCAACAATCATCATTTTTAAAAATATATAAATTTTTGAAAAATAGATATAACTGCACCAAATCAACCATACATTTAAATTAAACATCAATGTTTCAAAAATACTTTTAAGAAAATATTATACAATTTGATTTTTTTTTTCAAAATATTTTCAATTGATTAACCTAACATTTCACCTATTCTATGTCAATACATACAATATACAGTAACTTATATGTTCGTGTGAGATGGTTTGTTAATTTTTATAATTAAGTATGAATTAAGAAGAGTGTTTGGCCTTAGACTAGATTTAAGTTTAGCTTTCGATCAGTTAAGTGGACATTTTTCAAACTACCTTCTAGGTTGTAGCTAGACATAGAGTCCTTCTTAATCAGATCACTGATCACTTCCGTAGACAAAGGCAATACAAGAAATTTTGCACTTGACTAGCTTAGTACAAAACCTAAGTCTAATTATTTTAGGATACAATGAGTTAGTTTCAGCTAATTTCACCTAGCTAGGTGCACCAGATGGGATACACATTATCCAGCTTAGATACACTTAATCTAAGTATCACTAACATATTATCAGCTCATCACATTTTAAGGTAAAATTCCATTTATCCTGTCTATCTATTCTAAGATAAGCAATTAAAAGTAAATGGATAGTATGCATGATATGATAAAATTAGGCATGATGGTTAATTATAAGTATACATGTACATGATAACCATGTAACATGTCAAAAAGCTCATTCAAATAATAGTTTTTGGTTTCTAATAATGTATCAAATACTCAATTTGATGTATTTAGTATTAATCTATCAATATGTTAATCCACTTTGATACATTTGGATTTTTATTAGGTTTATTATTTTTTGAATATGATTTTATTAATTAGTTCCATAAACAAATGTTATCTGATGATAACTAGGTTTATTAATTTTAAGTTTTTGATTTGTAATTCTGTTTTTCAAAGTATTAATTTATTTTTTTAATTTTCTTAAATTTGTATTTTTCAAATTTTGATTCAAATTTTTAAGATTTGAATTAGTCTTTTTTTCATAATTAAAGGAAAATTTATTATAATGAACTTAAAATTTTAAATTCTGATTTTAAATTTTAATTTTGACTTTAAAAAAATATTTTCTGGAAATTTATAATTTAATTTCAGATTTTTAAAATTTGAATTTATCTTTTTAAGATTTGAAAATTTATTTTCTATATTTTTAAAATTTAATTTTAGATTTTTAGAATTTAATTTTGACTTTTTAATATTTGAATTATTATCTTTTGAATTTTTATAATTTAAATTCAAATTTTCAATATTTAAATTTATCTTTTTAAGATTTGAAAACTACGTTTTGAATTTTTAGAATTTAAATTTGAATTTTTAAGATTTGAATTTCTATTTTTGAGATTTGTAAAATTATCTTTTGAATTTTCCAATTTAAGTTTATCTTTATTAATATTATTTAAATTTGAATTATTATTAATTGTGTTTGAATTATTCAAATTAGAATTATATTGATTAATTAAGTTTTTCATTAAATTTATATTATTTATATTATTTAAATTTGAATTATTCAAATTAACTTGATTAATTTAGTTTTTAATTAAATTTGGATTATTAATTCAATTTGAATTTTTCTTTTGATTAATTAAATCTAGATTTAGATAATTATTTAGTCTGATTTGGTCAATTTCTTATTTAATAGATCAAATATTTTAGTAAGATTTTGATTAATTCTATTATCCTGAATAATTAAATCCAAATTATTTATTTTTTTGATTATTTGAATTTGTATTATTAATTAAATTAATATTTTCTGAATTAATTGAATCTAAATTAACATGATTAATTAAATTATTTAACTTTGTAGGTGTATCTAACTTATTGCACTAATTGGAAGAAGCTCGCTTCCCATAATTCCTTGGACTATTTCTTCTTTGTCTCTAAACATTGATTTTTATAATATCTGGATTGTTTGCACTTAAAGTATACAATGTATTTTGTTAGTATAAGAAGTACTATACGATTGAACCTTAATTTTGATGGTGGTAAAGGGTCAAAGTTAAGTTTTATGATATTCTAACATGGTGATCAAGCTTGTAGGAAAGTCCCAGTTGACGTTAGAAAAATGAAATCCTAGTTGAAATTAGGCAAGGAAAGTTCTAATTAAGGCTAGGTAAGAAAATCCTGATTGGAGAGATTAGGCAAAAAAGTCCTTATCGGATGGACTATGTAAGGAGACTTAGCAGATTGAAGATATTGGGTGGGAAACCCTGGGGGTCAAGGAGACCAGGCAGAAAGCCCTAGGGGTCGAGGGCACCAAGCAAAAGTCTAGACATGACGAAAATCTGAGGTCTAACAGAAAGTCCCGAGGGTCAAGATCAGTTGAGCAAAAGTTCAAACAGGTTAAGTAGACTAAGATTTGATATAAGGTAAACTCCCCAGAGTGGAGTGGTGAGGATGCGCTTTTGGAAAGAGAGCAGTAGGCGTTGGTCCAACTTAAAGTTTCATGGGAAACCTAAAGTTGAGATCGGACAGCTTGGAGATCTATCAATCACAATTTTATTATATTTGTACTAATACTATGATGCATGAAGCTAAGCTAACTATGGAAGTTAGTTGAAAAAGGAGATCCAGGTGCCCTAATCGCTTCAAGGCGACAGGAGGTCCGGGTGCCCCTATCATAATCAAACACTTAGTTAAGGATAAACAAGGCACAGATAAAGCTTAGATCAAGTGCTAGCATATCAGCCGGCTAGGCCCCTGGAAGGGATCTAGGCACCTAGATTGGTCGAGTCAACATCGAAGAGCTCAGATAGTACTATAAAAGAAGATCACGACTAAAGGCTTTAGATCATTCATTCACGCCCAATACCACACTTCTACAACAATGAAAAGTTGCTGTGCTCAAGCTACAACGACGCAACAACGCTACAACATCGCGAGGCTGCTACGAGCTTAAACAAGCTAGCATCTTGATAACGCTAGTTGTTTACTTACTTTGCTTATTCTTTTCTTTGTATGATTTATCTTGAGGCTCAGTAAAATTGTTACCGAACCCAATTTTTGTAAAAGAAATAAATTGCTAGTGATTTCCCAACGAAAGTGGTCAAACTGACTATTGTAGGAACAAAATCGGCACTAGAGGGGGTGAATAACATTAATAAATTTTAAAATAAATGAGTGGATATAACTGAATCAATCAGAGTTAGCACATCAAAAATAACAAATTAACTTAAACTGATTTAACTAAGTAAGACAAAGACAAAATAAATATCTAACAATTTAAGAATGCAAACTGATCAACTAAGCTAGAAGTATAGACATGTAATAGTTTAAAAAATTAATTTTTATTTCTAATTTCTCCTAGGTGGAGAAATCTTATAGACAAACACTACAAGAAAAAAGCCTAACAACAACGGTTTTTCACCGTTGTCGTAGCCCATTTTGAACTGTTGTTAAAGGCCGTGTTGTTAAAAGGGGTGCCCAAAGATAACAGTTTTTAACCGTTGTCTTTGAAGGCAAAGACAACATTTTTACAATGGTGAAAAACTGTTGTCTTTTCCTTCAAAGACAACAGTTTTTCACCGTTGTCTTTGAGAGTCTACCTTTAATAACAAGGTCTTCAACAACAGTTTTAAACTATCTACGACAACAGTGAAAAATCGTTGTCTTTTTTTGATAAAAAATAAAAAAAAATATATTAAAATTTATTATACTATTTTCTAGTATTATAAATCATTCAAAATACTAAATTTATAAATAAAATTTAAAATATAATTTTCTAACATTCGAAAATAATATTTACAACATTCCGAAGAAATTTCAAAAGCAGCAACAAAATGACAACTAACGACACTATTAAAACAAAGGTAGAGCAACACAACATCCTATCCTAGAAGAGTAACACAACATCCTAATCTTGATATCCAATTTTGAAGAGTTGGATCATTTGAACTACTTTTATCATGTACAACACTAGAAAAGTAACAAAAAACTGCTTCTTAATTCTCCTAATCCTTCATCTTCTTCATCCTTGCCAAGTTTGCATCGTACTTGGATCGAAGTGGACCAAGTAGATAAAGAAAGAAGATAAACTAAATGCCTTCATCTTCTTCATCTTTGCTTCTTAATTCTCCTAATCCTTCATCTTCTTCATCCTTGCTTCTTAATTCTCCTAATCCTTCAAACTCCACCTGTAAGAAGAAGATAAAGAAATGTCACTTGATCTAAACTAAATGCCTATGAATAATAAAAAAATCTGAAATCTCATAAAGTAGACTTAATTCATTAATAATGCATCATATTGAATGCCTCTCCATGACTAGCTTAATAGCCTGTGCTATAGACATGTCTTCATTTGTTTCATACCTGAGTTTGTTAGCTTGTAAACGTTGAACAGTCATTTCACAAGAGAAATATTTCCAAGTTATCAGCACTGCAGATATAAGGTTAATAAAGAACTTGCCTCTTCCAGAATGGTTTCAAACACCTTACCAACTTTTTCCACTAGATCTTGAGGCACTTGATGTCCATCACCATCAAAGAGTGCGTAGCTGAAAAATAGAAGTAAATTTGTCTCCATAAGATTATAGTCTCCATGATCAGTGATATCTGTTAGTTATTCAGTTAATCATTACCTCTCCAAGTCATGATCATACAAGATAGAATTATCACCAGAAGTTCGATAAATTGGTAGACCAAGTCTTCCAATCCAAGATGTCAATGGATTCTCGTTGCAGACACCATGCAACCTGAAGTGTCCAAATTAAAACTTCTAGTCACTGAAATTTTGAAGGATGGCCACATCCTCTTCCGAAGGAATGAAAACAAAAAAACAAAAAAAAAGAAGCATACTAGGCTGCTCCCATGTCAACAGGAAAACCAAATGAATAGTTAGTGTGAACTCGACCACCAATTCTATCCCGAGATTCTAAAAGCACAACCTGAGGAATAAAAAATAAACTTCCATGTGATACAAATTTACCCAGCCACTTCACACACTGCATTCATATCAGAACTTAGAATCTAATATGTAAAGGCAACTGAAAAAACTGTTAATTTATATAGACATAACACCTGAAAAGCTGCATTTTTCAGTGCATGAGCAGCTGCAATCCCTGCAAATCCACCACCAATGACAATGGCAGAAAGAGAGCGAGATTGCCTTGCTTCAGTCTTCTGATAGAATGATGCTGCAAGAAAATTTAAGTCAATATATATATATAGATATATATGTTGATGTGAAGCAGTAAAATGCAAACTAGAATATATAGTGATTTTAACACCATGAAAAAAAAACATAATTAATAATAAATCCAACACAAGAACAAGCAACATATTCTGTCGTGTTGTATATATTTACCAAATGCATTTTCCTTCCACATGGTTGAACTCTAAAAATAATTCAGAAAGTACTCCAATAATAAGACTGACAACAGAAAACACCCCAAACATAAACATTTAGTTTTATTTGCAATTATGACAGATAATCATGTAACTAGCTTCAGTATTCCCACAAAAAAAAGATATGTAACATAACAATATATTGATACAAAGAAAACTAAAGGGATGACCATTAAAGGAAAGAATACCTTAAATAAAATGAATTCAGAAAGTTCCCATAGGCTCTGGATTAATCCTTTAAGTTTACTTTGATCATGAGCTAAATCATTGCAGTGAATAGATTTAAATCGAAGTAGGTAAAATTCCCATTTTGGCAGCTTGTATACCTCACGAAACCCATCTGCAATTTCATACTAGAGGTTGAAATCGAGTTCTTAAAAATCTTTAAACTTGATATACCGAAAGCTGGAATAGAGCAGGAGGCTATACTCACCAGAAAAATCCAAATTGATGCTGGAAATCATTAAAAAGGGATGAGTAGATTCAAAAATCTACTAAGCTTGAACACCAACATCTCACGACTGGAAGCCCTAAGAATCGACCTGAAATCAGTCAAAAAATTGAAGATTTTGTGACTAAAAATTTACGCAGAAATAGGTCACAAAAAGGACTCTATTTGGGCAGAAACAAGCATAAAAAATATGTAAGGAACAAAACCCCTCAAATGATTTGAAAATGAGGGAGGCGGGGAGGCGAAGGGTGTCAGTGACAGTGGCGAGTACGTGGAGAAGAAGTTTGTCCAAGAGCAGCAGAGATCTCTTCCTCCATCCTAGGTTCATTTTCATTATGGTTTGGGTTTGATCACTGAGTCGCATGTTGAAGAGTGCATGATAGAGAGGCCTTTTAGTTGAGGCGGCAGCGACGCATATGGCAGAAGCGAACCTGAGGCCCATCTAGGATGGAAGGCAGTGGAGCATCTAGGGTTTTCGACGAGAAGATGCAGGAGGAAGAAGTAGATGACACTTACTGTTAGTGGATTTCATGTCGGAGGTCTTGCCGGTGAGGGCGTCCTTTATGGACTCGTGGACTGATGCTGCTCCTGCGCGGCTCCGGTGAGCGAGAGATTGTGAGAAAAGAGGGACAGAAATGCTTAGGGATTGAGAAGATAAAGGGTGGAATGCGGCGGCAAAAAACTTTCGGGGAGAGGGAAAGGAAAAAAGCGGGGCAAAAATTGGCGAAGGGGAAAAAACGACAAAGGAAAAAAAACACCAGTATTCAACATCACTTAATAGACAACGGTTTTTAAAAACTATTGTCGTAATCGCAAAAAAAAGCACACATAGACAACAGTTTTCAAAAACTGTTGTTGTAGCATTTAAAAATCGTTGTCGTAGTCTTAAAAAAACATAAATAGACAACGGTTTCTAAAAACCGTTGTCGTAAGCCAAAAAAAATTGCTAAAAGACAACGGTTTTTGTTAAAACCGTTGTTAAAAGGTAAAACAACAACTATTTGGCATAAAATCGTTGTCGTTTGAGTGTTGTTGAAAGAGGATTTTCTTGTAGTGAAAGAATCTAAAAATGAAAATATTACTCTAAGTATTACTGAAAGAAAATGAAGCGCAAGTTGTAGCATATTGAAGCATAAAAGGTGAAGAATTCTTTCTGGATGTGTTGTGTTGAAGCTTTGCCTTGAAGTTCCTTTTATAGTACTTTCCTATTCGACTAGGAGCCTCTTGGTCACCTATGTAGGTGATGATGTGGCTTTAACTTCTATCTGCTAGATAACATTAACTTTGGCTTCCTGATCGACTGGATCCTTCTCGGTCGCATGTAGAGTGGTAAAATCTCATCTTGACCCAACTAGCTTGGGTTGCCTATAATTTCATATTCTCAGTCACCTGGAAGCCACTTCGCTTGCCCGTATTCTTCTGCCACCTGGACCCATACGGTTGCCAGAACCCTTCGAAATCCCTTTATTGAGAGTTAACACCAGCCAGTCATCCTCGGACACCATCCGGTTGCCTAGAATCGTCAGGCATACTTTCTTGTAGTAGTTACATGTAATGAGTATGATATAAAGTGTAAAGTTACTCAGACTTACTTGACTAAATTTGATCCGTCTAGTTCAGTTTTGTCAAGCAATCAGCTTCTAGCTGATTCCACATACTTGGACTTATGCCAAGCAATCAGCTTTTAGCTAATTCCACACACTTAGACTTGTATCAAGAAATCAACTCTCAGTTGATCCCACACACTTGGACTTTTTACCAAGCAATCAGCTTCCAGTTGATTCCACACACTTGGACTTGATTTACCTAGCCTCTAGCTAAGAATTTATCAGTTAAGCCTTAATCATTTAAACTTGACTCACCTAGCCTCTAGCTAAGAATTTTGCCTGCCATGCCTTAATTACTTGGACTTGCTTCACCTAGCCTCCAACTAGGAATTTGTCTGCCAAGCCTTAATCACTTGGACTTGATTCATCTAGCCTTCGGCTAGAAATTTTATCTACTTGATCTCCAATCAAGAATTAGCTCATATTTGACTTCCCAATCAGAACTTAGATGCCTAGATCTACTAGGACTTAGTCATTGTCTGGTCAATAACTAGTACTTTAATTCCTGTCAAGAATCCTACACCTACAAACTTGATACAACTAGTTAGAACACAATTAACCTAACTTTAACCTTAGTCACATATCAAAATCCTGAGTTAATATAAGAAGCATCATACGATTGAACTTAAGTTTGATGTTGGCAAAGAATCAAAGTTAAGTCTTGTGGTATTCTAACATGTTGATCAAACTTATAGAAAAGTCCTAGTTGAGGCTAGGCAAGGGAAGTCCTAGTTGAGGCTAGGTAAGAAAAGTTCTAGTTGAAGCTAGGCAAGAAAGTCTTGGTTGTAGAAACTAGGCAAGAAAGTCCATGTCTGAGGGACTAGGCAAGAAGACTTGATAGATCGAGGGCATTGGGCGGGAAGCCCTGGGGTAGAGGATACCAAACAAAAATCTAGATGGGTTAAAGACTAGAGGTCTAACGGAAAGTCCTAAGGGTCAATATTAGTTGAGAAAAAGTTCAAAGAGGTCAGGTGGACCAAGGTTTGCCATCAGGTAAACTCTCCCGAGTGGAATGGTGATGACGTGCTCTAGGAAAGAGAGCAGTAGGCTTTGGTCCAATCTAAGGTTTCACAAGAAACCTAAATTTGAGACCGGATAGCTCAGAGAGCTATCAATCATAATTTTATTATATCTGTGCTAACACTATGATGCAAGAAACTAACTATAGAAGCTAGTCGAAAAAGGAGATCCAGGTGCCCTGATCACTTCTAAGCGACTGGAGGTCTAGGCGCCCCTATCATATTCAAGCGCCTAGGTAAGGATAAATATCGCTTGAATAAAGCTTCGATTAGATGCATCCATGTCAACTGGCTAGGCGCTTGAAAGGGAGCCTGGCTCCTAGATTGGTCGAGTTAGTATCGAAGTAGGATCGGATAGAGGCTGTTGGTGGTGTCCTAAGCCGATCCAAGCACCCAAATAGTACTATAAAAGAAGGTCATGACCAGAGGCTTCAGATCATTCATTCACATCCAATTCCACACTTTTGCAACTACAAAAAGTTGTTGTGCTCAAGCTACAATGAGGTAATAATGTCGCGATGTCGCTACGAGCTCAAACGAGCCTAGCATCTTGGTGATGTTAGTTGTTTGCTTACTTTGTTTATTCATTTCTTTGTATGCTTTATCTTGAGGGTTGGTAAGATTGTGACCAAATCTAATTTTTATAAAAGAAATGGATTGATAGTAATTGCCCAACAAAAGTGGTTAACTGACTACGAGCCTTGAAGTAGTAACCACGAGAATGTGAACCAAGTAAAACTAAAATATTCTTTACTTTCTACTGTTTACTTTCCGTTGCACGACTTTAGTTTTTTGAGCGAATTCTGAACGCATATAAAGTGTGATATTCACCCTCTCTAGTGCTTTCTCGATCCAACATGTTCTTGTTGGTTGGTCCTAGGAATATCGTATCGGTTCCCCTGTACAAAAATTTTGTACAAGTCCTGAACCTTTCCTAACAACCTATTGTGTTCTTTAGAAATTAAATTCGGAATCGCAAATGGGACTTAACATTATTGATTCCAAATTTAACTTATATGTTCTTAGAGGTTTAGACTTGAATCACAAACGATACTTAACATTATAGATCTAAATCCACCTATGTTACAAATTCAATTAAATATTTATTTCAGAAATCGGCTCCCAAGTCAAAGATGGCGAGACACTTGACCTTCTTGGGTATAGGAATATCCACCACTGCCTCGACAAAGCCTCTTAACGAAATTCGATATTTAATTTTCTTATATAACTCTAGGTTTAACCAAAAAGAACAATCAAATCACCATATCAAAAAAATAAAAGAAACACAAATTCGAAACAAATCCGAACATCTAGAATCTCTAGCCTCTTGTGTTTGGAATTCATACAAAGAAAAACTAGTATGATGTAGAAAATAATGACTAGTTATACCTTTCTTTGTATGCAACAACCTCTTGATCTTCTACCGTATTCCTCTTCTTATCTCGGGCGTCGTGTGGGCGACGATCTTCCAAGACGAGAACCACCCAAGCCCTTCTTCTTCCTTCTTCCAAGTTTCGACCAAGCAAATTTCTCCAAGAGATAGCAAGTCTCGGCCACCACCACCAAGCTCCAAGGGATGCTAGAAACAAAGTCTCATTTTCCTCCTTCTTCTCCTAGCAAGATCCGGCCACCTTCCAAGCTCCAAGAGATGATGAGGTTCGGCCAAGGAGAAGAAAGAAAAATGAAAAGGGAGAATAAGAGGGCCGACCACACCAAGGAAGAGAGGAGAGGAATAGAAGAGAGTTCACTTTGTGAAGGCACCCCCTCCCTCTCTTTTATAATCCTTGGTCTTGGCAAATAAGGAAAGTTTTAATAAAAACTTCCTTATTTTCTTTGCCATGAAAAGGAAAATTTAATTGATAAAAAATAATTTCCTTTTCTTTTATTAAAGTGGTCGGCCACCTCTAATTCTCCAAGTAAGGAAAATTTTAATCACAAGAATTAAAACTTCCTAATTTGTTTCCGAAAATTTTTAAAATAAAAAATTCTCTATTAATTTTTCCCTTCATGGTTGGTTATAAAAGGAAGTTTTATAAATTAAAATCTCTCTATTAAAACATGTGGATGATTTCCAAAAAGGAAAAGTTATCTTTAAAATTAAAATCTTCCTCTCAATATTCAAATAAGAAAAAATATCAAATCTTTTCTTAATATTTTGTAGAAACTATAATAGGAAAATTTTAATTTTAAAACTCTCTTATAAAATCATGAACATGGTTTCATAAAAGGAAAGTTTTATCAAAAATTAAAATCTTCCTTTCAATCTACAAATAAGGAAAGATATCAAATCTTTTCTTAATCTTTTGTAGAAACTATAAAAGGAAAGATTTAATTTTAAAACTCTCTTTTAAAATCATGAGGATGGTTTCATAAAAAGAAAGTTTTATCATAAATTAAAATTTTCTTTTTAACTAAAAATAAGGAAAGATATCAAACCTTTCACTTAATCTTTTGTAGAAAGCTATACAAGGAAATATTTAAATTTTAAACTCTCTTTTAAAACCATGGTATCCACATAAGAAAGATCTAAAAAATAAAATCCTTTTTAATTTAATGTGGCCGGCCAAACCAAGCTTGGATTCAAGCTAGGGCTAGCCACACAACTTGGCTCATCCTATTTGCTTGGCCGGCCCAAGCTTGGGTTCCAAGCTTGCTTGGCCGGCCACCTTAGGATGGGTATAAAGGTGGGTATAGGTGGGTATAATACTTTATTAATAAGAGGCTACAATAGGGACCGAGAGGAGGAATTGGTTTTTGTCTCCCGATGAAATTAAGCTTCCTGTGTTCTTAATTTCTAATCTACCAAACCCCTTAACCTACACTAGGTAGTATAGTAGAGGACCAGGTCGTCTCTCACGTGGAACTAATGGTAAGACATTCATTTTCAGATCAAATTGAATAAGGGGCTTTGTTTTGGCGTTGTTCTCTAAACCTAAAGCAATAGATAAAACCCTAACTAACCAACAACGATGAATCAATAGCGCAGTGTCACTCTACGCTACGGATAACACTATAAACATGCATAAAAGAATTAACCAACTATCCTATCTAACCATTGAAGATTTTTCTACATTGCATTGTCACGCTACGATACAAGAACATCTATCAATGGGCATAATATGAAACATAACAAAGAACACAAACATGCATAAAGAAAGCAATAGTTAAACAAAAGCAATTAAACTACACAAACTTAACGACGATTAACCAAAACCTAACTACACATAATTGATAACCTACATCACATTGTCACACTATGACACAGAATTAACAATCATGCATAGTGAAATTAAACAAGGTACCAAAACTAACAATCAAACATGCATCATAAGGAAATAACACATAGATCAAACATGCAAGTAAACTAACAACTAGACATAAAACATTGAACAGACATAATATGAAAACAAATGAAGTTGCAAGATAGTAATTAAGTAAATTCAGCAAAAATAATCAAACAGGAAAGCAAGTAAATCCTAATTAACCAATCAAATCCGAGAAGTGATATGCCTGTCACTAACAGGCAATCCTCTGAATCCGGTGGATGACTAACGTTTCTGGTCGGAGAGGCAATCAACGACGGTGGAAGCGCAACTTCCTTGAAAGATACCACTCCTTGGAAGTTGGCTAGATGAACAGGAACTCCGACCAAGATGATGGACTACCGGAGTTCTAATGCTGATCTGCGGGACTGAGTTAGCTCGGAGCAGATTCATAGGACTACTCCGGAGAAGATGAAAAGGACCACCGGACCTCAAAGAAGTTGCCTTCAGTGTGTCCAGCAGAGAACTATTGAGTCCTGATGGAGTTGCAAAGTTGTGGAAGAACACCAGAGGAGTACAAGAATTCGTCGCTCGTGGGGAAGCGCTGCCTTCTTCACCGTGCCCAGCAGAACTCCGACTGGGGGGAAAGTGAGATGGATGAAGGCGTTGCCAGTGAAACCTCTCCGGCTCTGCTTGAAGGTCGTCGCTGCTACAAATCCTCTGGAACCGCCGTCGTCGGCTTCATTGTCTTCGATCGGGAGAAGAAAATCGAGGGTGTCGGGAGGAAGAAGCGCGCACAGTTCGCTAGCCCGAGCCAACTTTGTACTATGCGGGTTTCCCCTTTACCAGCCCGGTCTGCTGCTGGCTAACCGAACCAAAGAGAAGCTTCGGGGTTTTCTCAACTGGACTTTGAAATTGGGCTCCTTCTCCTCTAAACTTTTGCAATTGAACTAAATCATGATGGGACCAAATCAATGCTCTTCTCCTCAATTATTATCTCATTTAATTCCTGCAAAATACATTATAATCAAATAATATTTAAAATACCCATAAAATATACAGGAATTAAAATAGAGACTAACCAAGATCTAAATTCATGAAAGACACTAAAAACATATAATTGGATACAAAAGAGGATAGAAACAGCGAGTTATCATAATAAAATAAGGTGTCTAAATGTCGATTATCAACTACCAACTACCAAGTATGAAAATCAATATTATTTCAGTGTTATTCGAGGTAAACAGTAAACTCATTAAATGTATTGTTTTCTCGGCTTCTCGCTTGTTTTGTAGAGTCATTGTCTTATTGGGAAGCCCCCAGCCACAAGGCCCACCACCGCTTAAGTCATTCACATAATTCAAGTTTAATTTTTTACCATTCTTATTTTTTTTATTTCAATTTAAATTAGCGGTTTTAGGGTTTAAATTAATTGTGAATATTAATTTAATTACATAATGTACATGACTTTATTTTTAAATATTTATTTATGTAGATTATGGAGAAGTTTATTAAATCTAAATTTTTTCGTGAGGGTTCTTCCAATGATCCTAATATTAGTGAAGCTATGGAAATTCATTTTCATGTGGAATTAGATTTAAATGATATTGTTAGTGATCCGGGATTATGAAAATCAATTAAAGAGTTTGATATTTCTATTCGAGATCAATTCCAAAGAGAGTAATTGACTAAGGGCCTTGTCAACCAATTGGACATATGTATCTAAAAAGATCTTTTGGTAATCAAGAAAGGAATTTTGAAAATAGTTGGTATAAAATATATACCTGGCTAGAATATAGCATATCAAAAGATACGACGGTTTGCTTATGGTGTTATTTTTTTAAACTATCAAATAAAGGAGGTCGATATAGAGAGGATGCCTTTGTAAAAACGAGATTCATTAATTGGAAAAATGCTTTAGAAAGATTTAATTTGTATAATAGTGTCATGAATAATTGTCACAATCATGCTAGAGTACAGTTTAAATCTTTTCAAGATCAAAGACATGGTGTTTCAAATATATTATAAGCACATGGGCGAGATATAGAGGTTTCTTATCGCACCCGTTTAACGGCAAGTTGGATGTTACGTGATTTCTTTTGAAACAGGGACTGTCTTTCTATGGACATGATGAGTCAAGTAGTTCTTTAAATAGGGGAAATTTTCTTGAATTACTTCAATGGTACAGTCAATGAAATGAGGAAGTTTCTAAGGTTGTTAATCAAATGCTCCCAAAAACAATCAAATGATTTCTCCACCAATTCAAAAAGACCTTACGCGTGCTTGGGCCTCTGAGATCATACTTTCCATAATCGAAGATATTGGAAACAATATTTTTTCCTTAATAGTTGAAAAATCTTGAGACATTTCAGTGAAAGGACAAATGGAAGCTATTTTGAGATATGTGAACAAAAGAGGACAGGTGATTGAATGATTCCTTGCAATTGTACATGTATCTAACACTAGCTCTCATTCTTTGAAGGATGTTATCGATGCTTTATTTGTGAAACATGGATTATCATAATCTAGATTGAGAGGTCAAGGATATGATGGAGCTTCAAATATATGGGGTGAATTCTGTTAGGAACTAGGGCGCTAAACACGCGAAAGCGCAGCGGAAAACATCTAGTTCCTTTCCAGAAGATCCATGCGAAAGGAAACCATATACTAAGTACTAATTCTTCTACATGAGAAAGTTATACCTTTGCTGCGTGCCCTTCGCAATCCCAACAACAACGTTTCTTTAAATGCGGATCTCAGCGCGATCAGTACGTCCACGCCTCTACGGTATCCACACGAACACGTTCTCCATCTGTCTCACAAACTCACAACTTGGAGAAGAAACAATCTTCGTTGTGCTAGCAACTCTACAAGGTTGTTTTTGGCCAAGAGAAGAAATGGAAGAAGAGCAAAACCAAGAAGAGCACTCTCACCCAAAAGGTCACTTCATCTATATAAGGTGACTTCACAAAAGGGTTACTTTACCCAATAGGTTACTTCACCAAAAAGGTTATTTTACCAAAAAGGTTACTTCACCTAAAGGTTACTTTATCTAAAGGTTACTTTTACAAATGACTTTTGTATTCATCCAATGAATACGAAATACTTTTGTCTCTTGATCTTCCTTTTGATTAATGATATATTAATCTCTATTAATATTCATTAATCTTAATGGGTTGGATTTAGAATATTGGATTAATCATTAACCTAATAAGCCATTAACCCAATAAACCAATGAGTCTAATCCATTACTTAATAAGTCTAATCCGAATTCATTTGAGTCTAACTCAATGTGTATAATTTGGATTAAACTCAACCCCATAATCCATCTCCAAGTCAACATGTTCTTTGTATGTGACCCAATAGGCTCTCGTAACATTGGTAATGTATATAAAACCATTTTAGATACAAAAATAATGAGTGGCATCTAGCAATGCATCATTGCGACCCAAGTGACAAGAAAGTCAAGATCCGACCAAACCTTTCCTTGTCTATTATCTTGTATAACTTGGTCCCTCTATCCTTGATATCTAGGTTGATTAATGAGGCATAGACCGTGTCATCCTGTTATCAACTTTTGTGTTTCTTGATCTCTAAGTAGACACACTCAATAAAATAAGCTCAATATCTGATATTAACTCATTTGCGCATGGTCATGCTTTCTTGTGTCCTACTAATCAAGGGGCCCGCAGATATCGCTTCCGTCATATGGAAGGAATAGATCCCATCTACATCACTCACATCCCTCCGCATAATTCATTGCATACCCAGTGATCAACACTACAAGAAAACAGGGCTTCAGAAACGGATTTTTAAAACGAAATTAAAATCCGTTTTAATTTTTAGTAAATCAAAGACGAATTTAATACAGAATTACTAATCAATTATATTTAAATAAAATATAATATATAAAAAAACTATTTGAGATGAAATTTAAAACGAACCAAAAATGAATTTATAAAATAAATATTTATAAACAAAAATAAATACAAATTTAAAAGAGAATTGGATAGGAAATTTTATTTGTTGATAAATCTGTTTATATATTTTTAAACAGAAATAAATTCGGTTTTTAATTTATATTTAATTATAAAAGAAATGTATTAAATTATTTTATTATTGTTTTATTTATTTTAATAAACCCTATGCTAAATCCTGTTTAACTTTTTTCGTTTGTCTCCTTATCTTCCTCGCCGACTCAAGCTTTCTGCTGATCATTGCTTTCTCGCCGACTGACTGCTTTCTCGCCGACTTTTCTTCTTGTATCTCGACGGCATCGTGTATCTGACCGACTCTGCTGCTCGTATCTCGCCGACTCTGCTGCTTGTATCTCGCCGACTCTGCTGCTCTCTCCCAAAAGGTAACCCCTAATTTCTTCTTCTTCCTCTTGCTGTGTGGACTGCCACGCCGCACGCCCTTGATTTTGTCGGCGACCACTGCCGCAGACGCGTGCGCCACCAGATAATTACTTGAGGCGGAAACCACGTTAGATCCCCGAGCGACCAAATCACAGAAATTTGTGAGATTGCTGTTGTTTGGGGAAACACGACAGATGATTTATGTTCATGTTCCTGTTACCTTTGCAAAGAGAAGAAGTCATGTTACTTTCATAGAATTCAGAATAACATCTCCATCTTTTGTATGCCTAAAATGATTTATGTTCACCAATGATTTACAAATTTCCTCTTTTAAAGCTTCTATCTCTTTCTTAAGAAAATCAATTTCCAGATTTCTGTCTTTGCAAAGATAACTCACTTTCTATGAACCAAATCAAATAGTTATGGTCTTGTGTTAAATGTATATTGGTAATGACAAGTGATACAAGAACTTGAATATTTTCTGCAACAATCTTGTTTAGTGGAACTAGGATTTGAACTACCATTCCATAATATGTTGTACAGTTAGCAATCTTAATGTTGCTTATGATTTTAAGTTTTCATGTTAGTTATTTGTCTATCAACCATGAATGTCTACCTTTTACAGGCTTCTCTTGCTAGCATTGCTTATAGTCATCAATGATCTTGCTGCATATATTTTTGGATTCTTTTTTTAGGAGAACACCACTGATCAAACTATCTCCAAAGAAAACCTAAGGAGGGTTGTATTAGTGCATCAGTTACCACATTATTTGCTTCATTTGTGGTGAATGAATACAATTCCCTTCTTTGCTGGTCACATGTTTTATCTTGATTCTCATTTGTTATCTTTTTGTCGTGTGTTGGTAGTTTACGTCATGCAGTCTGGAGATTTCTCATAATTGTTGTTAGCATTAATTGAGTTATTTCTTTATTTAGTGTATAGACATTCATTTCAGCATCTTTCCAGATTAACCAAACTTTTCCCCTCTTTTTGATCTTCATTTAGCAAGTGTAAATACTCCAAAGTTTGTAATGTAATATAAAGCGCAAAGGAAAAGAGTGCGAGCAATGTAGATTGGAAACAAATCCAAGAATTAACTTTAAATAGAGAAAATTGCCTTTGGAGATGAATTGTGAATTTATAATTAAGTGCATCAGTAGCAAGTTAAATTAATAAGATGCAATGGTCAACATTGTTTGAAGTGCTCTTCCGATTTTGGAGGTTTATTGTTTGATAACTGCTCTAGTTTCTTTCTTAGCTTGGTTCGTTTCTCTTGTTCAACTTTAGCTAATGTGAAGGTTCCTAGAAATAATTCAATCACTCCAGTTTGTTTCTAAAGTTCTTTCTCCAATAACTCAACCCTGAGTTGTTAATTTAATGTTTTTTTTTATATTTACTATTTTATTAATAAAATTATTCATTGTGAATATTATTCTAGCAATGCATATCAAGTTCTAATATTCAACATTCAAAAGTCTATTGTTCTTTTAGTATTTTATATTTGGAGATATATATCAAACCTTTAAATTTACATGTTATTATTGCATATTGTGAATCGCTGGAGGAAGAATTTGAAGATTTTGAATCAGATGAAGAAACACAAGATGAAACAAATCACGACTCTAATAATAGTGCTAGTGAAATGAAAGATTATAATTAAATATAATTACTATTTTGTTTAGCAATCTTTTCAATTTTATTGTGTTGATTTTGATCTTCATTGGTGTACTGCTATTCTATTGTGTTGATTTCGATCTTCATTGGTGTACTAGCATTTATTGCTTCTATTAGTGTACTACTGTTCTATTAGTGTTACTGTTATTAGTTTGTGTTAGTACTAGTGTTTACTGCATAGTGTTTATTGCTAGTATTTTGCATAGTGTAATCCGTACTGCATAGTGCTAATCACTGTAGAAATTTGTTGTCCACTGTTGTTGCCTTTGTTGAATTCTGCAGAAATTTTGTTTACTGAATTGTATTTGTTGTTTACTGCAAATAAAAAATATTTGTAGAAATTTATCACATTTGCTGTTGTTTACTGAATCTTACTGCTGTTTTTGTTCTTCGTTGGTGTAGTGTTATTCTATTGTGTTGATTTTGATCTTCGTTGGTGTCCTGTCATTTACTGTCATTTATTGCTTTATGTTTGTGTTCTATTGCTGCATAGTGCTACTGCTATTGTTCTATTGGTTATGTACTGTTTCATAAATTGCTATTGTTCTATTATTGCTAGTGTTCGATTATTGCTATTGTTCTATTGGTTATGTACTGCTAGTGTTCTATTATTGCTATTGTTCTTTTGGTAATGTTCTATTTATGCTAGTGTACTAGAAATTCTGTCGTTTCATATGGTTGTTCTATTGGTGTTACTGCTATTAGTATTGGTGTACTGCTATTGATCTTACTGTTGTTTGTGTTACAAAACTAGTGTTTACTGAATTTTACTGCTAGTGTTTACTGCATAGTGCCTAATGCTATATTGTATGGACAACAATGGATGCTAGAAATATTCAATTATTGCATAGTGCCTCAAGCTTTGTTTGTCTTCTCTATACTTGCCTTTTTGCAAGTCATTGAACTTTAAACACCAGTGCCTTAAATGTATTGGTTGCTTATGTGTACTTTGTCAATATGCAAGTGTAGTGGTGATCTAATTACTGCATAGCGCCTAATGCTAGTGTTTACTGCTATTAGTATTGGTGTAATGCTTGTTTCAGTTAAAATATGAAAGGAAGATACATATGAGTCATGCATACAGGTGTAATGCTATTAGTATTGGTGTATTTTATTTGTTTACAGAAAATTTTCACGCTTGATATTTTATGCAGAAATTTTATTTGCATAGTGTAATCTGTACTACATAGTGTTGTTCACTGCAGACATTTATTGTTCACTGCTGTTGTCTTTGCTGAATTCTATAGAAATTTTATTTACTGAATTTTATTTGTTGTATACTACAAATAAACAATATCTGTAGAAATTTGTCATGTTTGTTGTTGTTTATTGAATTTTACTCCTATTGTTGTTTACTGCGGTTGTTCACTAAATTTTATTTTGTTTACAAAAATTTGTCATGTTTGTTATTTTATGTAGAAATTTTATTTGCATAGTGTAATCTATACTACATAGTGTTTACTACTGTTCACTCCAAAAAATTGTTGTTCATTGTTGTTCCATGTAAAAATTTGCGGTTTACTATAGAAATTTTGTTTACTGAATTTTATTTGTTGTTACTACAATTATTTTTTTTGATATTCTCTTTTGCTGAATTTTTTATTTATGTGATGCAGGATGTCAAATAGAGGGGCGAAAGATATTGCTTCCAACAAAGGAAGATCAAGGGAGAGAGGACGACACAAATATCAATCTCTTACAATACAAGGGAGATGAGTATGTTATGATTCAAGAGATTGGATATACAAATCATTTGTATCCAGGAGGATCTGGTCCTCGCGACTGTCGTGATAAACGAAATAAAAATTAGATTTAGTTAGATAATATGAATATTTGTTTGATGTGATATTTTTTGATTAAAAATTAATTGCTTCGAATATTTTTAATTTATTTAAAATGTATGATTATTTTTGCTAAAATAATATGTAGATGAGAAAAATAAAAATATAATATAATAAAAAATTATTGATAAATTTACATATGAATTTTGTAAATAGATTTATAAACAAATTAAAATTATTTTTGACATGGTATTTGAAACAGATTAATAACAGATTTAAGAGACAAAATTTATATACGAATTTATAAAGATGATTGTAAACAGATTTATAAACAGATTAAAATTATATTTAACATATATTTTGTGATAGACTAATGACAGATTTAAAACAAAAGTATAAACAAATTTTATATACGGATTTATAAACAAGATGGTAAACGGATTATAAACAAATTAAGATTATATTTATTATATAATTTGAGACAGACTAATAACAGATTTAAAACAAAATTAGAGACGGAATTCGTATTAGAAATTAATTTCATTTGGTTAAATTTAAAACAAATATATAAACGATTTTTCAATCCGTTTATGAAATTAGAAACGGAATAATTTCGTCTCAAAATTAGCTACGGGGCTTTCAATAACGGAATTTTGAGACGGAATATTCCGTTTTAAATATTGTTTAGAGACAGAAAAATGGCTTTCAGAAACAAATTTTTCTGTCTCTGAAGCCATGTTTTCTTGTAGTGCAACTTTATTGTCCACCTTGTTACAGGTGACGTTTGCCGATACCAAAATACACAACTCCTTATGTAGGGAACCGTAGTGACTTTAGGTCAAAGGACTATTCATACCAATAGTCACATAAGAATGTTTATGACACTCATATAACAATTCATGAAACATTCTCATGGCAGGTCATTCAGTATATATTCTCTAATATATACTCATGTGTCAACCTGATATTTTATATCCATGACTTGTGAGATCAAGTCATCCGTTGACTTACATGCTAGTCTCAATGCATTAATATTATCCTTTGTATATTAATGTTTGATTAGGAATAGTTAAGAGTAGTATTTTCTACAATATCTCACTATCAATTCAACCAATTGATATATTATAGATAAAAACCTACTACTCAAGGACATTATTATACTTATTCAATTGACACTGAACTAAAATAAATATAATAACCAACTTTGTCTTTTATTAATAATGATATATGATATAATAATGTGCCCTTTACAATCATCTCATAATTGATACTAGGGCTAATACTAACAATCTCCTGTTGGACCCCGTGATGTTTTAATGTGATCAACCAAGTTGGTTAGGTCCTGCTTTGTGTTTGACCCCTGTGTCTGAGTGTGCAGGAGCTTAGGAGCGCAGGAAGTCGAGCGGAAGACGCAGCTAGCGGGAAGGACGACACGAGAAGGGAGTCGATGGGCTCGGTACGTCCGAAAGACGAGAGAGCTGCGGAAGAGTACACCGATGGGCGAGAAGAACGTGCGCGGTGTTCGAGGGATGTTAAGCCGGGAGGAAGACTGCTCGAGGAGAAGGCCGAAAATTGGGTTCGGGTGAGCCCTATTTCGGTTGGCCGGAATCACCCAAAAGAACAGGACTTCGGAAGATGAAGCAAAGAAGCAAGCAAGCTGGAAAAAGCTGCCAGCCAGCTTGGAGGCGCCTCCATCAAGCTTGGAGGCGCCTCCAGCTTGAAGGCGCCTTCAATGCCTGTTAGAGGCGCCTCGGACCTGGCAGAAGTGAACGTTGGCTTTTGGATAAAATTTTATCCACTCTCTCGATGAAGGCGCCTTGGACCCCTATTGGAGGCGCCTCGGACATCCGAGATAGGATTTCCAGAGGCTATATAAAGGCCTCTGGAACTAGGAATTAGATATCAACTGTTCCATCAACTCTGTAATCAATTTCTAGCGATAGTTCTGAGCTGTAAGAGTGTAAAAGACTTCTCCGCCGTCAGAGAAGGAGATTTTTCTACTGCGTGCTTTTCATCGCCCTGGATTAACAACCTTCTTGGTTGTAACCAGGTTAACTTCCGGTCTTCTATGTTCTTCTGTTTAGCTTTATCATTTTAAGTTATTTTATTATTATTGCTATTGCGCTTTCGAGTTGAAAGATCCGAGGAGGGTAGTTTTAATTTGTGCAGGCAATTCACCCCCCTCTTGCCGGCCTCCGCTGCACCTACAAGTGGTATGAGACCCAGACCGCCTTAGAAGGACTAACTGCCAACTGAAGCACAACGATCAAGACGATGGCCGGAGCGAATATTCATCCCCCGAAGTTCGACGGAGACTTCACAACGTGGAAACGCCGGATGGAGGTATTTTTCAAGACAGAATTGACATTTGCTTAATTATGAAATATGGCTATGCAGTTCCAAAAGATAAAGAAGAAAACACGTGGAGCAAGAAGGAGCAAGCCGACTTCGTCGCCAATGGAAAGACTGAGTTTCACTTGCTCAGCGTGCTGCCACTACAAGAGGTAAGTCGAATCGGAAGTTACGACTCCGTGAAAGACCTTTGGAAAAAATTCCTGGAGCTTCATGAATGTACCTCGGAAGCTAAGTTAGAGAGGCGCAACATCCTCCGGACCCAATTAACGAACCTCCGGATGAACCAAGGCGAGAAGGTAGCGCAACTCCAAGCAAGGATCAAAGAGCTGATCACGCAACTAACCAATCTTGGAGAAGAAGTAACGAACCGGGACTCAATCCGATACGCGCTCAACGCCTTCCCCAGAACTCCAGAGTGGGCCTCCTTAGTAGATGTGTACTACATCTCTAAGGACTTCGAGGTAAGTACTTTAGAAAATTTGTTTTCTACATTTGAACTTCACGAATCTCGAGTTGCAGAGCCCAATGGAGTAGAGAAGACTAATCAGAGCATTGCCTTAAAGGCAAAAACAAATGCTTCTGACTCTGACGCATCGATTGACGAAAACGAAGCTGCATTAATGGTTAGACGTTTTAATAAGTTTTTCAAATCTAACAAATTTAGATTGCAGTCTAGTAAACGTCATCAAAAGACAAGGACAGTCCATTGCTACAATTGCAACGAAGAAGGGCACATCAAGGATGACTGCCCAAAGTTAAAGAAAAAGGAGAAAGAGAAGGTAAAGACAAAGTACAAGAAACCAAAATCCTCCAAGCACAAAAACCTGAAGGCCACTTGGTCATATTCGTCATCCTCCGAGTCAGATCTCAAAGAATTCTCGGGATTAGCGTTAATGGCAAGCCATCAGCTAAAAGAAGAGTCAACCTCAAAAATGAGCATAGATGAAGGGGAAAGAACATTAGAAGAGGAAAGCTGCAGTGAAGGGGGAGCATCACCAAGTCAGGTAAGTAAGGTACGTGCTCTAACCCCTACTCAGTCGTTTAAATTTATCAAATCTCTTTCTAAAGATTTGTTTAAATTAGAAAAAGAAAATACTGAATTGAAAATAAAATTAGCAAAAGCATGCCCACTTGAGATGTACGATAATCTAAAATCAGAAAATTAAAAATTAAAAATTGGAGTTGAAAATTTAAAAAATAATGCATATTTAAATAAATTTCCAAAATAAAAAATTAGAATTTATGAAAAATTAAAATGGTACATTAGAAATCATCAGGGTCAACTTAGAAGAGTACCCAAGAATTATGTACCCCCTAAATTCTTGAATAATCTTGTAGGAAGGAACCTCTATTGGGTTCCGAAATCTGTGCTAAATTAATTTATTTAATTAAAGCTTTCAAGAGAGAAAATTAAACAAAGAATTTCTTTATGAAGCTTTGTCTAAGGAAGTGGTTGTTGCTCCAATAACCAAGAAGGTTTAGTGCCTCGCCACTACCTGGAAGCTGAAATATTGAAATAAAATGTTTAATTAACTTTCTGAAAAAACATTAAACTAGAATTAAATAATGTTTTGAAAGTTTTTTTAACATTTTTGAAAAATTCCAAAAAGTTCAGTTTACTTAGAAATTTTTTTAAAATTCTAAAAATTAATTTTGACTTATAAATTATTTTGAAAAATTCCATTCTGTTTAGAAAATTTTGGAAAATTCATCTTACTCAAAATTCTTCTAACTTAAAAATCTGCTATATATTTTTTTTTTACCCCGTTTTGTTGTGATCAAAGGGGGAGAGATTAGTACAAGTCTAAGGGGAGATAATTTTTTTTCTCTCAAACTTTCATTTAGTTGCAATTTTACTTATTGACAATTTTTACTTAAAATGTCAGTTTAGTAATTCTCTTTAAAATTACTATGTGTCTATTTTTTACCCTAACTTGAACTTGGATTGATGCATATCAAAAAGGGGGAGATTGTTGGACCCCGTGGTGTTTTGATATGATCAACCAAGTTGGTTAGGTCCTGCTTTGTGTTTGACCCCTATGTCTGAGTGTGCAGGAGCTTAGGAGCGCAGGAAGTCGAGCGGAAGACACAGCTAGCGAGAAGGACGGCACGGGAAGGGAACCGACGGGCTCGGTGCATCTGAAGGACAAGAGAGCTGCAGAAGAGTACACCGGTGGGCGAGAAGAACGTGCGCGGCGTTCGAGGGACGTTAAGCCGAGAGGAATACTGCTCGAGGAGAAGGCCGAAAATTGGGTTCGGGTGAGCCCTATTTCAGTTGGCCGAAATCACCCAAAAGAACGGAACTTCGGAAGACGAAGCAAAGAAGCAAGCAAGCTGGAAAAAGCTGCCAGCCAGCTTGGAGGCGCCTCCAGCTTGAAGGTGCCTTCAATGCCTGTTAGAGGCGCCTCGGACCTGGCAGAAGTGAACGTTGGCTTTTGGATAAAATTTTATCCACTCTATCGATGAAGGCGCCTTGGACCCCTATTGGAGGCGCCTCGGACATCCGAGATAGGATTTCCAGAGGCTATATAAAGGCCTCTGGAACTAGGAATTAGATATCAACTGTTCCATCAACTTTGTAATCAATTCCTAACAATAGTTCTGAGCTGTAAGAGTGTAAAAGGCTTCTCCGCCTTCAGAGAAGGAGATTTTTCTACTGCGTGTTTTTCATCGCCTTGGATTAACAACCTTCTTGGTTATAACCAGGTTAACTCTCGGTCTTCTCTGTTCTTCTGTTTAGCTTTATCATTTTAAGTTATTTTATTATTATTGCTATTGCGCTTTCGAGTTGAAAGATCCGAGGAGGGTAGTTTTAATTTGTGCAGACAATTCACCCCCCTCTTGTCGGCCTCCGCTGCACCTACATCTCCCACTAGCACTAGTGCCAATCACTAAGATATCGAATACCCATGGACCTAGTGTGACCATCATGCTTTCTCTGTGCCAAAGCCTTGGTCAAAGGATCTGCAATGTTAGCATCGGTCGGTAATCTGCATATTTTCACACCTCCTCTATCGATAATCTCTCGAATGAGATGGAATTGCCGTAGTATGTGTTTGGATCTCTGATGAGAACAAGGTTTCTTAGCCTGTGCAATAGCTCTATTGTTAACACAATAGAGGTCTATTGGACTCGCTATACTAGGAACAACATCAGTTCTGCAATGAACTTCCTGATCCAAACAGCCTCCTTTGCTGCAGTTGAAGCAGCAATATACTCGGCTTCTGTTGTAGAATCAGCGACTGTGTCCTGCTTCGAACTCTTCCAGCTCACAGCACCACCATTTAAGCAAAACACATACCCTGACTGCGATCTATAATCATCCTTATCTGTTTGGAAGCTAGCATCAGTGTAACCCTTTACAACAAGCTCTTCATCACCTCCAAAGATCAAGAAATAATCTTGAGTCCTTCTCAAGTACTTAAGAATATTCTTGACTGCTGTCCAGTGACCTTCACCTGGATTTGACTGGTATCTGCTCGTCATGCTTAAAGCATATGAGACATCTGGGCGAGTACAAAGCATGGCGTACATGATAGACCTTATAGCATATGCATAAGAAATCTGATCCATGCGGTCTCTTTCTATATTAGAAGAGGGACATTGAGTCTTCTAAAGACTCACACCATGTGACATAGGCAAGAATCCCTTCTTGGAATTCTCAATGGCAAAATGTTTAAGCACCTTGTCAATGTATGTACTCTGACATAGGCCAAGCAATCTTTTAGATCTATCTCTATAAATCTTAAGGCCTAAAATATAGGCTGCTTCACCTAAGTCTTCCATTGAAAAACAATTCCCAAGCCAAGTCTTCACTGACTGAAGAGTAGAGATATCATTTCCAATGAGTAGTATGTCATCTACATACAATATGAGAAAGATGACTGTGCTCCCACTAACCTTCTTGTAGACGCAAGGTTCATCTTCATTCTTAATGAAACCAAACGTTTTGATTGCATCATCGAATCGAAGATTCCAGCTTCTAGAAGCTTACTTTAATCGATAAATGGATCTTTACAACTTACAAACCTTTCCAACATGCTTTGGATCTACAAAACCCTCAGGTTGTGTCATATACACATCCTCGAGTAGATTTTCGTTAAGACATACAGTTTTGACATCCATCTGCCAGATCTCATAATCATAGTAAACTGCAATAGCAAGTAAAATCCGAATGGACTTAAGCATCACAACTGGTGAAAAAGTTTCATCATAGTCTATACCATGAATTTGTTTGAAACCTTTAGCTATCAATCTACCTTTATAGGTATGCTTATGCCCATCCATGTCAGTCTTCACTTTGAAGACCCACTTACACCCAATAGGTTTGATCCCTTCAGGTGGATCAACCAAAGTCCATACTTGGTTAGTGTACATGGATTCCATTTCGGATCTCATGGCCTCTAGCCATTTCTCAGAATCTGGGCCTTGTACAGCTTCCTGATAAGATATAGGCTCATCAAGACCAATAAGCTCTACATCATCGTGGTCAGACAAGAGAAATGAATATCTCTCAGGTTGACGACGGGTCCTATCAGTTCTGCGTAGAGCGTGTGCTACTTGAACAGGTTGTTGCTCCATAACTTCTTGTGGTGCCTGTTCAATTTCCATCAAGGCATAAGTGCTAGTTTGTGTATCTTGAATTTCTTCAAGATCGACTTCACTCCCACTAGTCTTTCTAGAAATAAATTCCCTTTCTAGAAAGACACCAGTTCTGGCAACTAACACTTTGCCTTCTGTGGGATAATAGAAGTAATATCCCTTTGTTTCCTTGGGATATCCTATAAAATAGCACTTGTTTGATTTGGATCTAAGTTTATCTGAGACTTATCGTCGAACGTAAGCCTCACAACCCCAAATCTTCATAAAAGACATCTTAGGACTCTTCCCAGTCCATATTGTATATGGTGTCTTTATGACGGCTTTAGATGGAACTCGGTTAAGTGTGAAAGCGACCGTCTCTAGAGCATGTCCCCAAAAGGAAGTAGGAAGATCTGTATGACTCATCATCAATCGTATCATATCTAATAAGGTGTGATTTCTCCTTTCTGATATACCATTCCATTGTGGTGTTCCAGGTGGAGTGAGCTGAGATATGATCCCACACTCAATGAGATGATCATGAAACTCTTGGCTAAAGTATTCCCCACCTCGATCTGATCGAAGTATTTTAATACTCTTACCAAGTTGGTTTTGTACTTCATTCTTGAATTCTTTGAACTTTTCAAAGGATTCTGACTTGTGTCTCATCAGATACACATAGTCGTATCTACTGAAATCATCAGTGAAGGTAATGAAGTAATAATAGCCTCCTCTAGCAGCTATTCTGAAAGGCCCACATACATCTGTATGTATGAGTCCTAACAGATCATTAGCCCTTTCACTATATCCACTAAATGGAGTCTTTGTCATCTTACCTCGAAGACAAGATTCGCATACCTCATATGATTCAAAATCAAATGAGTCCAGAAGTCCATCCTTATGGAGTTGGGATATGCGACTCTCATTTATGTGTCATAGGCAACAATGCTAGAGATATGTTTGGTTCAAATCATTAGACTTGAACCGTTTGGTATTTATGTTATAAATTGGGTTTTCAAAGTCTCGAACATAGAGTCCATTCACGAGATGTGCACTACAATAGAACATTTCATTGAAATAAACGGAACAAGATTTGTCCTTTAGTACAAATGAGAATCCTTTCTTGTCCAAACAAGAAACAGAGATAATGTTCTTAGTTAAGGCAGACACATAACAGCACTCTTCAAGTTCTAAAACAAACCCAGTGGGCAAAGATAAGGAATATGTTCCTACAGCTATAGCAGCAACTCTTGCACCATTGCCTACTCGTAGGTCCACTTCGCCCTTTGTTAAAGATCTACTATTTCTCAGCCCCTGCATATTAGTACAAATGTGAGATGCACACCCGGTATCTAATACCCATGAAGAAGAAATAGATAGATTGATTTTTATAATATTTATACCTAAGGCAGAAGTCTCACTTTTCTTCTGTTTCACTTCCTCTAGGTACAACTTGCAGTTCCGCTTCCAGTGTCCGGTCTCACCACAGGTTCCTTCCTTAGCTACCCCACCTTTGGGTTTCAATGCATGAGCCTTGCCCTTGCCATTGGCTTGGGTCTTACCCTTACCTTTAGGCTTCCACTTGCCTTTGCCCTTTGGCACCATCAAAATGGCACTAGGTTTTGCCTTCTTAAGGTTGAGTTCAGCAGTTCTCAACATACTCAACATCTCAGGCAGTGGTTTGTCAATTTCATTCATGTTATAGTTCATAACAAATTCACTGTAGCTATCGGGTAATGACTACAGAATAAGGTCAGTGACCAATTCTTGGCCTAGTGGGAATCCCAACTTTTATAGATTCTCCACATAACCGATCTTTTTGAGCACATAAGGCCCTACGGGAATTCCTTCTTGTATTCTGCATTGAAATAGAGCCTTGGAGATCTCAAATCTCTCATGCCTTGCTTGTCCTTAATATAGTTATCTAAGGTGTTCAACCATATCATAAGCATCTATATTCTCATGTTGCTTCTGAAGCTCAGAGTTCATGATAGCGAGCATAAGGCATGAAACATCTAATGCATCATCTTGGTGCTTCTTATAAGCATCCTTATCAGCTCCAGTGGCAGTAGTAGCGGGTGCTTCAGTAATTGGCTGCTCTAGAACATACAATTTTCTTTCTTGCTTGACAACTATCCTCAAGTTTCTGTACCAGTCCAGGAAATTAGCTCCATTGAGCTTGTCCTTATTAAGGACAGATCGTAGAGAGAGAGTATTCGACGTATTTGATGACATGGTGATCTACAACAGTCAAATGTAGAAATAAGTATCATATTTTGATCATTTAACTAGGCTTTTAATTAAATGATTCTCCCACTAAATTGTAAAGCTTTGCTAAGAGCAAGTCATGGATGTGGTTTTACCCACACTGCTAGCTTCAAATCCAATCGCGATGACATTCATATGGGACAAGATCCATATTGTACTTCATCTTGAGTTAGCTTTGGCTAATCGCCCAAGACTTAGTATAACATAGGTAGGCAACGTTTACCAATTACATCATATGTAACTCTTGTATCATTGGGTGAACAAGATTATTTGTTCATTTTCCCATCTTATGAAATCCACATTATAACTAATCTTGAGTTAGCTTTGGCTAATCGCCCAAGACTAATATAATTTGAATTTCATCATAAGGGATATGCCTCTAAGTTCTCAACTTAGTTAAGTCACACTCAAAGTTTAGTAGTCGGACATCACAATTGTCCTATCGCACTCTAGCAAGATAAATCGAGTCACTTTGCTTTGGCAAAACTTGACCACAATTGATCGAGCTAGTAATGAGTACTAAACTTTGGTAGACATATTTAAAAAGACCTAATCATGATTAAACTACACATGCATCACATAGCATATCATGGCACACATCACATATATGCATAAAAGAAATGTGACATGGTTATGGCCCCATTATCTATGATCCTCTCAAGCCAATGAGAAGATCGAAAAGTCAACCTAGGCAAAAGCATCTTCTCCAAGTGCTTCAAAAGCATCTTCTCCAAGTGCTTCCTTGGTCGTCATGTGTTGTTGTCCTTCTCCCTTTTTCACCGTCATCAAGTAGATTTATTCTTCTCTAATTTGTACATTACAAAATCTAAAGAAAACTCGAGTTACATTCGAGTGTAGTCTAAATTTACAACTAGAATAAAAGAGGAGAGGCACGACACGCAGACCGTATTATGAATTACAACACACACATCCAATCATATCGGGGTTTAAGGGCCATAACCATGCACCATGTCATATAACATTCTCAATCTATTATGACAAAATTTACTATGATTTAAACAACTAATTATGAGTCACAATGCCAAGATGGTTTCGCTAAAAACCTCTTGGCCGAAACTTGCTCATAATCATGCAAATCATAATAAACATGTCATGCAATTTCTATATCACATATGAAATTCTACTACAACTTAGTATATGCCTTCGCAACTTGGCTCTGATATCACTATTAGGAACTAGGGAGCTAAACACGTGAAAGCGCAGCGGAAAACATCTAGTTCCTTTCCAGAAGATCCATGCGAAAGGAAATCATATACTAAGTACTAATTCTTCTACATGAGAAAGTTATACCTTTGCTGCGTGCCCTTCGCAATCTCGACAGCAACATTTCTTTAAATGCGGATCTCAGCGTGATCAGTACGTCCGCACCTCTACGGTATCCACACGAACACGTTCTCCGTCTGTCTCACAAACTCACAACTTGGAGAAGAAACAACCTTCGTTGTGCTAGCAACTCTACAAGGTTGTTTTTGGCCAAGAGAAGAAAAGGAAGAAGAGCAAAACCAAGAAGAGCACTCTTACCCAAAAGGTCACTTCATCTATATAAGGTGACTTCACAAAAGGGTTACTTTACCAAATAGGTTACTTCACTAAAAAGGTTATTTTACCAAAAAGGTTACTTCACCTAAAGGTTACTTTTACAAATGACTTTTGTATTCATCCAATGAATACGAAATACTTTTGTCTCTTGATCTTCCTTTTGATTAATGATATATTAATCTCTATTAATATTCATTAATCTTAATGGGTTGGATTTAGAATATTGAATTAACCATTAACCCAATAAGTCATTAACCCAATAAACCAATGAGTCTAATCCATTACTCAATAAGTTTAATCCGAATTCATTTGAGTCTAACTCAATGTGTATAATTTGGATTAAACTTAACCCCATAATCCATCTCCAAGTCAACGTGTTCTTTGTGTGTGACCCAATAGACTCTCGTAACATTGGCAATGTATCTAAAACCATTTTAGATACATAAACAATGAGTGGCATCTAGCAATGCATCATTGCTACCCAAGTGACAAGAAAGTCGAGATCCAACCAAACCTTTCCGTGTCTATTATCTTGTATAACTTGGTCCCTTTATTCTTGATATTTAGGTTGATTAATGAGGCATAGACCGTGTCATCCTCTTATCAACCTTTGTGTTTCTTGATCTCTAAGTAGACACACTCAATAAAATAAGCTCAATATCTCATACTGACTCATTTGTGCATGGTCATGCTTTCTTGTGTCCTACTAATCAAGGGGCCCACGGATATCGCTTCCGTCATATGAAAGGGATAGATCTCATCTATATCACTCACATCCCTCCGCATAATTCATTGCATACCCAGTGATCAACTTTATTGTCCACCTTGTTACAAGTGACGTTTGTCGATACCAAAGTACACAACTCCTTATGTAGGGAACCGTAGTGACTTCAGGTCAAAGGACTATTCATACCAATAGTCACATGAGAATGTTTATGACACTCATATAACGATCCATGAAACATTCTCATGGCGGGTCATTCAGTATATATTCTCTAATATATACTCATGTGTCAACCTGATATCTCATATCCATGACTTGTGAGATCAAGTCATCCGTTGACCTATATGCTAGTCTCAACGCATTAATATTGTCCTTTGTATATTAATGCTTGACTAGGAATAGTTAAGAGTAGTGTTCTCTATAATATCTCACTATCAATTCAACCAATTGATATATTATAGATAAAAATCTACTACTCAAGGACATTATTATACTTATTCAATTGGCACTGAACTGAAATAAATATAATAACCAACTTTGCCTTTTATTAATAATGATATATGATACAATAATGTGCCCTTTACAATCATCTCATAATTGATACTAGGGCTAATACTAACAAATTCAATGGGTTGAAATCTCTCATTTTACAAGAAAATTCATATGCAAGGTATATTCATTGTTTTTCTCACCAATTACAGTTAGTTATTATTGTTGTTGCCAAGAGTAATCTCAATACGATGAGAGCATCATGTAAAAAGAGAGATCAACTTAGGCAAATTGAACATGATAGGATTGTTGCAATATTAGAGGGTGGAGATATTAGTATGGGAAGTGGCAAAAATCAAGAAACTAATTTAGTAAGGTTAGGAGATACTCGTTGGGGATCACACTACTTGACATTAGCTCGTATATTATCTATGTGGCCTTCAGTGAAATAAGTGTTAGAGAATATTTGTGATGATTCTAGTTCTTTTGATAGTATAGGCATTGGCGGAGCCAACACAGGCCCAGTGTAGGCAGCTGCCCACACTGAGCCAGGACCCACTTAAAAAATATTATTAGGAAAAAAAATAGATGATGTAGATTGAAAAAAAAAAAAGAAAAAACATTTGTTCATTTTGCAATATTTGATGCATGTTAATTATATTTTTTTGCAATCCCAAATTCTTTATAAAATTTCATTGCACTTCAAATACATTATTGCACAAAAACATTAATTTTTTACATTTTTTCCTGTTGTTGGACTTAGGCACCGAAACCACCCTTAATTTTATGATTCTCTCCTCTAGTATTTGTTTTTTCCTAAGTAAACAGCATAACAAGCATATGCAGTATGCCGAAAGCAAGATACATGTTGATACACTTCTTTTCTTGTTGTGTTTTCCATACAAGTATAAGAAAAAAATTAGGCAGATGATGCCAAAAAAAAAAGGCAGATGATGCAAAAAAAATTTAGCAAGATACACGACGACATGACTTGTAAAGCGGAGAGCTTTAGTTGCTTCACTACTGTTGGGCTACTGTCGGAACTAGATGAGGCACCCTCCGTAACATGTCCGTCAGCAGTAGCTGCAATTGCCTACACTAAACCAATATCCTAGCTCGCCCCTAAGTAGAGGGATTGTCAAAAGTTTGATTCAGAAAATGGAGAATTATGAGTTTATCTTCATGTTGCACTTGATGAAGATGATATTGGGAATGACATATAAGTTGTCACTTATCTTAAACAAAATGATCAAAATATTATCCAAGCCATAAGTTTGATTGAGAGTGTGAAAGATCAATTTCAAATATTTAGGGAAGAAGGATGGTATACAATTATAGATAAAGTCAACACATTTTGTGAGTTGAATGAGATCTCGATGTCGGATCTGAAAGACAATTATTTGATTGGTGGTCGTAGTATACGTAGAAGGCAAGTCATCACCAATTTGCATTATTATTGTGCGAAGATTTTCTATTAGGTATTATTTCTAAAAAAATTATTTTATGATTATTATATTCGTCAATAAGATTTTCTTTTCTTATTAATTATTAGTGTTGCAACTTAAATGTTAGGTTGTTGATTTACTTACACAAGAGATGAATACTCGCTTTTCAGAAGTTAGCACAGAATTGCTTAGTTGTGTAGTATGTCTTCATCCAAGGAATTATTTTTCTGAATTCAATGTTCAGAAAGTAGTTCGACTTTGTGATTTATAGCATGAGGACTTCTTAACAAATGATTATCTAGTTATTGAACAACAACTTCAGAATTTCATTCATAATATATGACAGGATCCAAATTTTTATGGAATTGAATATTTGAGAAATTTTACTCAGAAAATTATTGAAACTCTAAAAAAATCAAGCTTATCCATTGGTTTATCGTCTGATTGAGATGACATTAGTTTTTCCAGTTGCGACTGCTTCTGTTGAAAGAGTATTTTTTGTGATGAACACGATAAAGACTAATTTATGTAAAAGAATGGAAGACGAGTGCATGGACGATAGTCTAGTCGTATACATTGAGAATGATATTTTTTTCAACAATTAAAAATAATGATAGCGTTTTCAAAAGATGAAAAGCCACAGGATGTAGTTGCCTCCTCTTTCTTATCCAATGACCACCTAATATGTCACCAAGTGTTAACCAATACTTCAATAAGTAATAGTCTAATTGTAATTTTATAATTTAATAATTTAGTATTTTATCTTTTTATGATGTCAAATGGAACTTTTTGTTATTAAATATATTTATTATGTTGCAAAAAATATTTTGTTAGCCCTCGTTAAAATTTGTCTTTAGATCCACCCCTGAGGATAGGAAACCAAATATAGATTAGGTGTTCACATTCATTTGAGTAAAATCAAAGTCCTAGAATCACTTCCCCCTTCACTCACTTTCCTAACTCAACTCTCTTCTCTGCCTCTCCCTCAATTCTCTCATGCTCAGCTCTCCTACTCTCTCGCTCAACTCTTTCAACTCTCCTTAGTTGTCCTAAGTTTGTTTGAGAACTCAACCTAAGTTTTCTAGATAACTAATTTTGTCATTCTAATTAGTACTTGATTCACAATACTCGTAAGATCGATATCTTTTTATTACTTGATGATATTTTCGTGCACCTGTGGATTTATCACATCAATGGGTGCCCTTTTTATTTTTTAGCACTATTGTAGCAGTTAGAACTAGCTACTATAACGTGTAGAAATTATTTTATATCTGTTATAATGTGTAACACTTAATATAATATTATTGTAATGTTGTAACAACTACTTAGTAGCTTCTATAACTTTTTTAAAGTTATTTTAATAAAGTTTAAATAATTTTGACTAAATTGGTAAAAAGTATTTTGATATAATAATAATGTATAAAATTAAAAATTTAGGATTTGAAATTTTTTTAGGATTTAATTTCACAGTTACTAGTAATTGCTATAATAATATTGAACTAAGAGGTATTTTAGAGATAAAATATCAGATGGGATGTTTTTGACTTTTTTAACAGGATGTCATTTTGATTTATTATAAGTTGTGATGCCCGTATTATTTTTGCCTAAAATATAATTGAAGTATTTTAATGAATTAAAGTATTTGAATACATAAATGTGCTAGAGTACGCATGCATGATCGCAACAATGACTAACATCAATGTTGATTAAATGAAAAATAGGGTAGTAGAAAAACCATATATAATGCTAAGCACAAACAGTAAAATAATGGAATCCATTAGAATTAGTTGAAATTGTTTGAATAAAGAACTCGACAAATATATAACAGATCAATTCTTGAAGATTTTAATTCACACAGGGCATGCAATGCATGCACGATGAGCTAGAGCAGAGTCCTGGAAGCCTTCCTGACCAGCAAAATCCAGCACATAACTCGGTAAATCAAGAAGAAGAAACACATGACCCAGACGTCCGTCCATCTGGAGTCCTCGACCAGCCCTCTCGCCCTCAGCACATCCCCGCCGGTCAGCAAGCAGACACCTCCATGGCTACTGGAGAAGCATTTGTCCCTGGCGCTCCAGTACTCGTTGATGAGCAGGGAGTCCAACGGATACCTGTAGAGGGAGATGTAGTACATGAAGATCCAGTACTTGGGGATGCTCTCCTTGGGGATGAAGTAGCCGGAGAAGAGAAAGAAGACCCCCAGGGAAACGCAGATGAGGGAGTTGCCCAGTATGAAATCCGGCGAGATGGAGCTGAGGAAGAGCACCAGGGAGCTCGCCATTAAAACGATCAGCCACACCACCAAAACGAAGAAGGCGAATGCGGCGAGGGAAGGATTGAGCCCGACGAGCCAGTAAACAGGTATGGCGAAGAGCAGCGCCACCACGAAGAGGAAGGGGAGGAAGACGAGGGTGTTGGCCACGACGTACGAGGAGAGCCGGTACGTGCTCCGCGTCACCTCGCGCATCAGCACGCGCCGCTCCTGGAGGAAGATGGGCAGCGCCTCGACCGTGGAGGAGAGGAGGAAGCTGAGGCTGAAGGCGAAGAGGCCCAGCCGCTCGGCCACGCCGGCGGCGTCCGGCTTCACGTGCAGGTACACGCTGCCGAGCCCCACGCCGCCGACCACGGCTTGCATGGTGCGCGCCAGGAACAGCTGCTTCGTTCTGTAGATGATCTTCCAGAATCGCCAGCTCAGCGTCCTGATCTCCTCCAGGCGGCTGCAGTAGTTGCTGTGAAATAGCAGCGTCTCTGCTTCTAACGTTGAATCTCGATTCAGCTTGCTGTTGTAGTATACCTCTGCCTCGGGAGGGAATGCAGAGGCGGCGCGGTAATCCTCTAGCTGCTGAGTGATCTCCATGGCGAATTCCAGAGGATTGAGTTGAGTTGGTATTGTGAACCCTAACATTGCGATCGTCTGAGTGAGAGATTCCAGGCTGCCATAGTGAGCCACCTATACTAAAGAGCAACTTTCATTGGATTAGTTTTAATTTCTTCGATCGATCGAAGTAGAGAATTTTTGACAATGGATGATCGAGCGACGAGGTGTATATACCTTTCCGTGGGAGAGGAGCAAGAAGGTAGAGACGTGCTGAAGAATCCGATAGCCTGGCTGGTGGATGGTGAGGATGACGACCTGCCGCCTCGTCCGCGCCATCGCCGCCAGCAGCTGCACGACCTGCAGCGCCGACGCGCTGTCCAGCCCCGACGTCGGCTCGTCCAGCAGCAGTAACGGCGGGTCGTCTATCACGTCCACCCCGATGGCCACTCGCTTCCGCTCTCCCCCGGACACGCCCCGCCGCTCCTCGTCCCCGACGTAGCTGTCCGCCACCCGCTCCAGCCCCAGCTCTCTCACCAGCGCCTCCACCTTCTCCTCCCGCTCCACGGCGCTCGCCCCCCGCAGCCGCAGCCGGGCGCTAAACGCCAGCGTCTCCCTCACGGTCAGAAGCGGCAGCAGGTTGTCCTCCTGGGTAACGAACCCGCACAGCTTCCGCAGGTGGACCGCGCTGGAAAGCTGCCGGCCGCCGAGGGAGATGGAGGCGGCGGCAGTGGAACTGGAGGCCCCAGCGCGGCCTGAGATGACGCGGAGGAGAGTGGATTTGCCGGCACCGCTTGGACCGACGACGGCGAGGAGCTCGGAGGAGGCGGCAGCGAAGGAGACAGACTTTAGAAGCGAGTGGCCGCTGCTGAGGCGGCGGCGGCGGCGGATGAAAGCGGAGGTGGCAGAGGGGAGGACGGTGTAGGATAAATCGGAGACGAGGAGTGCGGTGGTGGCGGCGGTGGTGGAGGAGGAGGAAAGGGGAGTGGAGGAGGAGTGAAATGAGGAGGAGGACGGGGAGAGTAGGGAGTTGTAGGAGGATGAACGGGAGTCGAGCTGGTCGAGGCCTGCCACCGCTACTGTTTGATCGTCCATAGTAAACTCACTGCGAACCCCAAAAGTAAACGCATGCAGAGCGAGTATAAGTAGGAAATGCGAAGTGCTGCCGATATTGTTAATTAATGGTGATCAGTCTGATGAAGTAGAGGAGAATAATTGCGTAATGGGAAGGAGGAGAGTTGGAACTAACATGGAATAAATATCAAAGTGACTGACAGTGTTTGCGTGTTGCGGGGGAATTAAGGTTTGGTAGCGTTAGGTCAGCAGAATGAAGAAATAGGATCAATCAAGTGGACAGATAGATGTTTAAGTAGATGGATAGAATGAAGAATGAAGAATGGGAATTGTTAATAAGTTAATTTTTTTTTAAAATATATATTAGGTATCTAATTCTTAGGATCTATTCAATTCTAAAACGGACACTCCTAGCTTTCTTCCATAATAAATTAACACGTGTCAAGTAGCATTGGAGTGGTCCGATAATAATGATATAGTTGTAAGTTATCTTCTAAGTCTTTCAAACTTAAGGATCAAATCTCAGTTTCATAAATTTATCGGATGAATTTTTTTAATAAGTGATTGATCTCAAAATGTTATGTTGATGATTGTTTACTATAAATACTTTTTGATTTATTTTAATAATCAATAGAAAATTTTTATCATCGAATTGATCATTTTAAAATTTAAGTTAAAAGAGAATGAAAATCCCTTATGAGGTTGATTTCACCTTTTATAGGACGTGAGTTTGAGGTAGGAAGATTGCTGGGCTCCCGAGGTCCTGAGCTACGTAGAGATGCTGAGAGATTCTGATTAAGACTGGTCTGATCATGACCAGATACCTAAATTGGAGTTTGGGTGCTCAAAATGCTTGGAGGGTGCTCGACAAGCTAACATAACTCTAGAGCCTGATGGGCCCATTGGAGTTTGAGTGCTATGGAATATAAGGGACACTCAGCAAACCGAGTACTTACAAGCTGAGGGGCACTCGAGGGACATAGCACTGAAGTTGAGGGGCGCTTGGGAGGCCAAGAGCTTGGAAGCTGAGGAGCACTCCGGAAATTAAACTAAGCACTTTGAAAATTGAGGGCACTCATAGTCGGTCAATCTAAATTTTACGGTATTTTTGTTTGATAAGATAACTTAAAATGAATTAATAATATAAACTTATTTATTATTTTAAAATTTTCTTTATTTATTTAATATGTTTATAAGAATTTTATTAATAAATATTATTTAAAAATATGTTGAACATTATTCATCAATATATTCATAAGTATTAACAAACTAAATAATTATATTTAAATTTATTTATTTAATTTAACAAGTAATTTAAATTTATTTATTTAATTATTCTGATATATATATAATAAATATAAATAAATTCTAACCCAATTGAATATCAAACATATTCATTATTTATTTAACGCCCTATAGTAAAATAAAAAATTGGACCGTCTCCGATCCCATTTAAGGGGGCGGATCTTTTGCTCTGTAAAGACTGGATCAATTTATGATCCAGTCTTTATATTGATGTGAGATAATGACTTTCTATCGGTTAACCGGTGGAGGTCATAATTTTCCATCAATTTTTTTATCCGGTCCAATAGTGGACTAGAATAAGGGGACCGAGGATCCGCCCTTACTAAGAGGAGCAGCTCTAGAAAAGCTGGCGTGTTCCGATGCCACGTGCGTGGAGCTTATTGATAGGTCCTGTGACATGAAGTCAAGCCACATGGACAGGGCTTGATGAGCTAAAGCCCATTGTTTCTTGCACAGGGTATCAATAATAAAATACAAAGCACTAATTAAAATGCACTATCAAACTATTAAAATACTAAAGATATCAATTTTTTTTTATGTACAATAATAAATTTAAATTACACAATATGAACTAATAGCAATATATAAAGATAATGGAGGTCCTGAAAAGAAAAAAAATTCTCCCACCATCTAATTATCTATTATAAATTAATTTTATGATTTATTTTTTTATATAATTTAGGGATAAATTAATATATATATATATATATATATATATATATATATATATATATATATATAAAGACAAAAAGAGGAGAGAGATATTATAAGCTCTTCATATGTTATTGCTTATAAGCTTTCGATGCCTCTTGCCTAGAGAGGCTCTATATTTATAGGAGAAAAGAGAAGGGGCTAGAAAAGAGACGTGGCAGATAAGCTCTGAGCCAGTGAGTATTGTATGAACTCAGTGCTTACATTATTGAATGTGCTGACATCATTGCATTCGTCATGAGATAGTAAGTGTTTGCTGACGTCAATGCTTCCTTATGTGCTAGAGCTTGATTATGAGTTTCTAAAGAAAGGGCAAGACTTAACAGAAGATCAGTTAGAGTGTTTAAGTGTGGTTGCTCAGAGTGTAAAAGATGGCCAAGTTGTTTACTTTGTATATAACAAATGTGTTTATTATGATCTAGAGTGATTATATGTCTAGGTTGTAGGGCAAGATCTAAATACTCAAGATGTTTAACAGAGGTAGAAGTTGTATACATATACAGGCTTTCCAAGCTCACTCGCTCTAATACCAAGTTTTTCTTCATTTTTTTTTAAGTTTTGGTTCAAGTTTTTTACTTTTACTTCCTTCAGTAATATGTATCTAGTAGCGGTAGGTTTTCTTCACTTAACTAGTCTAAGCCTTTAGGCATTTGTGTTGTCTTTCGAGATCTCACCAGTGAGCCTCACCTAATAGAGAGCCTCTGGAACCTTTGTATAGTTCTTGATTTCTTATCCCGGCTCTTCAGGTCTTACTCTAGCCTTCAAGCTGTTTTGCCTTACTTAGCCAGCACAGATTTTACATAACCAAAAACTACAGTTCCGTCTTCTTTCTTAGCTAGTTACGGATGAAAGCATCCGATAAGGACTATTGATCTAAATCAACGAAACAAAACCATAAAGCTTAGAAATAAAGAGTTACATCATAGAAAATAATACACACAACATAAAATTTAACTGATTACAAACGTAATATTCTTACAAAGAGTACTTACAATAGGAGTAGGGATTACACTGTCGGAAGGAGGAGAGAGAGATTACAAGCTCTTCGGATCTTATTGCTTACAAGTTTTCGATGCCTCTTGCCTGTAGAGAGGTTCTATATTTATAGGAGAGAAGAGAATGGGCTAGAAGAGAGACGTGGCAGATAAGCTCTGAGCTAGTGGGTGTTGTATGAACTTAGTGCTTACATTATTGAGTTTGTTGACGTCATTGCATCCATCATGAGGTAGTAAGTGTTTGCTGACATCAGTGCTTCCGTCAGGTGTCAAATTTTCATCATATTGATTAAGTTTGCTTCTTCTACAGAGCTCATAGAAGGTGGTAGAGTAGAAGTAGAGGCGATAGAAGGAGTTTTCTGTTTGTCTAACCATGCTAAAAATTTCTTTTGATAAAATTGGCATAGGTGTTGATGTTGTGTTGTATAAGCAAATGGAAAATGAACTGTCCCGTAAGTTTTTGACCAGTATATTTTTTCTGTAAAGGTTTCTCTAGCAAGACTATATTCACTTGAATCTTGATAGGGATCACATAGCCAAGAACTTCCTTAGAGAGAAGCTCGCCAATGCTTTAATTGTTCTGATAGGGGCTTTGGGGAAAGCCATTCTTTATCTGAATGAGTGGGATACTATTAGAAAGTAAGTAATTGGACATTGAGTCCTTGAACATCAAGTTTTATGACATGTCTGGCTGGTTCAGTTTGAGTAGAAAGTCATTCAGGAGGAGTACTGTCAAAAGTAGCTAAGACAAAAGTTTCTCTTTCTTCAAGTAAATGTTGGATAAGTCTTCCAAGTGTAGTGGGTAATAAGGGGATGGAATCTACTTTGTGTATCCATAATTGATGCAAAAGCCCATAAGTCATAAGTGAATCTGGAGTAATAAGTCTTCCTCTATAATTTTTTCTTTGAAACTTTTCTAGATGCATATTGGCTTGTCTAATTGAGTATAGAAGTTGGCATCTACAACCCAAGTCTATAAGTTTAGAGCATTGTGGAAACTATTTTGTACATGGGAGTTTGTCTGAGTATTTTTCTGTGTAAGTAATCATTATCCCTGGGGTAGGGTTTTGATGAAACTAGTTTAAAGCATCTTCAAGTTCCAAGAAAGTTTTATACGAAGAAGTGTTTCCCAAGGTATGTAAATACAAAGTGATGTCTTCTGGAAGGACTTTTAAAGAGAAGAGATTATCTTTCTACTTCTAGCCCTGTAGTATTTCTAAAGATTGATAATGTAGTGGTCTAAGTGGTATAGAAAGGAGATATGTATCTTGCCTTGGACTTGTAGCAGAAGAAGTAGCCGCCATTAAATAAGTTTTGTCTTCTTGTATTTTGGTATCCAAGTGAAGTGATGGGCTTATTATAAAGTTGGGGTCCAATTTTTCTCGTAGTAAGTCATAGGCTTCATTAAGTGAATAAAACCCCTTATAAGGTGGTTTATCTTCTTCTGGAAGTAAAACTTTCACTTCATCTCAAGTAGCATAAGGCCCAGAGAAAATAGCATAGTATGAGAATTTCTTCCCAAGTGGTTTTTGAATAGTTACAAGGAAGTAATTAGAGAGAGCATTGATAATGGTTATCTTTTGGCTGGCTATCTCAGGCGAAGTAGGAATATTCCAAATATTGTCAATTAAGCACTGTTGTATACTATCAAGTTGAACTCGTAGAGGAAAGTCAAAAGTATTTCCCTTACAGGAGAATTGAGGAAGTTCTTGATTGACAAATTCCATTGTCTTTTGGTAACCATAAGTGTGAACTCTCTTTTGTATATCCATGGCTGCAAGAAATACTAAGTTAGTAATCGTGATAAAGTATCAGCGAGAGAATTAGCACTGCCTTTGATATGTTCCCACTAAATTTTAAGTCCTTTATTAAGAATAGCATCTGTAAATTTTACCTAGCCTTTAGAACCTAATCCTTTTCACACTTCTTTTGTCTGTTGGCTATATTTTACTATAGCCTCACAATCAGTTCTTATAGTAATTTCAGGCTTATTACAAATAAACAACAGGAAAGTTTCTAAATAGTAAATTACTGCTAGTAATTCAAAATTCAAAGATGTAAGTCTCTCCTTTTCTTTATATTTTCTTGATGCATATCTGCACAATTGTTAATTGTTCTGAAGTTTATGGGTCATACTTAGATCATTTACTAAATAAAGCTCCTCCCCATCTTATTTCACAACCATCTATTTCAATGATTAGGTAATCAGTGTCTAAGGGTAACATTAATTGGGGTAATTGGTGGACCATTATATTGATTTGTTTTACTAAGTCAATATCTTGTTGATTAAAATATCTTTGTCCTATTTGAGACATTTTATTATACAAGGGGTCACTAATTTTTTTAATGTCTTTTAAATAGGGTCTTGCATAATTGAGTAATCCTAAGAAAGATCTAAGTGTTTTGATGTCTTCCATTTTATCTGGAAATGCTAAGATTTTGCTGGTTATATGGGTTTGAAGTGTTTTCTTACCTTAACCAATAAGATTGCCTAAGAACTCAATATAAGGAACAACTAGTTTCATTTTTCTTCGAGAGACAATTAAGCCATGTTTTTCGAATAAGTTGAAAATCATATGTAAATGTGCATAATAAGTTGAAGTGTTATCTTTTGTTTCAACCTGAACCAAAGTTTTAGCCCTTGAAATTATCTACATTTTGACGGTTCGTAACTTCAACCGAGCCAAAAGTTATGACGGTTTAAAGTTTGATCTACAGTATGGGTGGAGGGTGTAACGTGGCCATTGTTGAGAGGCATGGCCGTGCCTTTTAGCACGGCTAGACCATGTTATTCTCTGTTGAACCCTGAAGTAAAGTTATATATCTTGAAGTTAGCTATATTTTTGTATAAAGAACAACTCGTAACTCTAATCGAGCACAAAGTTATAACTATTTCAAAATAAGTCTGCAATTTATCCAAATCAACACAACTTTATTTTTGGAGTGACATGACCTTGACTCTATACCACATGGCCGAAGAGGCACTACCGTGCCAAAAGGCATGACCCCTCTTTGATTAGGCTCTGGAAATGTAGCACGGTCGTGCCAAATGGCACGACCACGTCTTGATGCAGCTTTGGAAGAAGCACACGATCGTGTTGTTTCACACGGCCTGAGCTTGATTGGCCACTGGTGGAAGGCATGGCCGAACCCTTCTTTGCTTTAGGAGAGAGCACACGGTCGTGCCTTTTGGCATGGCCAAGTTGTTGTCTTCTCTATATTCACTCGCATGTACATTTTTGTTCTGTTTTCACTCCAAATGACGTCATGTCAATCAAAATATACAAAAAGCATATCTCCGAACAAATAGAATAGAAGTATGACATAATAATAAAAATAGGGTGCAATAAACATAAATTATACTCATGAAATATAAATAGATATGCATCAAAGAATGCATAAAAGTATATAAAATTTACACACATCAGAGGACCAGACATTAGGTAAGAAGTTCTAGTTACAGCTAGACAATGAAGTCCTAGTAGGTTGGTTGGATCAAGGGGCAAGAAGTCTTAGTAGGTCAGTTGGATCAAAGGATAGGAAGACCTAGTGGGTTGAGAATTGGACATCAAGCGTATAGACTATCCGCTTGAGGGGGGGACTTGTGGCCCTTCATTTGAGGAGGGGGGGTTTGAGGTTGCAGGGTTGCAAATATAGTCCCACGTTAAAAACACATGTGAAATATTATAGATTTATAAGAGAAAGATATCTCCATTGGTATGAGGCCTTTTGGATAGAGCCCAAAATAAAATCATAAGAGTTTAGGCCCAAAATGAACAATATCATATCATTATGGAGATATTTAAATTCTTTTGGTCCTAACATTTACAACTTGTTTGTATAGAGAAATCGACTTATAGGATTTTGATAGTTTGATTTGAACAATATGATTAAAGAAATTTAGTTTAGGGTGAGCAAATAACTTGATTAGATTGTGTAGAGTATAAGCAAGTCAAGGTTAACTTAAAATTTGGATGTGAGTAAGAAGTCCAAGTAGCATCAGATATAGGTAGTGGAAGTCCTAGTTAGGAATCAAAAAGTGGAAGACCTAGCAGATCTAGGAAAAGAAAGGTCTGGTTAGGAACTAGATAGTGGAAGTCCTAACGAAACTAGACAGTAGAAGACCTAGTTGAGAACTAGGAGATGGAAGTTCTAGCAGAGCTAAGCGATAGAAGACTTAGTTGAAAAATAGGAAACCCTAGTTGAGAACTAGGCTAAGTTCAAGAGGGTTAGCTAGGAGCTAAATGCTTAGTAGTGGAAGTCTCGATGGATTAGTTGGGAGTTGAATACTTGGCAAATGGAGAAGTCTTAGAGGAGTAAACTTTAACCAAGTGAACCTAGTACGTTAGGTAAAATCAAGTACTAGGTTTTATATTTTTGCTTGTTGCTTGTGTGTTTTACCTTGCAGGAAGCAACAACTAGACAAAGGTTCGGATGATTGATTGGACTAGTTGGAAACTAGTTCGGGCGATCAGAACCATGGTCCGATCGACCGAAAGTCTATGTGATCGGGTTGGCACAAGTTGACCCTCGGATAATTTTTGACTAAGCTCCAGGCGACTAGAAGGTGTTATAGTCGATCAAAAGGTCAAGACTTAGTTCAAAGAGGATCAAGTTTGCAGTTGATTCAGCGGAAGTTCAGTCAATCAAAGGAGAGTCCAGTAGACCGGAGGCGTGCTGATCAAGCATTATATAAGGGGAGTCGAGGCAGCCTCTTCCATCATCAATTACAAGTAATCATTCTCATTCTAAGTTCTTAGAAAGTGCTCAAGTCTGCTCGTGTGATCCTGGAAGCAGGAGGAAGAGTGTCACGACATCCAAGGTTTCCAATTGGATCAAACACGAGTTGTTTGTTTCTTATTTACTTATATTATACTTTTTGATTGCCTTACAAAACTTGTAAAAGGTTTCTCCTTTTTTCCTAAAAGGAGAAAAATATTAGTGATGGCGTTGAGAGTTAAACTTGGACGAAGCACCCCAAGGGGTGTGAACCAAGTACAATATTATGTTTTCCTTGTGTTTTTTTATTATTGATTCTTTATTATTTTCATAGTGTTTCTAACTAATTATAATAGAAAAGAAAAAATTTGATGAAAAGACGTTATCGCTATCCCCCTCTAGCGACAAATAGATATTACAGAATTATCTATTATTGATCTAGAAATACAGTAATACTTTGCCCTTAAATTTTCAAAAGCCCAATCTCTTCAAACATCCTCGAAACCCTCATTTATAGGGTTGTTGTCGAGCTGATTTCTACCTATCAATTGGTTGATCTTACTTGTCAATCAACTACTCTGTTGAATCCAACTATTGTACCTGCAAAATGGCTCTTTCCAACTCAGTTTGGCCACAATTAGTTGATTATGAAACCTTATCATTTGAATGATAGGAGGTCAATTGAGTTTTCAATTGATATTTTAACCTTTTGTTCACTACTACAGTGTTATCAATCAACTGTTAAACCTCATTAATTGATAGACACTAACTATGCATCTTCATATCTCATGGGAAGCGAGAAAGGGCTGAAAGGTGAATCCAAATATTTGACCCATAAACACCGAGACGTAAGGGATGTAATCTAAACTCTTATGATGACATTATTGGCTATCACAAAGCATAATGGGTTTACGTCGATTCGACATTGCAAAGTAGGAGATCCTAGAGGACCATCGAACATCATGATAGGAGCCTCCCTGAGAAAATGGTCCCTTTAGTAAAGCTACCTTAAAAGTAAGTATCGTGTATAAGTAGGCATGCAGATATAATTCCAAAAGTTTATATTAGTTACCTTAAGATAGATCACATTCATGCGAATAAATATTAAAGTAAGAGAATGAATACTATACAGAGTGTCAATAGTCATTATAGTGAAATTAAAATTTAGAATTACCCCTCAAGGTTGAATTTCTCCTAGACTTCTCGTATTTTTTTGATTTATTTTCTTTCTTTCTTAACTCTTATAATTTTTAATTGTCTAAATAATCTGCTTCATTATTACAACTTATGCTCGATTTTACAATCCTTTTGAAATCGATCTTTTATTATTTGATAATAACCGTATACTTATATTTTCACCTATCACCCGTCAGCTCAACAATTAATTGATTAAATTCCAATTGTTTCACTGATCCAAATCACAAATCCGAAATCCCAAACAAATTTTAAGGTTTTGAGTTTATCAATCAACTAAATGTTTCCATCAATAACTCATCCACTGGTCAACAATTAACTCATCCACTAGTTAAATGGATTATAATCCTAATCAATTGGATTTTCAACTGCCCTAACGATTAAATTAAATCTACCTAAATTTTGTTTACGGCCCTTGCCCCCTTGTACAATTCATTCAATTCTCATAACTCACCATAAAAGTCGTCTGATCATCAAAGTTTGACTTTGCCTTAAGGTCATCTCCCATTAATCTTCTAATCTCTCGAGTACACCTAAGCCCTAGGTTCTTCCACGTACCATCCTTCACACTTTGCCTACATAGTTCTCCTTCTTCAATTGTTGTTTTCAATGCTCCTCATCATGTGGTGCCTCAGTAGCTTCAGACAACCTTCTCCGATCTCTTCAAACTTTAAGCCATAGAGATCATGATCCAAAATTGTTATAATTCACCTCAGTATTTCTAGTCCTATGATCCCTTAGTTGTCTCATACAACTTTTTCCAATATTCATAAACCTCTAAGCTATTGAGTGTGTCACCTTTGCATCCTGAGTCATCATCCATATCATCACCCGACTTCATCTAACACAAGCTCTTTAAATTCTGTGTGTATCTACCCATCCTTATACACAGTGGCGGAGGCAAGGGGGCGCGAGGGGGTGCTAAAGCACCCCCTTCTCTTGGAAATTTCACCAGTATACCTTACTTGCTCTTTATTCGTACCCCCTACCTCAGTTCCAGGTCGGTGTGGAAGCGAAAGTGATGGTGAGCTCTCAGATGACCTACGTTCCGGTGAGGCCTTCGTCGATGTTTTCTGGATCTAAGAAAATGCGCATGCACTGCCTCATCGAGGAAGAGGGCATCGTGCTGATGCTAGGGATCTTCGACGCCCTCTTCTCTGGCATCCTACAGAGCTCTAGATTCAAGGCTGGATTTGTCTCTGGATACGTCATCTCCGCTTCCCACCTCGGCATGCCCAGACATCCGTCTCACATATGCTTTCACCATTCCCTTGCTTCGATTCTTTTTTTTCTTCCTTTTATGAGTTGCAATTTTCTCTTCGATCTATGCCTTTGTTTGTAATTTCTGTTCAGATTTTGGTATTTTAGGACTTTGGAGATGGCCGATGTTGCTCGAGCGATTTGCACCGTGACTCCTAACATTATGTTCATTGTTGATGCTGGTAATCACCTTTACGCCTCATTTTATCTGTATTTTAATCCCTTTTAATAACAGGTAAAATAAATATGATTGATCTATGGAAAAGAACAACAATAATGATTTATGTTGAAGCTAGCATTTTGTTTGAAAACTATTAAATTATAATATCTTTTCCCTGTTTTTGCGAGAGAGATTCGGGGAACTATTTAGTTGAAAATTTAGCTTGTTTTTGACAGTGTTTTGATCCGAACTCTGGATCTGGGATATGAAACTTTTCTCTATATTATCAATTTTTTCTACTTTTTATACTGGAATCCTAATTTTTCTATTTGATTTGTCACAAATCTGATGAAATTGAGTATATTTTACTATTTTATCTAATTGAGCTTTGTTTGCATTTGATTTAACTAGTTTCACAAGCTGATTCTTTCCTTTTTCTTTTTTTAATACTAGTTTTTTTTGTTGCCATGAGGAACATGAGCTGAACTTTTCCCATTCTATGAAAGCAAATGATTTGTCTCATAAAAAATGAAAATTGGCCACGATTAATGCTTGTTTTGTTAAATTATTGTTACATATGATGATTTGTAGAAGTCCTATAAATCAACATGACCAAAAGATTATGATGGCAATCCGCATGAATATCTACTATTCTACCTATTGATCTAGAACATATTGTGTACCTTACTCAAATATATTAACATCTTAACTATCTTTTTAATTTTTGAATTTGCTTCTCAATTTTGATCTGACCCAATTTAAGTTGTGATTACCTTTTCAACAAAAAATTTATTATGTTTTGGATGAACATTTCTTTAGCTGCCAAAAGGAAATGAATCCTAGTTGACTACGTGGCAGGTTTTCTCTGAAGCTACACTATATTAAATTTTTATCTAACATCTCCTTAAATTTTTGTCTAGATCCACCACTGCTTATACACTCAAACATATATATCAAAACTCAATGTTGCACCACACGATCACATCAACGTTATTTTAATTTTTACCTTATTTAATCCAATGCAAGATAATTAATATTGCAAATATAAATCAATTTTATGATGTAGAATATGACATAATTAATTAGTAAAATTGATTAATCATCTATTTTAAAAAAGGCACAAAATTAGAAAGATGTTTCTTATTTTCGTTATTATTAAAAACCTTCTACGCTGAAAAAACAAATCTTGAATGTGTTTTTAATTATTACGCTTCTTAAAATATAGTGTCAGTGGATTCTCACCCAACATAAACCCCATTGAAACTATCACCCTGCCGTCCAAACTTTGTCAAAATTTTCACTTCGCCTCACATAAATTCTGAATATTAATTTTCCCTACAGAATTTTCTAGTTCAATCTCTATAAGGAATATTTTGGATTCATTTCTGCACTGGTCAATTGTAACTTTTTGATTTATCTCTTCATAGATATCAACCATATGAAACTGTTGAAATGATGAATTTCATCTTTTATTATAATTTTAAATTCATTTCAATCGTTAATGGCACAAGAGAGATGGTGAATGATCTTAAGAAGCGGAGGCATAATTGGTACTTTTTCTAAACTACAGGGGAGAAGTTAAATTTTGATAAATTCTAAGAGGTAAACCGAAATTGTTTTAAGATAAATAAATAAATAAAAGGCGTTTTTTTATTGGAATTGTGAAAATGAAGACATTCTTTTTTTCATTTATTATCATAACAGTCCATTTCACCTGTGTATAATTTATTTAAAATAAATTTTCTTTTTTTTAGCACTATTATATTAGTTATAATCATAGTTGCTGTGTAACTACTATAAAATTAGTAGATATGATATAATATAATGTTGTATTGATAAAAATATAATTTGTAACGGTTATAATATGATATTGACCCATATTAATTAGATATGAAGCATTGATATTATAAGAAATATGAAAATTAGTTGTTATAACACACAATTAATGAAAGTTATAATATAATATTAACTAGAGTTACAGATGAAATATTCATATTATGACCATTATAATTTATATTTGCTATAATGCAATTTATTGTGTTTATTTGTGTTACTAAACGTTCATATTATATTAATTATAAATCATAATTATTATAATATATCAAAAATAAAAATAATATTTTTTTAAAAAAAAATATTGATGTGGAATTGAATATGTTTTTAATAATAAATTAAAAAAGCGTCTTGGGATAAAATAAAAATGAACAAACTTTTGATTTATTTATTTTTTTAGGTTTTAAGGTTAATCCCAATTGGATTTGACGATAATATCTCGATATTAAACAAAAAAAGGAAGTTGTCTGATGCCGTCGTCTTCTGTCGCCGTACGAGTTCTAATTTCATTTCGGCCAAATTCTGGTTAGTTTTTCCCATGTTCGATGCGCTAGCGTCATCAACCCTGGAATTCTTCTCAGGTAGCCCCCTAACTCGTCATCCTTATCCGCACCAGCGCCTCTCCCTTTTCCAGCTCGTGGACTTTGTGCCGGCGAAACGAATGGGAAGTTGTTGCCCTAATTTCGATTCGATCTAGGGTATTGTGAGTATGGATGATCTTCTCCTTTTTGGTTTGTATGTCATATTATAAATTCTAAGTTGCATAGCTGATGTAGCTTGGCGTCCAAAGTCGCCCCTTTTTGCTCATGCCTTATGAATTACGCAGGAAATAAGTTTATTGTAGTCACCGTTTTAAGCTGAACATATGTGATCTCTTCTTGCATGCTTTGGATGATGTTTTGGTTTGGAAAAAGTTGGACTTTTTTCTGCATCGAGCTTTAGTATTCTCAATCTTTCGGAATGCAGGTGGATAAAATTGTTGAAGCATAGGTAGTTTCAGATTCTCACATTTGGTTGGTGTGCTTCATGTAAAATCTCTTTATGACTGGTATAAAGCTCCTAATTTGTGACAAGAAGGCTGAATCCAGCATGGCCATGGATAGGAATAATTCAACAGAAAGAGACATTGCCTTGGATCTAGAAAGTTGCATGAATTCTGTGAAAAAAGAACAGGAAGGAGTAAAGGATATAGGAATTCTGAGTAGCTTTGACATTGATGCATTTTTAAAACCGGACAGAGATGGGCAATCGGAACATAGTCGATCTAGCTCTTCTGAACATTCTTACACAGATGAGGAGGCTTTGGTTGACAAGAGGGTTGAACCAGAGGAAAATGTAAGCCTTTTGGAGAAGAAAATTGAACTTGAGAAGCCAAAAAAGAAAGGGCGCAAGAAGCCACCTAAGCCACCTCGTCCTCCCAACTCTCTGCCTCTTGATGCTACTAACCAGAAGCTGATGAAGGAGATCGAGGAAATTGCAAGGTTGAAGAGAGAGAGGATTCAACGAATGAAAATCAAGATGAAGAATGCTAAATCAACACATTCTAATAGCAGCCTTTGGGCCTTGCTCGTCACCATTCTTTTCATCCTTGTTATAATCTGGAAAGGTTTGATTCATTTTTTATTGCCACTAGATAATTTGTGGATTAAGTGCTGATATTTGTAATTTGAAATAACAAGGCCATTGGAAACTGATAGCCAATTTTCATGCTTCGTGATAATGCGGATGCACTGCCACTGTTTTAAATTGTATTATTATCTTTGATTGTATACACTACTTGTACAGAGCACAATTTAACTATATCCTATGGCTTGGCATTCTGTAGCTTAGCGACCAAGGCATATCGGGCCCAACTATGTTTTGGGTCACTACAGTTGAGCCTTTTGTCTTCTAAGCCAATTCCTCCGCATTGATGCTTGTATTTGCATCTTTGTTTTCCATCCTGGTGTTTGTATGCAGCTGAAGTTGAATGATGCAATAAGGGAGATTACTTTTCCAAATATTAAAATTTTCCCTCTCACAAAAATTCTACGCATTCTACATTCAATTGCATTTCAACACATACTTTTGTATCTTGACATTTAATATATGTAATATTTAGCCTTTCTTCTATCTCACCATATTTTATGGTTTATAATCATTTTTAAGAAATCCTTGATGTTAAGTTTGATATACCTTCCAGTTGCATTATTTTAGTCTTTATAGTGTTAAGCTGATCATAGTCTCCTTAATGCTTATCAAGTTTGTTCTCTCCCATGTTATGCTTGGTGAGCTTGATCTTTTTTGTTCGTCTTAAAAATTATTGTCAACCTCATGTTTCTTCAGATTCATGCAGAATCAAGTTGGACTAGATTGGACCCTAATTATTTGTGAAAGTTAGTGAATGTTAACTAGCTTAGTTTCATTTCAGAAGAATTTATGCTACTTTGTTCACTTCTTCAGAAGATAGTTATTGTGCATTAGCGACTTCACATTCAGGTTTATTATGGTAGTTTTAGAATGTTTTACTTCAGATTCACACATAATCTTTACGGTTTCCTGTTGTGTATCATATTTATTGCATATCTTAAATTTTTATCTTCATACCTAAAATGTCTTGCGATTTCCTCCTTTCACATCTGCCATTAATCTGGCTGATTTTTTTGGCAATAAGTGCCTGGATTAGTGTGCACATGATAGAGGAAAAGCATGTTATTACGACAAAAGGCATCAATTAGTTATACTAATGTCATTTTTGTGCTTGTTCTGCTCTGAACTCACAGGAGTCTATTCTCGAGGAAGCTACAGACTCGGCTTCTATGGTACACCTGAATCATCAGCACAAAGTAGAGGTGGATTTGTTTCCATTCAGTTTTACAAGAACGTCTCAGCAAATCTTCATTCTCCGGCCTCATCAGCTTCCCCCAAGTATGTTCCCTAATCTTGTCTGTCAGTCAAACTACTTTGTTAAAATGGGAAATAAGAGACAGCTTGCTAGTGCAATTTCTCTTGCTCTCCTGCAATATCAACAAACTTCTTTGCTCCAGACATGCAATTGTAGAATGCTAAGGATTTGCTTTCTCGAATCAACAAAATATCAAATCTTTGTTTCCTGTCTTAATTGCTCATTATATCTTTTCAAAGTTGATGATCTTCGTGCTTTTTTCTGGTTGCAGTAACTTAGAACATTAGTCATGATGGGTTGCAGATGGAAAAGCTATCAGGGAAGCTTTGAATAACAAAGTCTCATAAATCATTTACTTTCTTGGTGTTTTTTTCTTAGATTCAATAAGTCAACTATGTACAGAGACGGACAGAAGTAGCCTCTTTCTTGATAGAACAGTTGTGTTTATGAAACAGATGCCTCGGAAATACTTTTGTGCATGATCACCACACATTTTTTTGTTAATGTGTCTCTTTACTCTTATCATACATTTTAGGTGGTTGCGAATGATAAACCTTTCTTTAAGGTGGTTATGCATGATCGCCACACGCTTGCTTGTAGTATGTAGAATTTATTTTTAAAAACTACTTAAAATCAATAATTATCTAATGTATAATTATTTTTTCTAAACATGCTCATGTATATAGTAATTCATGTTCATATATATATATATATAGAGAGAGAGAGAAATGTTATGCTGGGCGACGTTTTGTGCGCGACCGTGAGTGACGCATAGACGTGGCACCGCCAGTTCGATTTCACTACAAATAAAATAATCCACAAAAGTTACTCTCTCACCTTTGTTCAAAATTTCGGCGGCACTTATTATCAAAAATAAAATCTCCCTCGCCGCTCTCTCTCTCTCCCTCCATCTCCCTCCTCGCTCTCTCTCCCTCGCTCTCGGTCCCCTCCGGCATCCGTCCTCCAGGCGACCTGACACTTCTCCGGAAAGTTCAATATTTTTTGTCTGACTTGCTGCCCCCCCCCCCCCCCCTTCCCTCGATCCCTCCGTCGAAACTCATTCCTCGTGCTCCCGACCGGAAAGTTGCTCCGGCGTCTTCAATCGCAGGTCTACTGTGAGATCCTACCACCTCACTCCAATTTAATTTCTTAATCCACACCGTTATTACTTTGTGAAATCGGTATAAAAATAGCTGTAATAATTGTATAAAGATGCACCGCGGCTTTGCTCCCATTTCTAACCATTGCATCAACTACTATGACTGATGAAACCGTGCTTATAGGATATGACTTGGATTGGTCGTGGTAGAAGGTCGGAAGGACTTATGCTACAACCTGGATGGTCGACGGCTCCAACAACCGCCTGCTCTCCGGTGAACTTTCATTTGCTGCTACAAGGTGTAGCAGCTTCATGGGGAGGAAGCTGCTACAACATGTAGCAGTTAACTATGCATGAAGCTGCCACACCTTGTAGCAGCTACCTTGATATTTTCTAGCAGAGATTAACATATTCGGTACCCATAGTTTCATATTGTCTTTATCAACCCGATTCAAAAATTATTCTTAAAAAAAAATTTCACTGCTTCAGCGCCTTTCCTACTACAGATTGATTGGAATTCTCTCTCCTTCGCTCCCTCCGTCTCCCTCGTCTTCGTCGAAAGTCGTCCGGCTGACCACTTGGGCCCCTGCCGGGAAAGTGAAAGGTCGGCTGCACCAACCACCTGCTCTCTGGTGGACTTTCATTTTGCTGCTACAAGGTGTAGCAGCTTCATGGGGAGGAAGCTGCTACAACGTGTAGCAGTTAACTGTGCATGAAGTTGTCACACCTTGTAGTAGCTAACTTGATATTTTCTAGCAGAGATTAACGTACTCTGTACCCATAGTTTTCATATTGTCTTTATCAACTCGATTCAGAAATTATTCTTAAAAAAAAATTTCACTGCTTCAGCGCCTTTCCTGCTACAAATTGATTGGAATTCTCTCTCCTTCGCTCCCTCTGTCTCCCTAGTCTTCGTCGATGGTCGTCCGGCTGACCACTTGGGCCCCTGCAGGGAAAGTGAAAGGTCGGCTGTACCAACCGCCTGCTCTCCGGTGGACTTTCATTTTGCTGCTACAAGGTGTAGCAGCTTCATGGGGAGGAAGCTGCTACAACGTGTAGCAGTTAACTGTGCATGAAGCTGCCACACCTTGTAGCAGCTAACTTGGTTAGTCGGATTTCTAGCCCCTCTATTTTCTAGCATAGATTAACACTACACTTTAGTCATAGTTTTCATATTGTGCATATCAACTTGATTGAAAAATTATTTTTGATGCATGACTTTTCGCTCTTTCAGCGTCTTTCCTGCTACAGGATGATTGGAACATGTATATACATTAGATTTAAAACTTTTTAAAAATTTTTATGCTTCTGCAGGGCCATGTGTTTAGGTTTGCTGCTACACGGTGTAGCAGCTTCCTAGACTAATAACTCACTACACCTGTTTGTAGTTGTATATCATATTGCTTAAAGGCGCTGAAAAAAGTGATATGTGATGCTGCATCGGAATCCCTTTGGTTTGCAAAGCGTTGTATCAGCTACTATGACTAATAACTGCCACACATTATAGCATTTACATATACATATAGCTTCCACAACTTGTTGCATTTACCCAAATTTGTATTTCTTTGTTATTGTTTTATTTACCTTTAAAAAGTTTGTAAGTAACTTCCATGTTTCAGTAAATTATAATCTATTGGATGTATGTGTGTAGTGCTTACCGCTAGTAAAACTGTCAGACGTTGTAGCAACATGCTACCTCGTGTAGCAGCTCTTAATGAGTATAAATATATTTGGTATTAATACGTGTGACCGGTGTGGCCTTAGCAGATCACGTCACGTCACCGAATTAGATTCTACATCGTATATCAGCTAATCCTCACTAATTGCCATATAGTGTAGCAGCTAATATGCACTCCATGTGGAAATGATGGATCAGTGATATGTGCAACAATAACTTAATCCAGTGTTTACAAATAGAGTAATATATGGTAGTTGCCGCTACAAAATGTAGTAGCTACTTAGTACGAGGATAACACGTTATAGCACCCATACATTTCACTAATATAATTACCTGAGAAAGTAATGTTAAAACATTTACATTTCGAGGGCATGTTCAGATATATTTTGCACAATGTTCAATACCTCTAGAATCGCCTTATGTAGTAATCTCTATATTATAAACCATAATATAAACCCCGATACTGTTATTAGTAAGTAGTAACATGACCCTAATACATTACCATGTCTATAATCTCTATATTATCAACCATAATATGAAACCTGAGACTGTTATAAGTAACCATAATCTAATACATTACAAGTTCTATAATCTCTCCTATATATAACAATGTGACTAGTTGTGCTTAACATGAGTACTCTACACATTGTAGCAGTTAGTGTCAAGTAGCTGCAACATATGTAAGAAGACAATGGAGACTGTAGTGTTTAAGTGAGTTGTTTCATTTTGTAGCAGTTCAACGACAAGAGCTGCACCACGAAAGATATATATTTTTGTTTTAACCTTATTGATCTCTCAAAGTAAACCATCTTTGGTGAGCGACCTAAAAACATTAAACCCCTAGCAGCTAGGAGACGGTTCTCAACCCTAAATATTCAAAATATCCAAGTAGCCGAAGCTTTGTAACATAAACCCTAACATATTACTTACAATGAAGGTGAAGCTTCGAATGACACAAAGAACGTCGCAGAGCAGAGAGGTTGATTGATGAAGACTCTGTGGGTCACCGAACAACTATCGAAGAAATTCCTTCGAAATATTTGTCACACGGCGAGTTTAGGGTTAAAAACTTTGATCTATGAGGGTAAAAATGTATTTGAACATTATAAATATATATTATCACAATAATTGAAAAACTAACCGAATCAGCTCAGGCAGAGGAGATAATTTTAAAAACTTTTTTTTTCATGTTGATAATTTGTGTACAATAAGAAAATCATGGTTACCAACAATAGGACTTACGAATTTAGCTGGCACATGTTTTGCCAGCTACATGTAGATGTAGCTGCTACAAGGTGTTGCAGTTATTAGCAGAGGTAGCTGCTACGTCGCGTCGTAGCAAAGCAAATAAAATCAAAGGCGCTGAAGCATCTGAAATATTTTTAAATCAAATATTAAGCAATTTTAATTAAAGACATGATACGTAAATATTTTTGGGGTTAATCTTATTACAAAAATACTGCTACTAAAAATGGGCCTTACCGCATTAGCTGCAACAAGTTGTGGCAGCTACATGTTGAGGTAACTGCTACAATGTGTAGTGCTTATTAGTCGAAGTAACTGCTTCAACGCGTGACACAAAAACAAGGCAAAGCCGATGCAACATCGCATCTTACATTTTCACATTATTTTTAGCAAGATGAAAACTCTGCTACTGGGTTAATCTCTGCTAGAAAATAGGCCTGCTAGAAGACCGACAAACCAACATTGTTGCTGAAAATAGAGGGTTAATGGCTAAAGTGTAGTGTTAATCTATGCTAGAAGATAGAGGGGCTAGAAATCCGACTAACCAAGTTAGCTGCTACAAGGTGTGGCAGCTTCATGCACAGTTAACTGTGTTGGTGCAACCTTAGGTGAAGGTTGACCCGACTCGAGTTGACGTGACTCGAGTTGTATTTTGATGTTTGACTTGGGAAGATTGTCAGTGCAACCTTAGGTCAAGGTTGACCTAGTTGTGATGCATGTTGATGTTTGACACTCGTGAGAGAGTTCTATTCTTGATGTGGGACAAGAATAGATGTTTGGGAGATTATTGGTGCAACCGTAGGTCAAGGTTGACCTGGTTGACCTGATTCGGGAAAAGTCCAAGTATGGAGACTTGGCACGGAAAAGTCCAAGCAGGGAGCTTGGCACGCGAAAAGTCCAAGTATGAAGGCTTGGCACTGGAAAAGTCCAAGTATGGAGATTTGGCACTGGGAAAGTCCTAACTGGGATGTTAGGCAGTTGGAAAGTCCTGGTAAGTGAAGCCAGGCAGTGGAAAGTCCTAACTGGGATGTTAGGCAGTGTGGAAAGTCCTGGTGAGTGAAGCCAGGCAGTGGGAAAGTCCTGGTAAGTGAAGCCAGGCAGTGGAAAGTCCTAACTGGGATGTTAGGCAGTGTGGAAAGTCCTGGTGAGTGAAGCCAGGCAGTGGGAAAGTCCTGGTGAGTGAAGCCAGACAGTGAGAAAGTCCTAATTGGGATGTTAGGCAGTGGGAAACTCTGAGTGAAGCGTGAAAGTCCAGTGAGTGAAGCCGTGCAAGGAAAATCCGGATGGATCAGGGGTGGTCGGACTGCTGGGGGTGGAAAGGCCAAGTAGGTCAAAGGGAGTGACCGGACACGTGGCAGGGAGTTCTAGCAGGTCAAGGGAGTGACCAGATGCTAGGGATGAAGTACCAATAGGTCAAGGTTGACCGGATATTGGTTTGAAGTCTTGGGACTTGGTTTGGGCAAAACCAAGCTCGGATCGATCACCGGACCGATCCGGTGATACTTTTGCTCCGATCGGTGCGGTGACCGATCGGATACAACTCTGTTCGATTCGGTCGATCGGTGACCGATCGCCAAACAGAGGCGAAAGAAAACGGTGATCGGTCCACCGTCGAGCCATCTGATCGATGTCGGGACCGATCGAGACGATGTCGCGAATGAAAGCCAAGAGTAGGGATCGGTCGTGGACCGATCCATTATTTGATCGGTCCACGCCGATCGAGTACGCAAAGGTTACGTACGATCGGTCTAGGGACCCATCGGGCTGATCGGTCCCTAGACCGATCGAGTTCTAGCTGCGACGCAGCCTAGTTTCTTCGCCTTCTTCGCGGTATAAAGGGTGAGGCTGCTGCTGCTGTTACTTCTTCCTTTTCTTTTACTCTTTCTGCTGTTACGGTGCTTGAGTTTTGTTGAGCTCTTCTTCGCTTGCTTTCCTTTGGGTTCCTGCTGTTGTAGGCGTCACTTGAAGTTGCTGCTTCATCCAGCCGACAAGAAGGCAAGCGAGTGCTATTGTATTCATATTGTATTGCTTTTCTTGCTGTTCTTGTACTCTTTGTTTGCTGTTGCAAACGTTTGTGGCGAGGTTTCTCCACCCACAAGGAGTATATTGTATTAGCCGGTTCTCCGGGGACTCATCCACCGACGGATTGACTGGACTCGTCCACCTTACGGACACGCCGAGGAGTAGGAGCCCTAATCTCCGAACCTCGTTACATCCTCGTGTTAAGGTTTGATTTCTTCTCTTTCGTTTCTTTGTATTTTCCGCTGCGCTAACACGTGTTGTAGAAAGAAACGAGAGCGATTTGGGGCGGCTATTCACACCCCCCCTCTCTAGCCGAGTACGAAGGATCCCTACAAACTGCTACACGTTGTAGCAGCTTCCTCCCCATGAAGCTGCTACACCTTGTAGCAGCAAAATGAAAGTCCACCGGAGAGCAGGCGGTTGGTGCAGCCGACCTTTCACTTTCCCGACAGGGGCCCAAGTGGTCAGCCGGACGACCTTCGACGAAGACGAGGGAGACGGAGGGAGCGAAGGAGAGAGAATTTCAATCAATCTGTAGCAGGAAAGGCGTTGAAGCAGTGAAATTTTTTTTTAAGAATAATTTTTGAATCGGGTTGATAAAGACAATATGAAAACTATGGGTACCGAGTACGTTAATCTCTGCTAGAAAATATCAAGGTAGCTGCTATAAGGTGTGGCAGCTTTATGCACAGTTAACTGCTACACGTTGTAGCAGCTTCCTCCCCATGAAGCTGCTACACCTTGTAGCAGCAAATGAAAGTCCACCGGAGAGCAGGCGGTTGTTGGAGCCGTCGACCATCCAGGTCGTAGCATAAGTCCTTCCGACCTTCTACCACGACCAATCCAAGTCATATCCTACAAGCACGGTTTCATCAGTCGTAGTAGTTGATGCAACGGTTAGAAATGGGAGCAAAGCCGCGGTGCATCTTTATACAATTATTACAGCTATTTTTATACCGATTTCACAAGGTAATAACGGTGTGGATTAAGAAATTAAATTGGAGTGAGGTGGTAGGATCTCACAGTAGACCTGCGATTGAAGACGCCAGAGCAACTTTCCGGCCGGGAGCGCGAGGGACGAGTTTCGACGGAGGGATCGAGGGAAGGGGGGGAGCGGCGAGGCAGACAAAAAATATTGAACTTTCCGGGGAAGCGTCAGGTCGCCCGGAGGATGGACGCCGGAGGGGACCGGGAGCGAGGGAGAGAGAGCGGGGAGGGAGAGGAAGGGAAAGAGAGAGCGGCGAGGGAGATTTTATTTTTGGTAATAAGCGCCGCCGAAATTTTGAACAAAGGCGAGAAAGGGAGAGAGTAACTTTTGTGGATTATTTTATTTGTAATGAAATCGAGCTGACAGTGTCACGTCTACACGTCGCTCACGGTCACGCACAAAGCATCGTCCAACATAACATTTCTCTCTCTTTCTCTATATATATATATATATATAAAGCATGCTTTTACATATGATATTTCTTTTCAAATTTAGAGCATTCTCTCAGTGCAAGTAACTCAGAAAGTAAAATTTAATCATTTCAAGTATCCAAGATATCTAAAATAGGTTATTGTGCTTTAAATTTGGACACAAGTTCTGAAAATAGTCTTATTTAGCCTTTTTAGATAACCTATAACATTTCAAGCATTTAAAAGTCTAAAATTATTATTATTATTTTGCTTTAAATGTAAACACGAGTTGATTTACAAATTAATTTCTAAATTTAAATATATATATCTTTGAGATCACTAAAAGGAAATACCTTTGATAGGTTAATTTAATTATATGTTTGTACTGTATTTGACTTATAAAAGGCAAAATAGAAGGTTCTAGATATTCAACAATGCAACTCCATGCTCTATCGATAGCACGTGGTACCCATGCTCATGCGATGTGAATGTTGCACAAACATTGCAAAATGTGATGGCTTGTGACACGAACATTATGATTATGCAAAAGCATAAATCGTTGAACATTTTAGAGGCTCGCAATCTTATTATTGATATGCAATCATTGTTGTTCGCACTTGCTTGGCTATAATGCATAATCGTTTAATTTTGAAGATGATTGATTTGATTTCATAAAAATTTTCTATTAGTTATTAAGGTAAATAAAGAAGTACTCACATAGGCTCATCCAAACTGCCAATATGTATAGATTTATTATCCCATTGGAAAAAAAATTTTATAATATATCACAGTTAGATGCTAAATCATCATTATAGAGAGAGATTTTGAAAAAGTTAATGTGAACAAGTTTAAAGCTATTTTAAAGGCAAGAGGACAAAGGCAACTTATTTTTAAAGCTATCTATGATTTAAAGAAACCTCCAAGAGCATTATAAGTAAGGAAGAAAACTATCTTAATAGGTATTTCACTACTAAAGAAATTAATCATTCTCTTTATGTAAAGAATACCTAAAATATTGAAATAGGAAAGGAATACATGACTAAAACAAAGAGAGCTGCATGAGAATGTTTTTTTTTTTTTGTTGCGAGTATAAGAATGAATAGGATAAGGAATAAAAAATATTAGATAGAAAATTAGGATTATATATATTGAGAAAATTTTAAAATATATATATTTAAAATGGTATGAATACTTACTTAAACATCCAATAAATGTCTCAGTTAAAAGATATAAGACTATAATAAATAAACATATTAATAAAGAAAACAAATTAAAGAAGATTTAGATAGTAATATAAAAAATAGTTCGATGCACGAAACTCCATTAATATGAGGTCTCGAAAAAGGACTGGATCATATAAGATTTATTATAAACAGTTTTACTTTTTATTGCAAGAGACTACTTTCACAACTCAAATACATAAATTTCATGTCACACAATAACTTTATCACTATATCAAACGTCTTTTTAATAATAAAAAAAATAAAATTAATGATATAAAAGGATTTATATACTAATAATGATAATTTCAAGATGGTCTAAGGAATTATAGTAAATATCCTCGCATTGGGAAGTAAAAATAATATAATAAACTTAGTCAGTCATATTGACTATCTTTAGGATGATCCAATCTCATAAAAAAATTTTATCGACTATCAAACTAGATCGGCCTCACATGGAGAAGCAAGCACTCTACCTATGCGTTTATCAAAGTTGATGTAAGAGATAATGTTAAAATGTGGCTCCTTACATAATAATAATGTTTATCCCGGGTAGCTTCTGGAGTATGCAAACTGATCGTCGAGGCTAGTGTTCGACACTATCTTCGTAAACGATATTGCTCCGCTACGGTGCTTAACGGATTGTTGTAATTCGTTCCCAAGATACAACGACGACGAACGTCTCGGAATCGTAGCACTCCGACTTCCGAGACCAGCGAACCTTCTAGTAGACTTCTTGGACTCTTGAATGCACAAGATGAGATGAATGCTTGAGGAAGAGAAGAGAGGATTGAGTGAATATTCCATCATTTGGAGGGTTCTATTTATACTGAAAGAAAAGGTTGAGTGTCCTTTGGGTGAGTGGATGTGTTCTTTGGGCTGGATCGATCTAGATCATCCATTCTGAAGGGTTGTAACCCTTCTCCAAGCCCACTTCAATCTCATCCATCAAATCTGAGGAGTTGTGACCCTCAGATCCCGCCTATTGTCATCGGACATCGGATCTGGATCCATTGATTCGATGCTTCAGATCAAGTCTCATCCCAAGCCGTCAGATCGTTACTCTTTGCGATCCAACGCTCTAGATCGCATCACAAGCGATCCATCATACATATTTGATCAACGTTGATCAACGGTAGCCATCCATTCCCTAAGTCAACTGTCCAGACATCTCCTTTTGCCCACGAGGATGCCGCATAGGTGCTGCCACGTCAGGTACGAGCCTGACACGTCACCTGAGTGCCACGTAGGCACTGCAATGTCACCTGGAGCATAAATTTAAGCTCCTCGCGACGATGCGTACGTGTAAAGTGCAAAGTGCGCCTACAAAGCGGCCATTGCGCACGTGGTGGGTGGTGGGCTCACAGGTGCGAGCACCTGCTCGCCCTAGGCTAAGGGAGCACCTGTCCTTTTATTTTTGTGTTAACTCCATTAACACATCTTCATTAATAAGTAGAGAATACACATCGAGAATTTCCGATGTGGGACTATTCTCTCATGCACTTTATTAATGAATAATAAATGTTATTTTGGGCTGACTTTAAACATTAATTTATCATTCACCCTTAATCGATTTTGAGCAAATTAATAGTCTAAATCTATCTACGCGAATCGTAGATTTCAATTTTGAAGTCAATTACGACTTTCAACAATTGATGACTTCCTTCCTCAAAATCGTTTTGGTCCATTTAATGCCCCAATATCCAACAATCCCCCACATGAATGGAAATTAATGCAATGCGTGTATGCATGCTGACACTTTACAAGAGTCCAATCGATAAGTCACTGCATCGGGAGAGGTAGCTTGTGGCTTTGAACCTTCCGTAGTGAAATGCTATCGAGTATACTAGGCTGCGCAGTGAACGTGATGTCTTGAACTGCTCAGCTGTTGGTGTATACTTAGACAATAACACCCACACAGAGATCTATCTCACCTACTTTAGGTTCTCATGGTTGGTTCCGTTTCGACCATGGATACCATCTTGGATTCATGAGTGTTTCATTGAAGCGGTCTGTCTTCACACTCACATAGGTGACACTTCTATCAAGAGTATCCTACCATACTCCACCTTATCAGGTATAGAAGTCACTAAAAGCATAAGCTTAACCTCACTACATGAGGTAGGACAGCACAAATTCATCCTAGGATTGGGATAGAGATAAACTATCTAATGTGCTAGACCACAACTTCTGTAACTTCGTTGTCCCATTGAACCAAGATCTTGGGATCTCCAGTCAACAAGGTTGGGTTACCGCTACAGTCGTTTTCAGCTGTAGATTTTTAATCTCATTCCTCTTGATGAGCAGTATACTTGATCTCGACTCAACCCCTTCGTTAGAGGATCTGCCAAATTATCTTTGGACTTAACATAGTCGATTGCAATCACTCCATTCGAGATCAACTGCCTAATGGTATTATGTCTACGACATATATGTCGTGACTTCCCATTATACATATTACTCTGTGCCCTTCCAATCGCCGATTGACTATCACAGTGGATTAGTACGGCAGGCACAGGTTTCATCCAACTCGGAATATCTTCCAAGAAATTCCGCAGTCATTCAGCTTCCTCAGCTGCTTTGTCTAGTGCTATAAACTCAGATTCCATAGTTGACCGAGCAATGCAAGTCTGCTTAGTGGATTTCCAAGATACTGTTCCCCCACCGATCGTGAATACATATCCACTAGTGGATTTGGAGTCTTTTGTATCTGATATCCAATTAGCATCACAATATCCTTCCAACACAGCGGGATATTTTCCATAATATAATCCATAGTTCATAGTATATTTCAAATATCTGAGAACTCGCATCAATGCTTTCCAATGGATGTCGTTTGGATTACTCGTAAAACGACTCAGTTTGTTGACCGTACAGGCAATATCCGGACGTGTGCAGTTTGTGAGATACATCAAACTGCCTATTATCTGAGAATATTCCAACTGCGATATGGTCTCACCATGGTTTTTCGCTAAGTATTGACTTAGATCCATAGGTGTTTTCATTGTAGAGAGATCGTACGCATTGAATTTTTTCAATACAGATTCTACATAATGGGATTGTGTTAAAACTATCCCTTCTGATGTCCTGAAAATTTTAATTCCCAATATAACATCTGCTTGACCCATATCTTTCATATCAAAATTTCTGGTCAACATTTTCTTTGTAGTCATGATTACATCATGATTACTGTCCATTATTAGCATGTCGTCTACGTATAGACAGACAATTACATAGCCTTCAGGTGTGTTTTTGACATAAATACATTTGTCACATTCATTTATTCTGAATTCGTTTGACAGCATTACTTTGTCAAATTTTTCGTGCCATTGTTTAGGCGCTTGCTTAAGTCCGTACAACGACTTAACAAGTCGACACACTTTTTTCTCATTTCCAGGAGCCATGAACCCTTCGGGTTGCTCCATATAAATTTCTTCTTCCAACTCACCATTTAAGAATGCATTCTTAACATCCATTTGATGTATTTCAAGGTCATACAGTGCTGCAATGGCTATTAGCACTCGTATGGACGTAATCCTTATCACCGGTGAGTATGTATCGAAGTAATTAAGGCCTTCCTCTTGCTTGTAACCCTTGGCTACAAGTCTGGCCTTATACTTGTCAATTGATCCATCAGCTTTATACTTATGTTTTAGTATCCACTTACAACCTAATGGTTTATTACCAGAAGGAAGGTCTACTAATTCCCAAGTATGATTATTCATGATAGACTCAATTTCACTATTGACAGCTTCTTTCAACATTGGAGCATCGGGTTTAGAGAGAGCTTCACTTAATGTTCTTGGTTTCATTTCTGACATGAAAGTCATGAATCTGCCCGAACGATTTCTCAACTCTAGCCCGTTTGCTCTGACGTGGCTCTTCACTTTGATCGTCAATAGTCCTTTTATAACAACTAAGTTCAGTAACGTCATTTTGTTTGAACTTCGTTGTTATCACTTTCAACGTTCCCTTTTATTTGGGAATACGTTTTCAAAGAATATCGCATTCGAGATTCTATGGTTGTTCCCACATGTATATCGTGAATGTCTGATTTGTGAACTAGGAAGCGATATGCACTACTATTATGGGCATATCCGACAAATATTGCATCGAACGTTTTAGGTCCGATCTTTACTTGCTTTGGTTTAGGTACTTGACCTTTGCCAAGCACCCCCACACTTTCGGTATTTGTACGATGGCTCGCGGCCTTTCCATAGTTTATATGGAGTTTTATCATTTTTCTTATGAGGATTCTGTTGAGAATGTGATTTGCCGATAATATTGCTTCCCCACAAGTTTTGAGGTAAGCCTGAATTTATCAACAAGGCATTCATCATTTCTTTTAGTGTCCGATTTTTACGTTCGACAACAACGTTTGATTGAGGTGAGTAAGGCGTCGTTGTTTGATGGATAATGCCGGATTCTGTACAAAATTCATCAAGCGGTGCACCATATTCTCCACCTCTATCGCTATCAATTATTTTAATTCGTTTGTCAAGTTGGTTTTCAACTTCTATTTTATAGGTTCCGAACGCCTCTAGGGCTTCGTCTTTACTTCTCAAAAGAAAGACATAACAGAACTTTGTGCGGTCATCGATAAAAGTAATAAAATATTTTTACCTCCTCTAGTTTGCACAAATTTCAAGTCACATAGATCACTATGTATTAACTCTAGAGGAGTTGTTGTCCTTTCCACCGAATGAAAAGGTAGTTTCGTCATTTTTACTTCCACGCACACTTCACATTTGTGTGTTTCGTCAACATTGACGTTTGGTAATAAATTTAATTTGATGAGACGTTTGAGAGTATTATTATGCACATGTCCAAGTCGATCATGCCATAAATTAAAACACTCAACGACATAGCTGGAAGCATTTATTTTATTACCATCAAATTGAGTACAGGCATTACAACCATTTTGAATAGACCCTTTTCTAGGTACCCCTTTCCTACGAAGACACCATTCTTCGTAAGTACAAAGTTGTTGGACTGGAACACTAGTCCGGCCTTGACCAATGCCGCTCCGAAACTAGGTTCCTGATGTCGGGAACATGAAGTACATCAATGAGTGTTAGCTCCTTTCCGGACGTCTTTCGAACAACCTTTCCGAGTCCAACAATTGGCGACGTCGTGGAATTACCCATATAGAGCTTCCTGCCATTTATCGGAGTATACTTGGAGAACATCGCCTTATCAGAACAGATATGACGAGTTGCTCCAGTATCAATGAACCACTGCTTCGGGTTAGTATCCACCAAGTTGGCTTCAAATACAACCGCAGTGAGATCCAAGTCCTCAAGAGAGGTTGCAACATGATTCACAGCATCCTTTGGCCCCTTGGTTGGCTTCATTGGGCGTCTGCAGTCCTTGGACAGGTGTCCTGCCTTTCCACAGTTGTAGCAGGAGCCTTTGAACTTCTTTGCTTGAGCCTTCTTTTTGAACTGCTTCGGCTTTTTAGCGTTCGGCTCGACCAGGTTGGACATTTCGTCTATAGTCCGCTTGGTTCCTCTAGAGTCGGATAACTTTCGATTATCCTCCTCTATTCGTAGCCTCAGGATCAGGTCTTGCAGCCCTATCTCCTTTTGCTTGTGCTTTAGGTAATTCTTGAAATCCTTCCATGACAGAGGGAGCTTCTCAATTACCGCAGCAACTGCGAATGTCTCATTCAGCTTCATGCCTTCGGCGTCCAGATCATGCAGTATTAATTGCATATCTTGGACTTGAGATGAGACGCTTTTTGAGTCCACCATCTTGAAATCCAGAAACCGACCGACGATGAATTTCTTCAATCCAGCATTTTCGGTCTTGTATTTCTTCTCAAGGGATTCCCACAAAGATTTTGCCGTCTCCAGAGAACAATATACGTTATATAATGTGTTGTCCAAGGCATTGAGTATATAATTGTGGCACAGAAAATCTCCGTGAGACCACGCATCGCTAGCAGCCTTACTACCTTCCGTAGCGGCTGGCTGTCTTCGTGAAAAAAATCGTACAAGGTTTAGCGTTGTTAGATAAAACAGCATCTTCTGCTGCCATCTTTTGAAGTCGGTTCCGGTGAATTTCTCCGGCTTTTCTCCGTGCGGAATGGTTGTCGGAATGGCGGTCGGAATGGCCGTCGGAATGTCGTTGGTAGCCATATCAATTTGCACGAAATATCGTTTACGACTGTTTATCCCGGGTAGCTTCTCCGTAAACGATATTGCTCCGCTACGGTGCTTAACGGATTGTTGCAATTCGTTCCCAAGATACAACGACGACGAACGTCTCGGAATTGTAGCACTCCGACTTCCGAGACCAGCGAACCTTCTAGTAGACTTCTTGGACTCTTGACTGCACAAGATGAGATGAATGCTTGAGGAAGAGAAGAGAGGATTGAGTGAATATTCCATCATCTAGAGGGTTCTATTTATACTGAAAGAAGAGGTTGAGTGTCCTTTGGGTGAGTGGATGTGTTCTTTGGGCTGGATCGATCTAGATCAGCCATTCTGAAGGGTTGTAACCCTTCTCCAAGCCCACTTCAATCTCATCCATCATATCTGAGGAGTTGTGACCCTCAGATCTCGCCTATTGTCATCGGCCATCGAATCTGGATCCATTGATTCGATGCTTCAGATCAAGTCTCATCCCAAGCCGTCAGATCGTTACTCTTTGTGATCCAACGCTCTAGATCGCATCACAAGCGATCCATCATACCTATTTGATCAACGTTGATCAACGGTAGCCATCCATTCCCTAAGTCAACTGTCCAGACATCTCCTTTTGCCCACGAGGATGCCGCATAGGTGCTGCCACGTCAGGTACGAGGCTGACACATCACCCGAGTGCCACGTAGGCACTGCAATGTCGCCTGGAGAATAAATTTAAGCTCCTCAATGCTCCTGCGAAGTGCAAAGTGCGCCTACAAAGCGCCCATTGTGCACGTGGCGGGTGGCGGGCTCACAGGTGCGAGCACCTGCTCGCCCTGGGCTAAGGGAGTACCTGTCCTTTTATTTTTGTGTTAACTCCATTAACACATCTTCATTAATAAGTAGAGAATACACATCGAGAATTTCCGATGTGGGACTATTCTCTCATGCACTTTATTAATGAATAATAAATGTTATTTTGGGCTGACTTTAAACATTAATTGTTGGAACCCCAAGGTGTTTTGATGTGATCAAACAAGCTAAGTTAGGTCCGGCGTTTGTTTAACCCTTGTGTCTAAGTGTGCAGGAGCTTAGGAACACAGGAAGTCGAGCGGAAGACGCGGCTAGCGAGAAGGACGACACGGGAGAGAGCCGACGGGCTCGGTGCGTCCGAGGGACGAGGTGTCCGCGGAAGAGTACACCGGTGGACGAGAAGAGCGTGCGCGGCGCTCGAGGGACGAGAAACCGGGAAGGAAGGCTGCTCGAGGAGAAGGCCGGAACATGGGTTCGGGTGAGCCCTATTCCGGAAGGCCGAGATCACCCAAGCTAACGGAGCCGGAGCAGACCGAAACGAGCTAAACCGGAGTAGTAGAATCGGACCACAAAAGTCAACAAAGTTGACTTAGGTCCGGCGCCGAATCATTCAGGCGCCGCACTATTGAGGGTCAGGCGCGGAACCTCCGGCGCCGGAACCTCCGGCGCCCGGGCGACTTTGACCAGGATCGCGTCAAACGCGATCCGATCATGGGATAAATTTTATCCCTCCAGTAGAAACTCCTTCGGCCTTGACCGATTACTATAAATATAGTCTTGAGTCTCGCATATCGATTTAACTCACTTGTAATCAATTCTTTCTCGCTTTCGGTTGTGTTCTTTTCATTTGTGTTGTCAACGTTGTAAAGAGGCTTCTCCGCCTAGAGGAGATCATAGTGCGCTTACTTTCCTTGGATTAGCAATCCTCTGATTGCAAACCAAGTAAATCTCTGGTGTATGATTTCTTTACTTAGTCTCTACTTTTTATTACAAGTGTTTATGTTATATAGTTGAAATCCGAGAAAGGTTCGAGTTTAATTTTGTAGGGCAATTCACCCCTCCCCTCTTGCCGGCCTCCAAAGGGACCAACAAGTGGTATCAGAGCAAGGCGCTTCAGGAGGACTAACCGCCGATCGAAGCAACAAGATGGCCGGACCAAGCATCGTCCCACCAAAATTCGAGGGGAACTTCGCAGACTGGAAGCGTCGTATGGAGGTATTCCTAAAAACAAATTTTGAAATTTGATTTATTATGAAATATGGTTTTGTAGCTCCAATAGATAAAGATGGAAAAGAAAAAGAAGAGAGCGATTGGACAAAGAAGGAGCAGAATGAGTCGGTAGCAAACAGCCGTGCGGAACATCACCTGCTGAGCGTGTTACCGCCTCAAGAGGTCAACCGCATCGGAAACTATTTATCTGCTAAAGAACTTTGGGAGAAGTTCTTGGAACTCCACGAAGGCACGTCCGAAGCAAAGCTCGCTAGAAGGGACATCCTCCGCAACAAACTGATGAACATCCGTCTGGAGAAAGGTGAGAAAATAGCTGGTTTACACGCAAAGGTAAAAGAACTAGTTACTGGTCTCGAGAACCTCGGTGAAACGGTAACAAACCGGGATACTATACGATACGTGCTCAACGCGTTTCCAAGAACTCCGGAATGGACATCAATCGTCGACGCCTACTACATCTCAAAAGACCTGGAGGTAAGCACTTTAGAAGAGTTGTTTTCTACTCTTGAATTGCATGAAACCAGGTATGCAGGAACGACAAAGGATACAACCCAGACTATGGCGCTGAACGTAACCCAGAAGGATGAACTCGAGTCAGACTCCGAAGACGATCAAGAAGCATACATGGTAAGAAATTTTAAAAAGTTTTTTAGATTTAATAAATTTAAAATGCAGAATAAAAGGAATCAAAAAGGTGGAAGAAAGGTGCGGTGCTACCAGTGTCAGAAGGAGGGACACCTAAGAGAAGACTGCCCAGAACTCAAAAAGGCCAAAAGGAAGTCTCCCAAGAAACACAACCTAAAAGCAACTTGGGACGACACTTCTTCATCTGAAACAGAAGCTCAAGAATATGCCGGAATAGCACTAATGGCAAGCTACGATAGACAAAGTATATCAGAACCTAGCATCGATGAAGGGGGAGCGACCTCGGATGAAAGCAGTGAAGCAGGGGGAGATTCAGGCTTCAAGTCCGACATGGTAAGTGAGGTATGCCTCTTACCCCCTGATCAGCTTTACTTTGGTATAAAAGCTATGACTAAATCCATGTATAAATTAGAAAATGAAATTTTAGAAACAAAGAGAATTTTGGCAAAATCATGTCTTATAGAAGATTTTGAAAAATTGAAAATTGAAAATGAAAAACTAAAAGAAGAAATAGAAAGATTAAAAAAATCTAATGGTTCAAATATTCCTACTTTTAGAAATTTAAATTGGTATTATAGATTTCATCAAAGTCAAATTAGAAATATATCAAAAATCTATATACCTAGGAAATACTTGGTTAATCCTGTAGGTAGGAACCTTTACTGGATTCCAAAAACTTGTTTAACTTAAAATTAAAGTCAGACTTAGCATTTTCAGCAAGGAAATTAAACAACTAATTTCTTTATGAGGCTTTGTCTAAGGAAGTGGTTGTTGCTCCAATAACCAAGAAGGCCTAGTGCCTCGCCACGACCTGGAAGCCAACTATCGAAATGAAAAGTTTAATTGACTAACTGAAAAAGCATTAATTTAAATTACTTAATGCTTTAAAAGAGTTATTCAATTTGTGTTAGAAAATATTTAAAAACTTTCTAACTTAACTTAGAAATTTTTTATTATCTTAGAAATTTTCAAGAAAATTGACTTAGAATTTTTTTTTAAGGTTAACTTAGATTTTTTTTGCCTTATCATTTTTTTAAAAAAAAATTGACTTAGAATTTTTTTTTAAGGTTAACTTAGATTTTTTTTGCCTTATCATTTTTTAAAAAAAAAATTGACTTAGAATTGTTTCTTATGAATATTCACTTAGAATTTTTTTTTGAGAATGCTGAGATAAGTTTTAAACTTAATTTTTTTAACACTTATGACTGTTCTTATCTGAAAAATATTTTACACTTAAAAGTTCTTGTTTGAATTTACCTTAGACTTGTTTATAACCCCAATTTTTATGTGATCAAAGGGGGAGAAGTATGTTAAGTCTAGGAGGAGGTACTATAATTTTTCAATTAAAAAAATACTTGGACTTATTTGAATATAAATTGTTTGTATTGCATATGTTTACCCTAACTTAACTTGGGTTGCTCACATCAAAAAGGGGGAGATTGTTGGAACCCCAAGGTGTTTTGATGTGATCAAACAAGCTAAGTTAGGTCCTGCGTTTGTTTAACTCTTGTGTCTAAGTGTGCAGGAGCTTAGGAACACAGGAAGTCGAGCGGAAGACGCGGCTAGCGAGAAGGACGACACGGGAGAGAGCCGACGGGCTCGGTGCGTCCGAGGGACAAGGTGTCCAAGAGTACACGGTGGACGAGAAGAGGCGTGCGGCGCTCGAGGGACGAGAAACCAGAAGGAAGGTTGCTCGAGAAGGCCGGAACATGGGTTCGGGTGAGCCCTATTGGGAAGGCCGAGATCACTCAAGCTAACAGAGCCGAAGCGGAAGACCTATCGAAGCGAGCTAAACCGGAGTAGTAGAATCGGACCACAAAAGTCAACAAAGTTGACTTAAGGGTCCGGGCGCCCGGATTGAGGGCGCCCGGAACCTCCAGGCGCCCGGAGTCGACTTTTGATCGGGATCGCGTCAAACGCGATCCGATCATTGGGGATAAATTTTATCCTCCGTCCGGAACTCCTTCTAGGCGCCGGGACCGATTACTATAAATATAGTATCTTGCATGCATTTAACTCACTTGTAATCAATTCTTTCTCTGCTTTCAGTTGTGTTCTTTTCATTTGTGCTGTCAACGTTGTAAAGAGGCTTCTCCGCCTAGAGGAGATCATAGTGCGCTTACTTTCCTTGGATTAGCAATCCTCTGATTGCAAACCAAGTAAATCTCTGGTGTATGATTTCTTTACTTAGTCTCTACTTTTTATTACAAGTGTTTATGTTATATAGTTGAAATCCGAGAAAGGTTCGAGTTTAATTTTGTAGGGCAATTCACCCCTCCCCTCTTGCCGGCCTCCAAAGGGACCAACATTAATTTCTCATTCACCCTTAATCGGTTTTGAACAAATTAATAGTCTAAATCTATCTACGCGAATCGTAGATTTCAAATTTGAAGTCAATTACGACTTTCAACAATTGATGACTTTCTTCTTCAAAATCGTTTTGGTCTATTTAAGGTCCCAATATCCAACAAATAATTCTATCTAGAAAAGTGCTTAGATGAGTAGCTCTTGTTAATCAAAATGATGTATAAAATTCTGTTTACAAGAAGATGAGCCGTATATAAGGAAATAAATATTTAAAGAAAAAAAGACAAAATATATTTTTAATGATTAAAATGATCAAACACCACCTAAATAAATATTTTAAATAGCCTCGAAACTCTAACTCGATAAAAGACGATATCATAATTTTACCAAAGACAAAAAAATAATCTCAAATATAAAATGGGAACTTTCGACTTTAAATAATATTTTTTAAATTTAAAATTAGATTGTTACATGTTATACCTAATAATAAATATAGATCTGAAATTCGATTTAATATATTATCGACCTCATAATTCTATCCAAATTAAAAATTATGATATCTTAAAATGTAAAATCATTTAAATATAACATTGAATCATTTAGGACTCCAAATAATGAGTTTACAAACCACGTGATATCGATGGAGTATTGAGTCGAATATCTAGAGCGTTCTACTTTGCCTTATATGAGTCAAATACAATACAAAATATATAATTAAATTAACCTAGTAATGGTATTTCCTTTTAGTGATCTCAAAAATTTATAAATTTAGAAATGAATTTGTAAATCAACTCGTGTCTACATTTAAAGCAAAAATAATAATTTTTAGACTTTAAAATGCTTGAAATGTTCTAGGTTATCTAAAAAGGCTAAGACTACTTGTGTCCAAATTAATGATGACGAACATAGATTTAGGGTTGCAATGCGTGGACCTGATCGAGATCGCTCTGCTTGTAAAAAGAAAATTAATAAATTTAAAAAATGTCAGAAGTGGGATTTGAACCCACGCCCTCGTTAAAGGACCAGAACTTGAGTCTGGCGCCTTAGACCACTCGGCCATCCTGACTTTTGTTTTATTTTGATACGTACATTTTATATGAATCAATGTTATCTAAAAGAACAGTTAAGATGACTGTTAAACCAGTGAGGATGATTTAGATGCGGACCATATGATATTCTATTGGTATTCATGTTTGAATTAATGAAATTAATTAATTTTTTGTGCATTGACCTTTAATTTGAGTCATCTTATAATTTTTTTTTTATGCAAGGGTCCCAAATCTTAAAAAATCTGATCTACCAATCCAATCCTTACCAATCCGATCTTGATCAAATTATATCATGATGGTAAAAAATGAATACGTTCGTCTCAACATCCTCGTCAACTTGTTCCAGGGTCAACACGAAGAAAATAAATACGACTATTAATTTTTAAAATAGTGATTAATACATAAGGTTGGTGTTCCAAACTGTGATACCCATGCTCCAAATTATGTGTGATACTCGTACTCATGCAATGTTCCAAACTGTGATACCCATGCTCCAAACTATGTGTGATACTCATGCTCATGCGAGTGAATTGTTGCACCACAAACATTATGATTATGCAAAAGCATAAATCGTTGAACAATTTAGACCGTCTCAATCTTGCGACTTGCTTGGCCCATGCACAACCTTGCTTGGACAGGGAATTATTGGCATTGTATATTACCAATAGACACAACTTAATGTTAAATTAGGGAGATTTTGAAAAAGTTTGTATGGAACAAGTTTAAAGCTATTTAAGTCAGAAAGGCAGGCAAACTATCTTTAAAAGCTATTTATGACTTACAGAAACCTCCAAGGGTATAGAAAAGAAAGATTAATAGGTATTTTCACAAGTAAAGAAATTTGTAAAGAATATCTAATATATTGGAATATGAAAGGCACACATACTAAAACAAAGAGGGTTGTGGGACAAGGGATGAAAAATGTTAAGATGAATATATAAATATATAAGAATGAATATGATAAAAATAAATAAAAATATTTGAGAGAAAATTGAGATTATATTTTTTAAGAGAAATTAAAATATATATATATATTTAAAAATGATATGAATACATATTTAGGCATCTAATAAATATCTCAATTACGATATAAGACTATAACAAATAGGGATGCAACTGAACTAAACGGTTCGCGAGCTATTCGGAGCTCGATTCGGTAAAAAGTTCATTCTAATTTGTTCATTTATTTTATCGAACCGAGCTCGGACTCGATTTCGAGCTTGATAGTTTTATGGAGCCAAGCTCGAGCTTAAGGATATTCAGCTCATGAGCTCGCGAACATATTCGTTTATAGGCTCACGAGTTCAAGCTCGAGCTCGACTCGTTTAAAGGACTTGAGCTCGGCTCGTTTAAAGGGCTCGAGCTCGACTAGTTTAAATGGCTCGAGAACATGTTCGTTTAAAGAGCTAAAGCTCGGCTCGTTTAAATGGCTCGAGAACATGTTCATTTATAGGCACGTGAACTCGAGTTCGAGCTCAGCTCGGTTAAAGGGCTCGTGAATATGTTCAATGATATGTTGAGTTTGAAAGTTTAATGTATTAGTTTGGGATGTTTAATGATATGTTGAGTTTATATTATTTTAGTTGTTAGGTTTGTTGAATATTTATTCAAATGAGTTTTCGAACAAAAAGAGTTGTTTAATGTATTAGTTTGGGATGTTTAATGTTAAAATGTGGCTCCTTACACAATAATAATTCTATCGAGAAATAGTCCCAAGATGAGTAGCTCTTGTTAATCAAAATGGTGTACAAAATTCTATTAACAAGAAGATCAATCCCAATTGTTAATCTTTTTGTGTTGTTGCGAAAACACGACAATCAATTACCCTAATCAATCGGTGAAAGCTTGAATCGATTGCCTCAATTGATTCTAAGCCCTTCCTCTTTGGTGAAAACTTCTCTAGCTCAATCGATTATCTTAATAAATTACCTTGGGTCAATCAATTACCCTAATCGATTACCCAACCATAACTCTCCGAGTTTAAGGTTCCTTTGCCCAACCTTCGGTCAACCTTGACTTATCACAAATTCTTCACCAAATGTCTGATTGACCCTTGACTCACTTGGACTTTTTATCTTATGCTAACTTCTAATTGGACTTTCAATCACCAAATCTCCAATTAACCTTTGACCTACTTGGACTTTTATCTTGCTTAGCCCTGCTAGGACTTCCATTACCTAGTTCCCAACTAAGTCTTCACTGTGTACCCTTGCTAGGATTTCAATTGTCTAGTTCTCAATTAGGTCTTCATTGTCTAGCCCTGCTACTACTTTCACTGTCTAGCTTCACTCATTAGGCTTTTCTCGTTGTCTAGTTCTCAACTAGGTCTTCACTGTATAGTCTTGCTAGGACTTCCACTGTTTATCTTCGCTAACTAGGATTTTTCCATTGCCTAGTTCCCAAATAGGTCTTCATTGCCTTACTTCACACATTAGGGATTTTCCATTACCTAACCACCAGTTAAAACTTTCTGTTACTTAACTTCCAGTTAGGACTTTCCTAAACAAGTATCGGGTCCTCTCTTGACTTAATCTCTCATATATTGCAAAATATTGAAACTCAAACTCGAACCAACTTAAGCTTAGTCAAACTAGTCAACTTTGAGCTAAGGATGACTACATTAACATTTAATTTAAAAATATTAGATAAAACTCATTAATAAACTTAGACTTATCAAATTCAATCCAAATCCAAATTTATGTATTCTTGAGACTTCTTGAATATAACAATGTGTTTCCATTTTAATTCCACAATCTATTTAGCTCCCATTGTGAGTATTTTTTTTTTTTTTTTTGAAAAAAAGTTCTTTAGTTTTAATACTATAATCCAAACCCTAAGGGCGTGTTTGGTTCAGGAAAATCACAAATAATCAAGGTTATCCGCCTAAGGTAATCCAGGATAACTATGTTTGGTTCGAGGTTTTTCTGGATTCTGAAGTTTTTCTCGATTTCGAAATGTCAATAAACGTCATCAGTCTCGGCATCAAACCTGGAATCAAAAAACCAAGTGCCACATAAGGTTTTTCTCGTTTATGGAGGCTAAGCAATTTTTTTTCTGAAATTATCACGAAGGATTAGAGCACAACATGGCGGTGAGATGAGGAGGTTCGCTACGGAACTTCATGCGGCATGTGGTGGAGCAGCTGGAGGTGGCAATGGCGGGCGACACTGCTGGGATATGCCCGATGCGATGTGTGCTAAAACACGTTTCATAAACATGTGTAGCGGAAAATAAAATAATAATAATTTCTAAATTATTACATCACACGCACCACACGCATACAAAGATATAACATGTCAAATATGATCGCATAATTAAATTTTTACGGAAAGTAAATTTACGCTAGATGTACCTTACGGATGACTTGTAACGAGAATGCATCAACCGTAGTTTCCGTGTAATGTTCTGAATCATAAGATATAAAGTATGTGCAGAGTCCTTACAGTACATAAACTTACAAGTGTTTCCATAGTTTTGTATTTGCGAGAAACATTTTAGTTTTAGGTCATCATCCCCCTTTTTGATATCACGTATCATAACTTTCGCAATATTGAGACAACAAGAAATATTCGGTGCCAAAAGATGTCGGGTAATAGAAGGTGTATAGTCTTCCTCCAAGCAATTTTTCATTACATGTACAAATAGTCTTTTGTAACCTCTATAATAATGATAGAAACTGAGTGACCACTCTCATAAGAATGTTCCTTTACATGTATATATTAGATATCATAATACTCCCTGGTGAATAACTGTTATTATCTGACGGATTGTTGTGATTTCCTGACAATTGTGTCCCTTGGAGGTAATCTGACCGGATATGTATCCAACCGACTATATGTAATAGGAGACTAGTAATAAAAAATAGCAAACTAAGTCCTTCCACTCTAAACGACTATTAGGCTGACCGGGCTATATGCTGAGATGTATTGTAGTAGTGAGAAATGAGTTATCCGCTAAGTTCGAATAGCACTGAGTCCAACTAGTTGTATACTGATACGGTGCATGTTCGTGGGGTCTATAAGATGATGTGGTCAGAAGTCAAGCCTCCATGGCTGGTCAGAAGTCAAGCCTCCATGGCTGGTCAGAAGTCAAGCTTACGTGGAGGTCAGAAGTCCAGCCTCCGTGGCTGGTCAGAAGTCAAACTTACGTGGCCTGGATCAAAGTCTCAGCTGACGGGGCAGTCAAAGGATAGGATTATAAGTAGGACAAGTGCCAGTCCTGATAGCGGTCAAGGACAGGGCCCATGGGCCAGGTATAGGTCAAGGACAGAGCCCACGGGCCAGGTACCACTAAGGACTGAGCCCACAAGCCACGTAAAGGTAAAGGGAAGAAGGCCCTTGGCGCAGAACAAACTAGCGTACAGGTCGAGACATACAAGCCATGGATAACAGTAGGCAGAAGTAGGTCGGGAAACAGACCTGGTGTATAGATTGGTACGTGCAAGCCAAGGATAACAGTAAGCAGAAGTAGGTCGGGAAACAGACCTAGCGTATAGGTTGGTACGTGCAAGCCAAGGATAACAGTAAGCAGAAGCAGGTCGGGAAACAGACCTGGCGTACAAGTCAGGACGTACAAGCCATGGATAACAGTAGGCAGAAGCAGGTCTAGACAAGGACCTAGCGTATAAGTCGGGACATACAAGCCATGGATAACAGTACGCAGAAGCAGGTCTGGTCACAGACCTAGCGTACAGGTCGGGACATACAAGCCATGGATAACAGTAGGAAGAAGCAGGTCGGGACATGACTCTAGTGTACAGGTCGAGACATACAAGCCATGGATACGGTAGGTAGAAGCAAGTCGGGAAACAGACCTGGCGTATAGGTTGGTACGTGCAAGCCAAGGATAACAGTAAACAGAAGCAGGTCTGGACACAGACCTGGCGTACAGGTTGGGACGTACAAGCCATGGATAACAGTAAACAGAAGCAGGTATGGACACAGACCTAGCGTACAGGTCGGGGCATATAAGCCATGGATAACAATAGGCAGAAGCAGGTCGGGACACAGCTCTAGCGTACAGGTCGGAACGTACAAGCCAAGGATAACAGTAAACAGAAGCAGGTCGGGATACAAGCCTAACGCATAGATCGGGACATACGAATCACGGATAATAGCATATAGAAGCAAGTCGGAGTACAGATCTCGGAATACAGACCCAGCGTCTAGGCACTACAGGACAAACAAGCCAAGGAATTGTAACCACTTGTCAGAGAATGTCAGAGAACAATCAATGTGTCAAGGAGTATGCTAACAGTCGGGGCTCGCTACGCCTTTGGTTTTGCCACCAGCCTATTAGGAAGAGCCACGTGTCAATCACCGCCAGACAAAACCTGACAGTCGACATTCCCTGACACTAGCCAGGTCCCAGAAACATCCGTTGTAATATAAAAAAGGATGCTTTGTCCCTTATGCAGGTACACTCACTCATCATTTCTCACTAGTCTTTACTTTTCATCCTTTCTTTGTGTTTTATGGGAAAAAGTACCTGACTTGAGCGTCGGAGGACCTGACCCGGGGACTTTTTCCCTGGTTTCTGGTCTCTAACGACTCGTGGGCTCGTCTGAGTGTGCGCAGAGCAGTAGTGTCATCGTCCTGGTCATCTTCCTTCGTCAACCACCCGTGCGAACCTTTCAGGGGGGTGCCCCTACTCATCTTCCTTCGTCAACCGCCCGTGCGAACCTTTCAGGAGGGTGCCAGATAGATCCGACGCCGCAGCAACTTTCCGTCAACTTCCAGTATACCAAGGCCCGCCTCTATCTGACTCAGCTTCCGGACGGGATCAAATTTGGCGCCATCTGTGGGAACACAACAACCTGTTCCGGAACGTGAAGATGGAGGAGTATGGTCGCATCAATGTCACTATGACCGCCAGAGAATACGAACTCTTCAAGGAGGCCAAGAGGCGAGCAGCCTCCGAGAAGCAAGCGACTGTCTCTCGACCACGCCAAGCTCCTGCTGAAGCTTCTAAGGAGCCCCTCCCTGTCTCATATCCGTGGGGCCGGCACTAGGGGGGCCGCTAAGGTAGCGGATCTACCTTTTTTCTAAGGAGCCCCTCCCTGTCTCAGATCGGGGCTCTAAGAGAAAATAGCCTAAGGTATTTCCTTAGGTTCCTTATCGTGAGCCCGGCATGGGGTATTATCAGCCAGAGCCCCAGGGCCACAGCCCCAGGGCCACAGCCTTAAGAAAGAACTGTTAGGATCCTACGTACTCGGCTAGAGAGGGGGGTGTGAATAGCCGACCCCAATTGCTCGCGTTTCTTTCTACAAACTAGGGTTAGCGCAGCGGAAACTAAATGCAGAAAGAAAACAGGAGAAGAAATCAAACCTCAACGCAAGGATGTAACGAGGTTCGGAGATGATACTCCTACTCCTCGGCGTGTCCGTAAGGTGGACGAGCCCTATCAATCCGTCGGTGGATGAGTCCCCGGAGAACCGGCTAATATCAACTCCTTGTGGGTGGAGAAACCTCACCACAATAACTAGCAACAGCAAGATAGAATACAAGAAATACAAGAAATACAAGAAGTAAATACAATGAATGTAACAATACAAGCTTGCCTTCTTGTCGTCGACTGAAGTCCTGGAAGCAACAACTTCACGGACGAATGCAACAGCAAGCCAGTAAAGAAAACTGTCGGGGAAGCTCACGCGAAGCTTCAAGACAAGGAACCTGATTGAAGAGTCGAGCTTAAGCGCAGAGAAAGAATCCCGAAGGAAGAAGAAGAAGCGTAAGCAATACCGAAGTTCTGTAGCCCTCTTTTATACTGCGAAGAAGAAGAGGAGAACTAGCCGTTGCTACTACCGGATTCTGATCGATCCATGGACCGATCAGGAACCTCTGATCGGTCCACGCACCGATCAGCCGTCCTCGCCTGATCGGCGCTCTCGATCGGTGCTGGACCGATCAGGAACCTCCTGATCGGTCCATAGATCGATCAGCTTGCCTCACCATCGATTATGCGATCGGTCGCCGACCGATCAAAGATGGGTCGGTCGGCCAGACCGATCCACGCTCTTCTCGCGAGGTTGCGTTGCCTCTGATCGGTCTCCGGACCGATCGATTACAACCGAAGCCATCGATCGATTCCGACGGTCACGGACCGATCAGGCAAACGCAGATATCCGGATCGGTCACCGCACCGATCCAAACTTCTCACCCTAAATCTAAGGCTTCCACACCAACATCCGGTCAACCTTGACATGTTGGTACATCATCCCTAGCATCCGGTCACTTGACCTGCTAGCACTCCCGCTAAGTGTCCGGTCAATCCTTTGACCCACTTAGACTTTTCCACACCGGATGTCCGATCATCCTCGATCCATCTGGATTTTCCTCTTCGTGCCAAGTATCCAGTACTCCTTGATCTACTTGGACTTTCCAACACCATGTCCGATCACCCTTGATCCATCTGGATTTTCCCTGCCAGCTTCACTCACGGGACTTTCACCTAGCTTCACTCACTAGGGTTTTCACCGGCTTTACTCAGGATTTCCACACTACCTAACATCCTCGTTAGGACTTTCACTTGGCTTCACTCACTGGGACTTTCCAACTGCCGATTCAGTTAGGACTTTCATTGCCCCGGCTTCACTCACCAGACTTTCCAACCGCCTAACATCCAGTTAGGACTTTCTCATCTGCCTGCTTCACTCACGGGACTTTCCTTGTGCCAAGCTCCTCGCTAACTTCTCGTGCCAAGTCACCATACTTGGACTTTTCCAGTGCCAAGTCTCCATACTTGGACTTTTCCGGTGCCAAGCTCCCTGCTTGGACTTTTCCGTTGCCAAGTCTCCATACTTGGACTTTTTCCCGAATCAGGTCAACCAGGTCAACCTTGACCTACGGTTGCACCAACAATCTCCCAAACATCTATTCTTGTCAAACATCAAGAATAGAACTCTCTTTTCGTCAAATATCAACATACAACTCAACTAGGTCAACCTTGACCTAAGGTTGCATCAACAATCTTCCCAAGTCAAACATCAAAATACAACTCGAGTCAAGTCACCTCGAGTCGGGTCAACCAGGTCAACCTTGACCTAAGGTTGCACCAACAATCTCCCCCTTTTTGATGTTTGACAAAACCCATAATCAAGTTAGGATAACCTAACTTAGGTTTTCCAACCATCTTCCAATGTCCAATGTTCTTTCCTTGAACATTCTCTGGACATTCTCCCCTTAGGTTAACCCAATAACCTAACTTGGGTTCTCCAATAATTCTCCCCCTTTTTGACACACATCAAAAAGAATTCCAATGTTCTTCCTCGAACATTTCTTGACATTCTTCCCCTAGCTTAGGTTAACCTGATAACCTAACTTGGGTTCTCCAATAATTCTCCAATGAACACTCTCCCCTTTTTGACACACATCAAAAAGAAAAAGGAGAGTATCAAGGTCAAGAGTTTCTTCCTAATGAAAGTCCCATATCTTTCATTGAAACTCTTAATTTCCCCCTTGATACTAAACTCAACAATCAACTTAGTGATAATCTCATATCACTAATCCTCAAAAGTCTTAAGGAGTAAAAACTCCCCCTAAAAGTCAACTCCCCCTTGACAATTAGGTAAAACTCCCCCTAAAGGTCAACTCCCCCTTTGACCATTGCACCAACAATGTCTTTGAGAGTTCCAAACCTTTAGAAATCCAAAAACACCACTTCCATAACTGAAATTTCAGACAACAGCTGAAAAATCAGAAATTCGGCACGCCTGATCGGTCACCGGACCGATCAGGACCCCTCTGGATCGGTCCCCAGACCGATCCTCGCTTTCTGGATCGCCACTGATCGGTCACCAGACCGATCAGGACTTCTCTGGATCGGTCCGGTGACCGATCCAGCCTCTGAAATCAGAGATTTTTGATTTTTCTCCCCGGGAGAAATTCAGAAACTCACAGAAAATTACAGAAAAATTCCAAAAATTACGAAACTTTGAGGATACATTCCTCATATCATACACTATCAAGGAAAAATAGTTTTCTATGAAACTAGTTTCCATTTTTCAATCTTGATACAAAGTTCAAAAACTTTGAAATAGTTCAAGTTTAACTCAACTTTGTATCACAATGTTCAATGATGAATGCTATCACTAGGAAAATTTCATCAAGGTTTTTCAAATCAATTTTAAAACGCTTTTAAAACCATTTGAATTTGGGATCATAATCTTAGGGCTAGATGTACATGACTTGTACACAAGCTTTCCCTATGATCCTCAATTTCTTGAATTAGGGTCATCTAGGTACAAGAACTATGCACCTTGATCCTAACTCATAATCCTAATATCTCACACACATCTAAGGTGTATCAAACCACATTCAAGTCAATTTGATGTGAGATATGGGTTTAGGTATCTTAGACTAAGGTCTCATGCATTTTCTAAACACAAATTTGATCTCAATATCAAAATGTGTTTTTCATCCTTAAATCAATTCATTGATTATAATGCAAGAGATGATGACATGGCATATAATGATATCATAAGTAAAAACATGTGCCAATGTCATGATGTCATGGCATAAAGTTTGAAAACTTAAATAAAGCATGACATATAAACTAGCCTAAGCATTATCATGACATTTCAAATGATAATAAAATAAATATGATGTCATGGCATGGCATATGGCAACCAATCATGGCAAGTTAGCACAAATAAAATACCTAAATTCCCTATCTAAGTATCCTTAGCCTTAGCTAACTTAAAATCTAACCCTAGATTGCCCATATATCCCTAAGAGAAAACCAAAATCCCAATTATGGTATTTCTCTAGGTTTTCTTAAATTGTGCCAAATAAGATCATTCTTTTCCATAATGGCACATTTTACTCTTCAAGGAGTAAATAATAATTCTTTTTCATTTTCAAAGGTTATCAAAACTTTGAAAATGCTCCTTGAGTGTCAATTTCCTCAAAGTTGGGTTAACTACCCTTCTAATTGGAGTTGACACTCTCTAACCCATCTTTGGGGTAGAGAAGATGCTCCTAGGAACCCAATACCTATTTGAGCTCATTGGGTTCACTAAATATTCACTAGGGATGACTTCCCTAGCAACCCTCCTAATGACCCTCTTAGGCTTTGAAGCCTTGGTCATTTGGGACTCATCAAGATCAACTCTAGGGGTGACTCCCCTTGTGACCCTGGTGGTGGTCTTCCTAGCCCTAGGTTTTGTTCCATAATCGAATGGAACATTATGATAGGTGGGCTTGACCATTTGGGACTTAGGTTTGTGACCCAAACCTTTCTTGTCCTTGGACATTGGTTTTTGACCCTTAAACCCTAGAGATGACTTCTCCATGTTTTTAAGAGCCTTTTCTAAATTATCAAGTCTTGACCTCAAGACTTGATTTTCCCTCTCTAATACCTCAAGTTTTGATTTGTCATTCTTTCTTGAGGTGTTCCTAGGCATGTGTCTAGTTGATTTAGGGTTTCTACCTAGGTTTTCCTTAACCTTAGAAGTGTTAATCCTAGGGTTAGCATTCCTAGTAGTATCCCTATCTAGGTTGACATGTTTAGCACCTAAGCACATGTATTGATTTCTAGTGTTAACATGCTTATCATTATTGACTAATGCAATAAAATTACTAGCATGTATCCTACTAGAATTGCACGAATGAGCCTTAAAGGATACCTTAGGGGTTGCCTTCGCTCCCCCTTTACACGTGCTTGGTCTTTTGTCCTTGTGAGATTGCCTCCCCCTTGGACATTGACTCCTATAGTGTCCCCGTTGCTTGCATTGGAAGCACACCACGTGCTCCTTGCCCTTGCGTTTTGGGACTCCGACTTCCTTGATCTTTGGCGCCGGTGGAGTCTTCTTAGTCTTCTTTGGACATTTACTCTTGTAATGTCCAAATTCCCTACACTCAAAACACATTATATGCAATTTACTTGAACTTAAAGTGTTTGAGTTACCTAGGGTCGAGGATGGATGGATGCTCTCTTCTTCATCCCTCCCGGAGGTAGAAGCTTCTTCTTCGTGCTCCGATCTTGAAGAAGAACTCACCTCCTCTTCTTCTTTAGATGTTGAGTAGCCCTCAACTTCTAATTCCTCACCTCCACGATGTGAGCTACTTGGCTCACTAGGCTCCTCTTCATGGCTTGAAGTGGGGCTCTCCTCATGGAGTTTGGCCAAGTTGTTCCACAACTCCTTGCATTATTGTATTCACCTATCCTACACAACACATCATTAAGTAAAGAGAATTCAATGATTTTCGTTACCTCATCATTGATGGTTGATTGGTGGATTTGCTCCTTCGTCCACTCCTTCTTCTTGATAGGTTTTCCTTCCTCATCCATCGGAGGGGAAAACCCTTCTTGTACACAAAACCAATTTAACATATTAGTCCTAAGAAAATACATCATCCTTACCTTCCAATATGTGAAGTTGTCGTGAGACTCGTAGAAGGGTTGAACCGTGACATCTTCTCCATAGAGATCCATCTCTAGCTTTGCTCCCACGGGTGTTGATCCGATGAAGAGCGACCTCGCTCTGATACCACTTGTTAGGATCCTACGTACTCGGCTAGAGAGGGGGGTGTGAATAGCCGACCCCAATTGCTCGCGTTTCTTTCTACAAACTAGGGTTAGCGCAGCGGAAACTAAATGCAGAAAGAAAACAGGAGAAGAAATCAAACCTCAACGCAAGGATGTAACGAGGTTCGGAGATGATACTCCTACTCCTCGGCGTGTCCGTAAGGTGGACGAGCCCTATCAATCCGTCGGTGGATGAGTCCCCGGAGAACCGGCTAATATCAACTCCTTGTGGGTGGAGAAACCTCACCACAATAACTCGCAACAGCAAGATAGAATACAAGGAATACAAGAAGTAAATACAATGAATGTAACAATACAAGCTTGCCTTCTTGTCGTCGACTGAAGTCCTGGAAGCAACAACTTCACGGACGAATGCAACAGCAAGCCAGTAAAGAAAACTGTCGGGGAAGCTCACGCGAAGCTTCAGCAGCGGTTGAGCTCAACAAAGCTCGGAGCACTAGAAGAAGCGAAGCTTCAGGCAGAGAACTTCAAGAGAAGGAAGAAGAAGCGAAGAAGCTTGAAGAAGAACAATTCCTTAGCCTCTTATACCGCGAAGGAGAAGAGAGAGAACCGCTGATACCGGATTCTGATCGATCCATGGACCGATCAGGGGAACCTCGATCGGTCCACGCACCGATCAGCTTCGATCCTCGTCCGATCGGCGTCTCGATCGGTGCGGACCGATCAGAACCTCTGATCGGTCCATAGGCCGTCGATTCAGCTCGACCATCTATGCACGGCGCCGATCGGGCCGATCAAAGATGGGTGGATCGGCCAGACCGATCCACGGCTTTCTCGCGAGTTGCGTTGCCTCGATCGGTCTCCGGACCGATCGATTACAATCGAAGCCATCGATCGATTACGATCGGTCACCCCGATCGTGGCAACAGATCGGATCGGTCACCGCACCGATCCAAACTTCTCACCCTAAACCTAAGGCTTCCACACCAACATCCGGTCAACCTTGACCTGTTGGTACATCATCCTAACATCCGGTCACTCCTTGACCTGCTAGCTCCCCGCTAAGTGTCAGGTCAATCCCTTTGACCCACTTAGACTTTTCCACACCGGATGTCCGATCATCTCGATCCATCTGGATTTTCCTCTTCGTGCCAAGTATCCGATCACTCCTTGATCTACTTGGACTTTCCAACACCGGATGTCCGATCACCCTTGATCCATCTGGATCCTCTGCCCGCTTCACTCACCAGGACTTTCACCTAGCTTCACTCACTAGGGTTTTCACCTGGCTTTACTCACCAGGATTTCCACACTACCTAACATCTCTGTTAGGACTTTGCCACTGCCTGGCTTCACTCACTAGGACTTTCCAACTGCCTAACATCCCAGTTAGGACTTTCCCATTGCCTGGCTTCACTCACCAGGACTTTCCAACTGCCTAACATCCCAGTTAGGACTTTCTCACTGCCTGGCTTCACTCACCAGGACTTTCCCTTGTGCCAAGCTCCCTGCTTGAACTTCTCCGTGCCAAGTCACCATACTTGGACTTTTCCAGTGCCAAGTCTCCATACTTGGACTTTTTCGGTGCCAAGCTCCCTGCTTGGACTTTTCCGTTGCCAAGTCTCCATACTTGAACTTTTTCCCGAATCAGGTCAACCAGGTCAACCTTGACCTACGGTTGCACCAACAATCTCCCAAACATCTATTCTTGTCAAACATCAAGAATAGAACTCTCTTTTCGTCAAATATCAACATACAACTCAACTAGGTCAACCTTGACCTAAGGTTGCATCAACAATCTTCCCAAGTCAAACATCAAAATACAACTCGAGTCAAGTCACCTCGAGTCGGGTCAACCAGGTCAACCTTGACCTAAGGTTGCACCAACAAGAACAACCACAAGTCTCCATGGCTGAAAGTTCCTTGCTACGAGACTTGAAGAAAGGGAAGACTCTCATAATACCAGAAGTATTCCCGGAAGATCTGGACGAGAAAGTACCTTTCTCTGCCAGGATTTTTAATGAAAGATTTCCCAAGGGTTATAGGGCCCCGTCGATCGGAGAATACGACAGGAGCAAAGACCCGGAAGAGCATTTACGTAAATTTAAAAATGCAGCCCTGCTACACCAATATAGTGATGTTGTCAAGTGTCGAGTTTCTTGAACACTCTAGCTGGCTCGGCATTAAAATGGTTTGATGGGCTACCTCAAGGATCCATCACCTGTTTCTTGGACTTCAAGACGGCCTTCCTGCGTTGTTTTGCTAATAGTAAGAAATATCAGAAGACAGATCACTGTCTTTTCGCTCTGAAGCAAGGGTCGACCGAGCCCTTAAGAAGTTATATCAACCGCTTTAATCAAGTGGCTCAGGATGTCTCCACCGCCACTTCGGAGATTCTAATGAGCGCATTCTCTCACGGATTAGGGAAAGGAGAATTCTTCAGAGATCTCATCAAAAATCTCGCTCGGAATTTTGATGAGATGGTGGAAAAAGCTGCCTGCTACATCAAAATAGAAGAAGCACAGACGGCTCGGAGGAAAGCCGAAAGACCACCTCCCTCTACCAATAAGTCGGAAAGAAGGGTGCCTCAACCACCTCCTCAACCTCTGCCGCGCGCTCGGGAGACCATACCTACTTTCCATCCCGGTCCAGAGATCCGACCAGCTCCCCGAGTTGCAGCCGTGCATGCTCCTCGACCTGGACCATGGAACACTCGGTATTGCACTTATCATCGGTCTCGCACTCATGATACTAATCATTATTTCCAGTTTGCACGGGATTCCAAGCAGGCTGCCGAGTTAGGCTTACCACCGCCAGAGCTAGCCCCTTAAGTTCTCAAGATGATGGAAGAGCAACGAACCGCGGCTGGACAAGCCAGCCAACCTCGCCCTGACCTAGCAGGACCCAGTACACATCAACCTGGTCTGGGGAAATAGCCAAAAGGAGCGTGGGAAGCCGAGAATAGAGGCAATGCCGCCGTCCAAGAAATTGGCATGATCTCTGGAGGGCCAATTGATGGAGACTCAGGAAGAGCACGCAAGTCACATGTGCACCGCTTGGAGGTTCACACTGTAGAATGCAGCCAGGAGAAGGCTTCTGGCCCTGTTATTAGCTTCGGGCCTGCAGACCTGGAAGGTCTGGAGCTACCTCATGATGATGCCCTTATCATCAAAACCATCATTGCCAATAGCCGAGTGGCTCGGGTTTTTGTTGACACCGGGAGCTCAGTCAATATTCTGTTCAGGACTGCATTCAAGGAGATGCAGATTGATGCTACTGAACTCCAGCCTGTGGCCACATCTCTATATAGATTTACAGGCAATGAGGTGAAGCCAATGGGTCAGATTAAGCTGGTCATATCTTTGGGCACCGAGCCGTTGGTGCGCACAAGGAGGAGCACTTTTATAGTGGTGGACTCCCCTTCCTCTTATAATGTCATTTTGGGAAGGCCCGCTCTGCATGAATTTAGGGCCACTATTTCAACCTTTCATCAGAAAATCAAATTTCCTGTTGGCGAGCAGGTCAGGGAAGTTAAAGGAGAGCAGAGGGTTTCTCGCCGATGCTATATTGATATGGTCCGGGTGGAGGCTCAGAAAAATCAAAGGATGCAAGATGGGGGTGCCCACGCTATTCAAGAAGAGCCTTTTCCTATGGCTGAAGAACTCATCCCCTGGGAGGAGATGCAACTATACGCTGAGCGTCCTGAGAGTCTGACCCGCTTGGCAAGCGACCTTCCTTCTCCCCTCAAGGAAGAGTTAGTTCAATGCTTGATTCGTAACCGAGACGTCTTCGCCTGGTCTACAGAAGAGTTACCTGGGGTCAAGCCGGAAGGTAGCCGAACCCTACCCCGAGAAGAAGAGGGGGCATCTCGATCCGCACGATCATTCATAGAACGGGTCCGTCGGGCCGCTTGTGAAGCTTCTCTGAAGGCAAGGCTGGCGTAAGGTACATTGGCTGATCTTCGACCGAGGCCACGACCAAGGATATAAGTAGCTCGGGGAGGATTAATCGATTAAAGAGGAGTCGGGGTGATGGGCCGGGCTGCTCGGGGACGAATAGGGGCGGTCGGCCGGGATGGGCGTGTTGTTCAGGGACGAGTAGGGCGAGCAAAGGAGGCAGGTCGGACATTAGAAGATCCTCTGCGATGGGGACGGGGTCGAGGATTTGCAGGGGAAGCCCCACCGACAGAGGTCGAAGACGAGTAGGGGAGTGATCTTCTTTGTAGAATAACTCGGCCACGCCTCATTATTTCCATCTTACTTAGAGGAAGAGGCTGAACCTCTGAGCCACGGGTTAAGACTTCAGCTGCACAAAATAAAGTAGGAGGTCAGCTACAGTAGGAAAAACAAAATGCTTATGAAGTGATAACTAAACTGAAAGGGAAGCTTACCCAGGGAATGAGGCGTATCAGGAGTAAGATAGCTCAGACGGAAGTAGGAAAGCAACTCCTCAGACAATAAGTGGGTTAAGTTTAGCTGCCATCCCGCTAAGCGAGAGGAAGCCTCTATATACGATGCATCTAGATGAAAATCCTCCAGTGGCGGGCTCAGGGGAAGTGAATAGTACCATCGCAAGGGCCACTCTACCTCATGAGGAAATCGAATGAAGAAAAACTTGCTCCTCCAGCTCGGTTCAAAAGGTTGCAGGGGCGAGAAAAAAGCAGTCCGAAGACGAGGCTGTAAGTCGAATGTGCCTTCTTCCTGTTGCCAGAGGGTGAAAAAGCAGTGGAATAAATGGGCGGACCAGGATAGCTCGCATACGTCGCAGAGTATCACGAATCCACAGAGGATCCTTATAGAATTCGGTGTCAATTGTCCTAGGGGAATCTTGAAATGGCGGCACACGTCAGAAAAGAAGGGGTGCAGAGGAAGACGAAGGTCAGCCATGAATTGTTCTTTAAAGAAGGTACAATATCCTCGGGAGGAGCAAAAAATTGATGTATTCCGGTGGGGATGATCACATGCGTGTTATCACCGACTCCATAGGTATATCGCAGGTCATCCCGATCTAGTTCGTCGAAAGTGGATGAGTCAGGATAGTACACCACCGCCAAAGAGGACAGAAAAGAGGGAGATGCCATGACAAAAGAAACAGAAGGAGAAGAGATCAAAAGGGAAGCTATCGACGCAAAAGCAAAGATTCAGGAGTAATAATGGATTCACGCAGAAGGAAGTGGAAGACGTGCAAAGTCTGAAAGCAAAAGTTAGAGGAGATTATTTATAGCCGCGGGGCAGAGGGGCAATTTAGTCAGACATCATCCACCGGTGCACAATAATTGGCGGGAACAAAGAGAACCGACTGATCTTCTTCGAAAATAACGCCCAAGGGTATATCTGGAAAGGTGTTGACACGAAGTACGAGGAGATGAGTTTCAGGAAAAGATGCAACCGTCTTAAAGTGTTCTCTGATTCCCGATCTGGTCTTAAACTCTTGATTTCCCGCTCTGGAAATTATCCTGACCTGGATTACGGAGGAAAGAACAGACCGAGGGGTATGGCTGTCATGATGGTCAGCAGAAAAAGGCAAGTTAGACAGGTCAGGATATAAACGCAGACCAGGGTGATTTGCTAAGTCAAGCTGAGCGGTCAGCAGAAAAAGACAAGGAAAACAGGTCGGGGTAAAAAAATGGAATCCTGACCGGGGTCAAATAAAACTTGAATCAGAAGGCCAAAACATACGTTCATATGGCCACGACTCATATCGGTCGGGAAACGTACGAGGCAACTGATAAGAAGTGAATGAGCTAAGGAAAAATCGAGAACCAGTAGTCATGTCATATCATAAGAGGGTTAGCAAATTATAAAAAGGTTAAACAATTCACAGTTCAAGGTAACGACAAATATTAAATTACAAAGTAGGTTGAGCAGCAAATGTTGGGAAGCTTCATTTTTACAATAAAGTCTAGCATACAGTACTGCATCAAGGTTCCGCATCAGCAGGAGGCTTAGGGAGAAGGAATAAGTTGTCGTCATCTTTGAAAGAAGGAAGTGACCCGGGCGGGAGCTCGTTCATCAGGCGAGTGGTATCCAAGAAGTCTTCAGAAGGGGCAGAGCGCAGCAAATCCTGCTCGAACATTTGACGAGCTCCTCCTGCCGCGCTGCAACATAGCATGAGATTCATCAAACCCCCTATCTTCCTCAAAAAGAAAGAGGATGCGACGTAGGTTTGCCTGTATGCTCTTAAACGACCAACTTCTCCCGCCTGATAATCTGTCAGCTCTGCCCAGGCCTTCTCTGCATCAGCTCGGGCCAAAGTCAAATCTTGTTAACTTTGGGAAGCATGCTCCTGAGCTTTCAAGAGATCGGCCTGCACTGATGTGAGAGTTGCTTGGCCGGCTTCCCAACGACTTTGAAGGGCCTTCTCCCGGTCGGCACTGGAGGCCAGCTGACCTTGAACATCTGTTAAAGTCTTCTGAAGAGTCTCCTGGGTTTCTTGCAGACTCTTCAGGTCAAAGGATAGTGTGGTCAGCCGAGCGTCCTTTTCATCCAGCTCAACTACCAGCGAACGACGCCTCTCCACCTCAGAAGCTAATTTGGACTCGCTTGTCTTTAGAGCCGCTTCCAAAGTCTTTATTTTATCAAAAGCTGCATGGGAAATGTTGCGGGCGGACTCTGCAGACTCCCCAATCAATCGGAGATAACTCGCTAAGTCCCCAGGGGTCGGGTTGAGGGGATCGTGGGGAGTTAGCGGTAGCTCCAACTCCTGAAGATGAGTCTTTAACACTTCATTCTCCCTCTGCAAGCGAGAGGCATATTGAATGGCACTCAAGTTGGCGGAACAATCCTGCGTTAGATAGAGGAAGAAGGATTATAAGAGATTCCATCATAGGAGCCTTGATAAAAGAAAACTTACGAAAACTATCTGGCGAGAAGCTTGATCCAGCCCTTCCATCGAAGGATTATTCCAAAACTTCCGATTGTCTAATCGCCAGGATGATGCTAAATCGCCCTACAGTTGAACCAGGGCAACAAGGGGAGTTGCCTCTTAAGCAGTTTCATCGGCGACGTCGGACTCGATAGAGGAAGGCATGTGCCAAGAGTCGGTAAAGGCATACTTCTTGTGAATTTTCCCCCGAGATCGAGAAGTAGATGCCGGAGCGGTTGCTGGAAGGGAGGCGGATAGAGTTGCAGAACTCCCGGGCGGGTCCATTATAGGAAGGGGTAGCTGCCCGGGGGATAAGACCTGAACGGGAAGAATAGCCTGTTCGGGAGATAAATCCCGACCGGGTGTTGGGGCTGATGTTCGTGTCGAAAGAATGGGAACCTCTAGCCTCATAGCCGTCTCTCAGTCGGGAGTAACAGTCTTGGCCTCCGAAGATTGAGAGGCGGCGGATGAGCGACGGTCGGAAGGAAGCGGTGGAGGTGATGCTTGAGTCGCTGGAGTAACCTTCTTCCGCTTGCGCTGGAGCCGTAGTTGTTTGGTGGGCGGAGGAGATGCGGCTCGCTCTTCCTCGACTTGCTCTACAGTGGCCAGGTCTTCTACAGGAGCCACATTCAGGGGAAGAGCCGAGGAAGCTTCCTCCTTGGCCGGCGCAGGTGGGGCCGACTGAGAGGCAGAAGGGGCAGACTGCAAGGCAGAAGGGGCAGGTCGGGAAGAAGCTGCTAAGCCCTGTTTCAACTCCGCACTCAAGGCTTTCAAAATGGCGATAGATTGGCATTTTATATCTGAGGAGTAAGCCCGGAGCATGGCAGCCTCTGCAAAGTGAAAGAGAGATACCTCAGTTAGCGAAGAATAGCAAGGAGGAAAATGGGGTTATACCTAACGGAGCCCCTATCTCCGCCTGAACTGGGCTGAGCCCAAAAGAATACAAAAAGTCTTCCAACAGTAATATAGATAAGCGAACGCTCACTCCTTGAAGTTTTTCGGAAGCAGTGTCACAAGAAGGCTGATGCTGATGTACAAGGAGGTTGGAAGGGATGTCGGAGCACCATTGGGTCGTCTCGACCAGGGGTTCAGGTGATCTAACAAAAAAGAAACGAGCTTTCCAACCCTTGTTGGAAGAGGGCATGTCAAAAAAGAACTTGTAACCAGACCTAGCCTGTACCATGAATACTTCCGATTCCGAGCGTTTGAAAGAATACAAATGATGGAAGAGCTGAACGGTCAGGAGAATTTGGTATATGCGATATAGAATGACAGTGTCGCAAACCGCTCTGAAGAAGTTGGGAGCAAATTGAGAAGGGCAGATACCAAAGTAACGGCTCAAGGAAGAGATAAAGGGAAGTATAGGAAACCGAAGGCCTCCTAAAAGCTGGTCTCTAAAAATGGTCATGAAGCCTTCAAGAGGGTTCGCGGGGTGTTCACGGGGTGTAGGAACTCTAAGTTCATAAGCATCACTAAATCGCAAGTCAGACCGAATCACAGACAGGTCATGAGCATCTATGTCAGAAGTGAAGCACGAATACCAAAGGGTGGCATTACCGTCAGCCATTATCAAGGTAAAGGAGGTTGGAGAAGAGGTCAGTCGAGAAGAGGAAGAGCACCAGGCGTGAAGAGGCTAGAAGGGGAAGGACCGATATACCAGAGACAGCGAAGCAACAGGGAGACGGAGGTAGTCGAAACGCTCAAGGCAATGACGGTGGACTGCCTTTAGGGCTTATAAAGGGAGTTTTCCTAGGGAATATCGAAAAGATGAGTCGAGTATATTTTTGGATAAAGTGCCCAAAGCCGTCCGATCACAGAGTAACATGCTCTTATGGGAAGTCGTGTACAAAAAGGAGTGGAGTCGGTGGCGTCATATAACGTAAGCAATAAAGGTGTGGGACATGTGTCAGTCCCCTAGGAAGCGTATTAATGATAGACGTGATAAGGAAATCATGAGATAAAGCGAGTGTATGGAAACGCTTACCATGCGATCTTCTCAGGAAGCGACGAAGAAAATTGGCGGGAAGTACATTCAAATGTTGCAAGGCCACAAGACATCCTTGGCTTGAGGACTGAGTAAGATTTTAATATCTTTACCCTCACAATACATCTGATATGGTATATTTCTTGATTGCAGACGAAGTCAAAGTAATCTCCTCAAGTAATCCTGGTCGGGAAATCACCCCCAGGTCAGCAACATCTATCCTGGTCGGGAAATCACCCCCAGGTCGACAAGATCTATCCTGGTCGGGAAATCACCCCTGGTCGGCAACATCTATCGCCGAACAGGTTTTCAGAATTCTCGGTCGGCTGTCCCAGACTCTCGCCCCAATGCGAGTTATAAGTGAGCAAGGCTCTCATGCCCAACGATCGTTCAGGTCGGGTCCCAGACTCTCATCCCAGTGCGAGTTATAAGTGAGCAAGGCTCTCACGCCCAACAGTCGTTCAGGTCGGGTCCCAGACTCTCGCCCCAGTACGAGTTATAAGTGAGCAAGGCTCTCACACCCAACGACCGTCCAGGTAGGGTCCCAGACTCTCGCCCCAGTAAGGATCTCACGCCCAACGGCCGTTCAGGTCGGGTCCCAGACTCTCGCCCCAGTGCGAGTTATAAGTGAGCAAGGCTCTCACGCCCAACGACCGTCCAGGTCGGGTCCCAGACTCTCGCCCCAGTGCGAGTTATAAGTGAGCAAGGCTCTCACGCCCAACGGCCATCCAGGTCGGGTCTTAGACTCTCGCCCCAGTGCGAGTTATAAGTGAGCAAGGCTCTCACGTCCAACGACCTTACCGGTCGGTTGTCCCAGACTCTCACCCCGGTGCGAGTTATAAGTGAGCAAGGCTCTCACGCCCAACGACCTTACTGGTCGGCTGTCCCAGACTCTCGCCCCGGTGCGAGTTATAAGTGAGCAAGGCTCTCACGCCCAACGACCTTTTCGGTCGGTGCAATAATTTTCTCAGTCGGTACTCCTTATATTCGCCGACGCAGAATGCAGCAAGTCATCGCGCAAGTTTGGTCAGTCAGTCATATTTCAAGGTTTCTTGCCAAATATGAAATTTTGCAGGCACATTCTCAAGCATCTCATTCGCTTCGGCCGAAGGCTCATGTGTTAGGAGGTAAAAAGGAGAGGGGGTAAGCAAGTTATCTTTATTATTTTTACTATTTTTGTTAGAAATACTAGAGAAACGCAAGTGTTCCATAAAAACATAATGATACCCGAGCAATAGGGTGTGGAGCTACACATGAGTGGAATGCAGAAAATAGGGTTTATTTTGTTAAATCAGAGGTACATTTTTTAAGGGTTTACATGGCTACTAGAGCCAGAGGCTTGATCCTTTCTAGCCAGATGAGCTTGGGCTTTAGTCAAATCTTCTCTAATAAGATCGATGGCGCGCTTCAGTTGTCCAATAGTCTCATCTTTGATTCGTCCTTCCTCTCTCAAAAGAGCCGCCTCATCCTCATGCTTCATTTTCAAGTAAATAATATAGTGGACTTGGCTCTGGAAGTCAGATTGAGCTTTTAGCTTGAGAGCAACTTCAGCCCGGGTCCTGGATTTGGCGGCCAGCAAAGGCTTTCCATTTTGTGTGTAAGGTGTTAGGATGTATACTAAAAGCCTAGCTTTTGGTATAAATATTTATTTAGAAATAAAAATCACATTGGTCAAATGTCTACATTTATGATAAATGTAGTTGTTCAATTAATTTATATTGTAGATAACATGGTGTGTGGTGTCACACACAGAGGATCATGTTATCAGTACCTTATAAATTATAAACAGTAGCTCACGACCAAGATGAAAAGGAACAAACCATTGGAAGGTCGTAGTGTAATTAGGTATTAGTTTATCTTAACTATATAATTACACTAGTACACTTAGAGTGTATTGAGTAGGACCATTAGAGGTCGTTTCTTTTATACTGACTTTATAAATGAACAAAGACCTCAGTTATTATGGAAGTGTGTGCTCTTAATCCTAATATAATAACAAGCACGTATATTTGATATTTATTTCTTTAATTTATCAATGGGTGAGATTTAGTTTGATAAATCAATAAGCTCAATAAGTTGGGAAATGATATCACTTATAGTGTGTGTTGTTGATCATAAAAGGAAACTGTGTCCTAGAAATCTAGGTTGAGAATGTCCCCAAGAGGAGCTCATAAGGATTGTCATGTTAAACCCTGCAGGTGGACTTAGTCTGACATGACGATAAGGTTGAGCGGTACTACTCTTGGACTAAGATATTAATTAAATGAGTTGTCAGTAACTCACTTAATTAGTGGACATTCGACATCTTAAACACAGGGAGACTGACACACTCATAATAAGAAGGAGCCCAAAATGTAATTTGAGATTGGTGCAGTAGTTCAATAATAGTTCTTTAATGGAATGAATTATTATTGATGAAATTAAGTTGTGTGTTCGGGGCGAACACGGGATGCTTAATTTCATCGGAAGACCAAAACCAATTCCTCCTCTCGGTCCCTAGCCTCTTGTATATAGAGATTTATACTCACCACATATCTACCTTCTTACTCATCCAATGGGGCCGGCCAAGCTAGCTTGGAACCCAAGCTAGGGCCGGCCAAGACCAAATGGATGAACCAAGTTGGTGGCCGGCCAAAGCTTGGGTCCCAAGCTTAGGTGGCCGACCACTAGAATATTAAAAAGGATTTTTATTAAAATTATTTCTTATGTGGATATCATGTTTTTAAAAGAGAGTTTAAAAATTTAAAATTTCCTTTTATATCTTTCTACAAAAGATTAAGAAAAGAGATTAATCTCTTTCCTTATTTGTAGATTAAAAGGATGGTTTTAATTTTTGGTAAAAACTTTCCTTATTTGTAAATCATCTACATGTTTAAAAGAGAATTTAAAATTTGAAATCTTTCCTTATTTGTTGATTAAAAGGTGGATTTTAAATTTTAAGAAAACTTTCCTTTTTAACCATGTTCATGATTTAAAAGAGAGTTTAAAAATTAAATATTCTCTTTTATAAGTTTCTACAATAGATTAAGAAAAGATTTGATATCTTTCCTTATTTGTAGATTAAAAGATATTTTTAATTTTTAGAGATAACTTTCTTTTTATCCACATGTTTAAAAGAAAGATTTTAATTTATAAAAATTTCCTTTTTACCAATCATGAAGGGATGAAAATTATTAGAGAAATTTTTTAAATTTCTGGAGACAGGAAGTTTTAATTAATTAAAACTCTCCTTGATTGTAGCTTTAATATGGCCCGCCATTATAATTGATGAGAAGAAAATTGTTTTTAATTAAATAATTTTTCCTTTTCAATGGCAACAGAATTAAGGAAGTTTTTATTAAATTTTTCTTATTTGCCAAGACCAAGGATTATAAAAGAGGGGGTAGAGGAAACTTCATGGCGAACAACTCTATTCTATTTTCTCCCTCTTTTCTTCCTTGGTGTGGCCGGCCCTTCTCCTTTTCTCTCTTCCTCTTGTGTGGCCGAAATCCTTTATCTCATGGAGCTTGGAGGAGGTGGCCGGATCTAGCTTGAGGAAGAAGGAGAGAAAGCTTGCATCCCTTGGAGCTTGGTTGGTGAAAAAAATTCTTCATCCTTTAGAAGATATGCTTGGCCGAAACTTGAAGGAAGGAAGAAGAAGGTGCTTTGTTGGTTTCTCATCTCGGAAGATCGTTGTCCACACAACGTCCGAGGTTAGAAGAGGAATACGGTAGAAGACCTAGAGGTTTTTGCTTGCAAAAGAAAAGGTATACTAGTATTTAATTTCCGCATCATACTAGTTTTATTTTTTTGTAAAAATACCAAATACAAGAGGCATGTGATTCTAGTATTTCGAATTAGTTTTCGATGTTGTGTTCTTTTATTTTTATTTTCCTTGTGATTTGATTGTTCTTTTTGGTTGACCTAAAGTTATTTAAGGAAATTAAATATTAGCTTTCCTTAAAAGGCTTTATCTAGGCGGTGGTGGTTGTTCCCATATCCAAGAAGGCCATGTGCCTCGCCATGCAGTTCTAGAAGCTAATTTTGGAAATTAATATTTAATGGAATTAATAACCTAGGTGATTTGGATCGAACGTGTTAAGTTCTGCAGGAGATCCAAGTCTAAACCTAAAAGAACAAATAAATTAAACTTAGGATCAAACGTGTAAAGTTCCGCAGGCGATCCAAGTTTAATTTAAAAGAACACATGGTAACTAGGAAAAGGTTCAAACCTTTATACAAAATTTTTGTACAGTGGAACCGTTAGATTTTCCGAGTAGCAACCAACATAAAGGACGCTTGAAGATCTCTGCTCGCAGTCATTTCCAGTAGGATTTCTTCTTTTTGAGCTAGTAACTCCGTCAGAGCGGCAATTTGCTGAAGTGAGGCTTCCTCATTTTGAGCCGATAACTCCAGTAGATGGGAAGTTTGCCGAAGTAAAGAAGCAAGTTCGCTAGGTTCTGTCGGGGTCCATGAAGGCAAGATATTGTGTTAGCAAGCGGATAACTTGAGGTAGGAGATGCTCGGACCTTTTATAAGGAAGGAGAAGGTGAAGGGATTTCCTCGGAATTTGAGTTGACGCTTGGAGAACCATGTGACATTTATGAGAAAAGAGTACGCTCGGAAGTTGAGGAGTCAACATACGCATAGAAGGAGCCCGTTTATCTCCCAAGATGGAGGGAAACTTTGCAGAATATAGATGAAAGGCAGGTCGGTGGAGGACGCGGGAGCCAGGTCAGGTAACACAAGGTCTTGGGTCTAGTCAGTCGGACTAGAGCCTCTTTCGACCAGACTTGAGGGGGAGGCTTGTGATACGGTGCATGTTCGTGGGGTCTATAAGATGATGTGGTCAGAAGTCAAGCCTCCATGGCTGGTCAGAAGTCAAGCCTCCATGGCTGGTCAGAAGTCAAGCTTACGTGGAGGTCAGAAGTCAGGCTTACGTGGAGGTCAGAAGTCTAGCCTCCGTGGTTGGTCAGAAGTCAAACTTACGTGGCCTGGGTCAAAGTCTCAACTGACGGGGCGGTCAAAGGATAGGATTATAAGTCGGACAAGTGTCAGTCCTGATAGCGGTCAAGGACAGGGCCCATGGGCCAGGTATAGGTCAAGGGCAGAGCCCACGGATCAAGTACCACTGAGGACTGAGCCCACAAGCCACGTAAAGGTAAAGGGAAGAAGGCCCGCTATCAGGACAGGGCCCATGGGCCAGGTATAGGTCAAGGACAGAGCCTACGGATCAAGTACCACTGAGGACTGAGCCCACAAGCCACGTAAAGGTAAAGGGAAGAAGGCCCTTGGCATAGAACAAACTAGCGTACAGGTCGGGACATACAAGTCATAGATAACAGTATGCAGAAGCAGGTCGGGAAACAGACCTGACGTATAGGTAGATACGTGCAAGCCAAGGATAACAGTAAGCAGAAGCAGGTCAGGAAACAGACCTGGCGTATAGGTTGGTACGTGCAAGCCAAGGATAACAGTAAGCAGAAGCAGGTCGGGAAACAGACCTGGCGTACAGGTCAGGACGTACAAGCCATGGATAACAGTAGGCAGAAGCAGGTCTAGACACAGACCTAATATACAGATCGGGACATACAAGCTATGGATAACAATAGGCAGAAGTAGGTTGGGAAACAGACCTGACAAACCATGTATTTTTTTGGATTTACTTAGTTTTTAAATTTATTTGATGAGCTGAACGTCGAGTTGAACTATCTAATTATCTGAAATTAATCCGATTATAAATAATAATAATAATAATAATAAAAGAAAAGAAAATTGGGTCTTCCATGTGGTCTATCTATACCTTCTCGATTTAGTGGAAAAATATATGGAGAGAGTTAAAAATAATTCCAAATATTATTTATTATCACATAAACATTGTCTTTTTAAGAAAAATCCTCCCGAATTATATCATTCCAAGATTGCAATCCAATTCAGATCTGAATCGGAGTTTGAATACTATATATAACTAACTTGTCTCGGGTTGGTTTGTTGTTGAAGGAAACAGAATTTGGGAGTGGCGATGAAGAAGACGAGCAGAGGCCGTCAAAGGATCGCGATGGAGGCGATCGAGAATGCGGCTGCGCGGAAGGTGTGCTTCTCCAAGCGCCGCGCCGGCTTGTTCAAGAAGGCGGCCGAGCTCTCCGTCCTCTGCGGCGCCGAGATCGCCGTCCTCGCCTTCTCCCCCAGCGGCAAGCCCTTCTCCTTCGGCCACCCCTCCGTCGACTCCGTGCTCGCCCGCTTCTTCTCCGCCTGGCCTGCTCCCCCTCGGCACCACCCCCTCGCTGGGGCCCTGCTTCAGGCGCTTAGACGGCAGGAGTCGCAGCTCGCGGAGCGGCTCGAGGCGGAGAGGAGGAGGAAGGCGGCTCTCGAGGCGGCGATTTTCCGGCCTTGGGGCACCGTAGCGGACCTGATGGACGCCGACGTCGAGGCGCTCGGGATGCCGGAGCTCGGCCTGCTGCAGAGAGCGCTGGAGTGGGTGCGGGCGGAGGCGGCGGGGCAGGGCGGAGCAACTGGCCTTCGAGGCTTTGCAGCCGTCGAACGTGGCGGTCAACGCCGGTGTCTTTGTCACCGCCGACGCCCCCACGGGGGCGGCGGCTCCAAATATGTTGGAATTTGGCTATGCCCCTCAAGGCTATGGCTTCTAGTGTTGTTAATTAATTACTTAATCTTGGTTATGTTTTTTAATAGTTTCTACATTTGAAAGTCATTTGTAAGTTTTTTTTTTTTAAAAAAAAAATAGATTGTCACAACTTCATCTAATTAATCATAAAGATAGATGACCACCAAGGTTTTTATGATTTTGATCCGATTTTACGATTTTATTATGATTTCATTCAATTTTTATAAGTAAATTTATGATTTTATATGAGTTTATGAGTCAATTCATAATTTTCATAACATTGATGACACCATTAGTTGATTGCTGATAAATTATACTGATTCAATTGAGGTCAGATTATGTTGGTCAAAAGAGTCTTTAGGATCAACTTTCATCTACTGGTGGTAAAAAGTGAAATGATCACTTTACCGTCCGACCTCCACATATGACCTTCCTAGACAATAGCATGGCAGGGTGCGTCATCTCTCAATCTAGAAAAGTATTAGGATTTGATTGCTGATCAAGATAATTGTGTGATGTTTAGGTCTGTATCATCCCGAGATTTGAACTTAGACCTCAAGTTAATATTACCTTATACACGCTAGCCACTAGCTAGTAGCGAGTGGACTATTATAGCATATTTCAAAGTCATATTAATGTAGTTGATTTTACACGATGATATATGATTTTGAAACTGATGGGTGTTCTGATTTTACAGGTGTGCAGGAATAAAAAGAGAAAGTAAATTCATTGTGGAATGTGTTTTGCTTAAATAACTGGTGTCTGCTCTTTATAATATGAGACTGGTTATTAATTAAGTTGGCTATTGTGACCAAGATAAAAAAACCTTTGTAAAGAGACTTTATGTTATTGGTATGTCGCTATATGAATTAGTTTTATTAATTGTCAAGATATTTCTGTTGTTCCTAACTTTATAGTGCAAAGGGGAGCCATTAATTTGAGTAAGGTTTGTCAAATTGACTGCTCCGTCAAATAATTTAAATAATTTGTGGATCCATATGGACGGATACATGATGAACTCAGTTTGACTCACAGATTGAAAAGAATATTTATTCTTTTAACACTTAAAAGTAAAGTAGAAAATTTAATGGGTTTATAATCTCATCCATGGAATTCACAATTCAAACTTAAATTTTTTAATTTTTATATAATTTTTTTTAATTTCTGCCGCTCGGAGCTAACCCGATAGCCATAGTGCAAAGGATTTTTATTTTTTTTTTACAAATTCAAAATAATTTTATGGCCTTCAGAAATGGTGGCGACTATCGCACGATTTAAGCAAGTGCAATGGCAAAAGTTTTCATAATGTTATCGTTAATGAAGTTTAAAATAAATATTATTTAAATTTTTTAGTTCAAATGAGTCACAAAAAATAAAGCTAACTAATGGGTTTGAAATCATCAACTAGTCGTGATGAGTCGACAATGTGAAATAAACAATGGCTGCAATTGCATAAGGTTTAGCATGAAGTCAATTGATTAGAACTATTTATAGTCGATTAAAACAGAATAAAAGAGAGCCATTATAAGCTTACCTATAAAAACCTTAGAGATTGTTTAAGTGGTCAAGAGAGCACAAAATTTATTGAGATTTTGTTGTAACCGAATGCTCAAGTAAAAGATCACTTCAAGGGTTTGAAATTTAAGACTACGAGCTCTTTGTAATTAATCTCCCCTCTTTAGCTATTCATTTCAGTCTTTTCATTTCACTTTTTATTGAGAAGAGCACTACCTGTAAATTTTGATTGAAATGATCCTATTTTGATATCATGCTCTCATTTCGATATATAAAAATAATAATAATCTCAGTTAATCTCATTAATTATCTTTGGGTAATCGATCTAGTCCCACAAAAATTTCTCACTTGCCACCAAGATAAATCAGGAAGTGCACGCAGTGGCTAGCCGAGAAGCCCAACATCCTTTGGTTGCAACCCCTATTTGGAGGAAAAATTCTTATAAATACACCATAGCTGGAATCGAACTGTGAGTGCTTGGGTGATAACCTGGATGTCCTACCACGCCATCATAGCCCCGGGGACTCTCATTCCGATGTATAGTATTAGTTGGAGGTTGGAAAGAGAAAAAAATGACTAATATGATCGACACAATAACAAAATATATATATATATATATATATATATATATATATATATATACTCTGTGAATCGTACATTGTGTGCCCGTGCGTAACAGTGGTCCAGGTGTCTGGATTCGATTTTTTTATAAAAAAATCATCATTTCCTTAAAGAAACACTGTACCCGTAAGCATATAACATTTTTAATCTTGAACACTATAGCTCAATAGGAAAGCCTGAACCCTATAGAGAAAATCTTATTAACTTAAGTTCATTATAACCCAACTTTTAAATTCTAAAATTTTAAACCCTAAATACATATAATATACCCTATGACTATCTAAATTTTTTAATTTTGAATACTACAACTCAAAAGGAAAGTTATTTTAAACCATGATTTGGGAGTATAAAAGGCTTGCTCCATTGCCTTGTCTCAAGGAGTGACAGACAATGGAAATATCGTGAGTGACTCACATTCAACGGCCAAGCTTAGGTCGGCTAAGCCACGGTTAGCCCAGCTGAAGCCGCCCAAGCTGAGGCCATCCTTGGCAACATCAGGGCTGAGGTTGAGAGCTTGGCTAGCCTAGCTGAGGCTGCCCAAGCTGAGGCCATTCTTGGTCGTGGCCAGGGTTGAGGCTGCAAGCTTGGTCGACCGCAACCAAGCTCATGGCCAACCTCACTGCTAGGACCGAGGCACGTCATCCACGCAGCCTGAGGTTGTGGTAGGAGAGGAGAGTAGATTGGCGACAAAATAAAGAAGGGGAAATTGAGAAGATTACTAGTGCCAAAGAGGATATCACGCCGGAGGAGATCACGTTGTCGTCGAAGAGGAGAGGAGAGCAGATTGGAGGGGAAGATCGGGATCAATAGAGGGAGGGAGCGAGAGAGCACACGATTAGGGCTTGATAGGGGGTCAGCATTTTTGGAAATTAGAATAGCTACCAAAATTTAATCCGGTCCCTAATATGGACTGAATTTAAATTTGATCCTTAATTAGTGACCAAATTTAAATTCGGTCACTAATTTACTCTAAATCCTAAAATTTTTACCCACCGCCTTAAATTAAATTAACAACTGAATTTAAACTTCAATCCCTAAATAGCGACCAAATGTTACCAAATAACATTTGGTCGCTAAATCCTTATCATAATTTTCAGCCCACCACCCTATCCCTAATTTAGCCACCAAATTTTAATTTTGATCCCTAAATTAGTGACTGGATAAATTTCGATCATTAAATTCTTACCCTAAATTTTCAGCTTGTCGACCTATTCCCTAATTTAGGTACTAAAATTAAATCCGGTTTCTAAATTAGGGACAAAATATAATTCGGTCGCCAAATTCTTACCCCATAAACACATGTGTCATTCCTATTCAACATCCTAACCTCTAAGGTATGGACCAAATTTATTTTCGATTGCTAATTAGCTATCGAAATTAAATTTAGCCCCTAATTAGCTACAGAATTTAATTCAGTCGCTAATTAGTGACCGAATTTAATTTCTATCTCTAAATTAGCGATCAAATTAAATTCAGTAGCTATTTCCTTTGCTAATTGAGAGTTTTCTTGTAATGTTATGAATCATAGGATATGAATTATTGCAGAGTCCTTATAGTACAAAACCTTTATGTGTTTGCATAGTTTTGTTTGCTAGAAACATTTTAGTTTTAGATCATCATCCCTCCTTCTTATATCACCTATCATAAGTTTCGCAATAATGAGACGACAAAAAATATTCGGTGCTAGAAGATGTTGAATAATGGAAGGTGTATAGTCTTCCTTTGAGCAATTTTCCATTACATGTGTACGAACAGTTTTATAACCTCTACAATAATGATAGAAACTGAGTGACCACTCTCATAAGAATTTTTCATTGCATGTATATATTAGATATGTTGTTATTATCTGACGAGTTGTTGCGATCCCCTAATAATATTGTCCCCTGGAGGTAATCTAACCAGACCTGTATCCGACCGACTATATGTAATAGGAGACTGGTAATAAAAAATAGGGAACTAAGTCCTTCCAGTCTAAACGACTATTAGGCTGATCGGGCTATATGCTGATCTTGTATTGTAGTAGTGAGAAATGAGCTGTCCTCTAGGTTTGAACGACACCGAGTCCGACCGATTGTATACTAAGAGTGTTTTTTGCTGGGAAGTGGGGAGCTTAACCTTGGTCCATCTGACACTTTAGATCGAGTGACCATATGTAATAAGACTTGCCTCTAAATAGTTATGCTGGGATCTGGAAGTTTGATCGCATCTCATCCTAGCAGGTTGAATGCTAGGAGATTGCCTCTATTGTGTGCTGAGAGGATACTTCTGGAGGATGAGGAGCTAAGTCCCATATGTCCGGCCGACATTAGGTTCGTTCGGGTTTGTCTTGTATATCTAGGCATCAAGCGAAACAATAAGTCCTCCCAGTCCGACTGGTCCTTGCGATCGACCGATTGTATACAGAGAGACTTATACCCAAAGAATGAGGAACTAAGTCTCTTAAATATGACTGACTACTAGGTCGACCAGCTTTATGTTGAGAGCCTTAGCGCTAGTCCCTGTCAAGCCCTCAATTATGACAAAAGGTGATGTCTCATCCCAAGTGCCCTTCCTTGTCCGTTCCAAGATATTTGGAAGTAAAGTAAATCATGGTGATAGAACGACGTCTCTTTAAATGAGAGGAAATTTATTTCTCAATGGATTATTTTTTTAGGGATTCTATCTCTATTCTCTTATGGTAATCTACCACCTGAGTATCAACTTGGTTATGCTCGTGGGGGCCTATCAAGTCATTAATGATCCTATAGTTTTTTTTAACTGATACCAAATATCCAGTTCTTCGAACTGACTAATTCTGGGATGACCGGATTGGTCCCATGGAAGTTTTTCATCGACCATCAAGTAAATCAGGAATCACTAATAGAGGCTCATCTAGATGACCATCATTCTTAGACCTGCTTCTTACTAGAGAATTTTTTTAAATAATGTATTATAATTGAGATTCAAACTTTAGATTCCTTGTTAACAATCCCATAGTTAATATTAGGGCATCCCAATGGGGTGTTAAATGGGCATTATAAGAGCATCCATAATGGTGGACACCCTTAAGGAGTTTCTTCAATATCACGTCAATGCCACGTCAAATGTAAAAATCCCTATATATCTCTCCACTATTAAAAAGTCTCTCAACAACTTCTTCGTGGGTCCCATATTCATTGTGTATATTTTTTTTAATCTCTCATTCCTATTTTACCTTATAAATAATCAATTTTTTTGAATTTAAATCCATAAATGGCTAACCCTCGGAATAACATTAGTAATTTAAAAACAAATAAATATTATCATATATTAAATAAACAATATAATATTATCACAATTAATAAATTATTTTTTTACTAATGTGCCCAGATATGTTCAATCAAGTTAGCTCGAAGTTGATGATGCAGTTGATTATCACGTATAGCTCACAATTTCTCTGGAGGTATTCTTGGAATTCTTGGGTGGATCCTTTAAATATTTGTGACAGAGGATCTCCTTCATCATCTGACCAATTTACTACTGCATTTCCCTAATTCTCAATAATCATGTTGTACAAAATAATACATGTATACATGATATCCTTCAAATTATCATTGTACCATCATACTGAACCTCTTATCATTGCTCATCGAGAGGAGCACTCCAAATGTTCGTTCGACATCCCTTCTAGCGGTCTCCTGTCATTCCTTAAATAATTTTCTCTTGGGATCCTAGGGGCACTGAAAGCTATTGATGAAACTAGCTCATTCCGGATAGATCTGATAAGTCAGATAGTATCCTTTTGTATGTTGTATATTGTTAACCATAAAATTAATCTCGGGTGTATTTACTTGCAAGACGTTGTTAAATAAAGGTGATTTGTTAAGCACGTTGATATCATTATGCGACCCTGAAATCCCAAAAAAGGCATACCATATCCATAAGTCTATAGATGCGACTACTTCAAGCACAATTGTTGGAACGCCATGATCTCCCCGAGTAAACTGGCCTTTCCAAGTGACGGTTAATTTTTTTTATTGTCAATGCATACAATCAAGACTGCTCAACATGCCAAGGAAGTCATGTAGTTCATGCATTTCAAGCAAGTGTTGGATATCGACATCATTAGGTCTTCTCAAATATTGAGCTCCAAATACTTCAATTACACATCGATAGAAGTTGAATAAGCATTGGATGACAGTTGTTTCAGCAATCTATATGTACTCATCATAATGATTAGTAAGAACTCTATATGTCAATTGACGAATAGTCGTCGTACATTTCTGAAGTGGCGACAAACCTTTTTTCCCATCGCATCGACCTTCCATTGAAAATATTTTGAATGATTTTTCAAGGCATTGACTATACAAAGGAATAACCTTCTTTGCATTCAGAATCGATGTCGAAATATATCATCAGGATATATTGGCTCATCAAAGCAATAATTGTTAAAAAGATGAGCATATCCGACTTCGCGATCTTGATTTAAATATCATCTCCTCTGTATTCTGTCGGAAGAACTTTGAGCTCTTTTACGTACCATTGTTGTTGCTCATATAACTGGAGCATTCTTTATTCATCTATATCCTCTGCATCTTCCTTCGATTGATTTATCCAGAATTTATAGAGCATAGATCAATTTGAATTTTTAGTCATTAAGTCTTCTAAGATATTTTTGTGATTGATAGAAATCGAGAATTGAGAAAATGATAAGAAGAATGAAATATTGAGAGTATATTTATAGAAATTTTTTTAAATAAAAAAATTAATCATTGAATAGTTGTTGCTCAACAGTTCAAATTCAACATTCATTAAAACGTTCACTAGCACTTACTTTTTAAATATTTTAATATTTTAATTTTTTTAAAGAAAACCTAAAAAAATGAACGTTGAAACAGCAAAACTCTAGACGTTATTAGGTGTGTATTATTTTTTATAATAAATATTTAAAAATAATTAAAAAAAAAAAGACAACGACGGAGCGGCTCCACATTTGCAGAGCCGCTCTGTCACTATGGGAGAGAGGTTCCTCCCTCAAGCTACGTCACCAGTGGGAGCTTCGAAGGTGATGCTCTAATGCCCATTTAACACTCCCTCTCCATTGTGAGTGGGCATTATAGAGAGAGAGGGGAGTGTTAAGAGGGATGAACACGTTCATCCTGTTGGTGCAACCTTAGGTCAAGGTTGACCTGGTTGACCAGACTCGAGTTGACTTGACTCGAGTTATGTTTTGATGTTTGACGAGTTATGTTTGAAATGTTTGACGTGAACAGAAAAGTTGTATCTTGATGATTGACAAGGATACAAGCTTGGGAGATTGTGGGTGCAACCCGTGGTCAAGGTTGACCTGGTTGACCCGAGGTGAGTTGACCAGACATCTGGTGAAAAGTCCAAGCAGGGAGCTTGGCACGGGAAAAGTCCAAGTATGGAGACTAGGCACGGAGAAGTCCAAGTATGGGAACTTGGCAAGTGGAAGTCGGAGAAGGCTCGGTAGCTCGTTCTCTGGACCGGATGTGGAAAGTCCTGGTGAGTGAAGCCAGACAGATGGATAAGTCCTGGTGAGTGAAGCCAGGCAGTGGGAAAGTCCTGGTGAGTGAAGCCAGGCAGTTGTGAAAACCCTAGTGAGTGAAGCTAGGTGAAAGTCCTAGTGAGTGAAGCCAGGCAGTGGGAAAGTCCTGGTGAGTGAAGCCAGGCAGTTGGAAAGTCCTGGTGAGTGAAGCCGGGCAGATTGGAAATCCTGGTGAGTGAAGCCAGGTGAAAACCCTAGTGAGTGAAGCTAGGTGAAAGTCCTGGTGAGTGAAGTCGGGCAAGGGAAAATCCAGATGGATCAAGGGTGATCGGACATCTGGTGTTGAGAAGGTCAAGTAGGTCAAGGGAGTGACCAGATACTTGACACGAAGAGAAAAGTCCAAGTGGGTCAAAGGGATTGACCGGACACTTGGTGGGAGTCTTAGCAGGTCAAGGGAGTGACCGGATGCTAAGCATGATGTACCAAGAGGTCAAGGTTGACCGGATATTGGTTTGGACTTGGTTTGGGCAAAAACCAAGACCTGGATCGAGACCGATCGAAAGCGATCGATGTGCCTCGCAGCTATCGATCAGGGACCGATCGAGCTTGATCGGTCCCGGGACCGATCAGAGATGCACTGAGAGTTGGGCAACTCTGTAAGCATTCTGATCGGTGCGGGGACCGATCAGCATAAACTGATCGGTCCCCACGGCCGTCGGATCGACAGCCGATCGGTGATGCACGATCGGTGCAGCCGCTGAGACAACGGCTAGATTCTCTCATCTTTGGCCTCTGTTCTTCGCGGTGGAAGCGAGGCTATAAAAGGAGGGCTTCACAGTGGAGTCTCTCTCTTCTTCTTCTTCCTCTCCTCATCTGCTACCTCTTGCACTTCTGCTTGCATTCTTGAGCTTTCTTCATCTTCTTGAAGCTTAGCGTGAGCTTCCAGTGGTCTCCAGCAATCTGTTGTTTGCCCGTGAAGTTGCTGCTTCATCAACAGCCGACGAGAAGGCAAGATTGTTTGTTTTTTTCATTCATATTGTTGCTTCTTCTTGTGTATTCTTGTACTCCTATTCTTGCTGGTGCAAGAAAGATTGTGGCGAGGTTTCTCCACCCAGAAGGAGTATATATATTAGCCGGTTCTCCGGGGACTCATCCACCAACGGATTGATAGGCTTCGTCCACCTTACGGACACGCCGAGGAGTAGGAGTTTATCTCCGAATCTCGTTACATCGCTGCGTGTTGAGGTTTGATCTTCTTGTCTTTGTTTCTTTGTTTTATTTTCCGCTGCGCTAACGTCAACTTGTAGAAAGAAACGAAGATTTGGGGTCGGCTATTCACACCCCCCCCTCTCTAGCCGCGACCATCGATCCTAACAAGTGGTATCAGAGCGAGGTCGCTCTTCGTTGGATCAACACCCGGGGGAGCATGAGCTAGAGAATGGAGTTATTTGGAGAAGACGTCACAATTCCACCTTTCTACGATCGCGACGACTTCGCGTTTTGGAAGGTAAGAATGAAGTACTTTCTTATGACTAACCTTGAAAATTGGAGTTGTGTTCAATTATGTTTCAAGCCTCCGATGGACAAGAAAGGAGAAACCCTAGAGAAGAAGGAGTGGACCAAGGAACAAGTCCACCAATCCCTAGTCAACGATGAGGTATTGAAAATTTTTGAATTTTCTTTACCTAATGATGTTTTGTGTAGGATAGGTGGATATAACGATGCCAAGGAGTTGTGGAACAACTTGGCAAAGTTCCATGAGGAGAACTCCACTTCAAGTCATGAAGAGGAGTCAAGTGAGCCAAGTAGCTCACTTCATGGAGGAATGGATTTAGAAGTTGAGGGCCACTCAACATCTAAAGAAGAAGAGGAGGAGAGTTCTTCTTCAAGTTCGGAGCAAGAAGAAAAAGCTTCTATCTTCGGAAGGGATGAAGAAGAGAGCTCACATCCATCCTCAACCCTAGGTAACTCAAGCCATTTAGTTTCTAGCAAATTACACATAATGTGCTTTGAGTGTAGGGAATTTGGACATTACAAGAGTAAATGTCCAAAGAGGGTTAGAAAGACTCCACCGGCGCCAAAGGTCAAGGAAGCCGGAGTCCCAACACGCAAGGGCAAGGAGCACGTGGTGTGCTTCCAATGCAAGCGAAGGGGACACTATAGGAGTCAATGTCCGAGGGGGAGGCAACCTCACAAGGACAAGAGACCGAGCACGTCAATATGGGGAGCGAAGGCAAACCCTAAGGTAGCATTTAAGTCTCACCCTTGCAATAAGACACATGCTAGTAGTTTTGTTGCAATTGTTAATAATGATAAGCATGTTAACTTTAGGAACCAATATATGTGCTTAGGTGCTAAACATGTTAGCCTAGGTAAGGACAACACTAGAAATGTCAATCCTAGGATTAACTCATCTAAGGTTAGGGAGAACCTAGGTAGAAATCCCAAAACAACTAGACATATGCTTAGGAGTACCTCAAAGAACAATGACAAATTAAAACTTGAGGTATTAGAAAAGGAGAATCAAGTCTTGAGGTCAAGACTTGCCACTTTAGAAAAGACCCTTAAAAATTTAGAGAAGTCAACTCTAGGGTCTAAGGGTCAAAAACCCAAGTCCAAGGACAAGAAAGGTTTGGGTCACAAACCTAAGTCCCAAGTAGTCAAGCCCAATTATCATAATGTTCCATTCGATTATGGAACAAAACCTAGGGCTAGGAAGAACAACACCAAAGTCACAAGGGGAGTCACCCCTAGAGTTGATCTTGATGAGTCCCAAATGACCAAGGCTTCAAAGCCTAGGAGGGTCATTAGGAGGGTTGCTAGGGAAGTCATCCCTAGTGAATATTTAGTGAACCCAATGAGCTCCAATAGGTATTGGGTTCCTAGGAGCGTGATTTCATCACGCTAGATGAGTTAGGGTGTGCCAACCTTACTTGAATAGGTAGTTAACCTAATCATGTTAAAAGGTGGCACTTTAGGAATTTTCAAGGTGTGATCAAGCCTTGAAAATGAAATTAAGAATTATTCCTAAGGTGATTAGAATATGCCAACTACATTTGAGGAGTTCTCTTAGGTCAGTTTAATTGGCACATAGTGATCTAAACATCCTTGGTATATGATTTTAGGTCTATTACTCTTAGGAATATAGAACCTATGGCAAAATGATCAAAATTATCAAAAATGGCAACTAAGGCTGGAATTAGGTATTTTCTATACCTTTATGTGTTATTTGCCATATATTGTTTGCCATATGCCATGTCATGACATCATATTTATTTTATGATCATTTAAAATGTCATGATAATGCTTAGGTTAGTTAAATGTCATGCTTTATTTAAGTTTCATACTTTATGTCATGACATCATGACATTGGCACATGTTTCCATTTATGATACAATTATATGTCATGTCATCATCTTGTGCATTAATGATCGATGAAATTGATTTAAGGACTAAAACACAATTTGATATGGAGATCAAATTGTTATTTAGAAAAATACATGAGAACTTAGATTAAGCTAACCTAAACTCATATCTCACATCAAAATTGACTTGGATGTGTTTGATACACCTTAGATGTGTGTGAGATATTAGGATTGTGAGTTAGGATCAAGGTGCATAGTTCTTGTACCTAGATGAGCCTAATTCTAATTGGGGATCATAGGGAAGGCCTTTGTACAATTCATGTACATTTAGCCCTAAGATTATGATCCTAAATTGAAGGGTTTAAAATCATTTCAAAATTGATTTGAAAAACCTTGATGAAGCTTTTCTAGTGATAGCATTCATCATTGAACAAGGTGATACAAAGATGATTTAACTTTGAGCTATTTCAAAGACTTGTGAACATTGTATCAAGATTGAAAAATGGAAGCTATTTTCATAGAAAACTATTTTTCCATAATAGTATATGTTGTGAGGAATGTATCCTCAAAAATTTTACAATTTTTGAAATTTTCTGTGATTTTCTAGAGGTTTCTGAATTTCGGGAGAAGAAAAATTCAAAAATCAGAAATTAGAGGTCGTGGACCGATCAGGAGGTTCCCTGATCGGTCCAGGTCTGTGTGATCGGTCACTGGACCGATCCAGAGGGAGCCTGATCGGTCTGGTGACCGATCAGGGCGTGCCAAATTGCTGAAATTCGACTGGTTGTCTGAAATTTCAGCTCGGGAGTTGGTATTTTGAAGGTTTGAAACTCTCCAAGACATTATTGGTGCAATGGTCAAGGGGGAGTTGACCTTTAGGGGGAATTTTACCTATTAGTCAAGGGGAGTTGACTTTTAGGGGGAGTTTTTACTCCTAAAGACTTGAGTGATATGGGATTATCACTAAGTTAATTGTTGGACCTTAGTATCAAGGGGGAAATTAAGAGTTTCAATGAAAGATATGGGACTTTCATTAGGAAGAAGCTCTTGACCTTGATTCACTCTTTTTTATGTGTGTCAAAAAGGAGGAGAATGTCTCATCGGAGTTTGAGGAGAATGGAGAATGTCTAGAGAATGTTCAGGGAAGAACATTGGAAAACCTAAGTTAGGTTATCGGGTTAACCTAACTTGATTATGGGTTTGATTATGGGTTTTGTCAAACATCAAAAAGAGGGAGATTGTTGGTGCAACCTTAGATCAAGGTTGACCTGGTTGACCAGACTCGAGTTGACTTGACTCGAGTTGTGTTTTGATGTTTGACGAGTTATGTTTGAAATGTTTGACGTGAACAAAAAAGTTGTATCTTGATGATTGACAAGGATACAAGCTTGGGAGATTGTGGGTGCAACCCGTGGTCAAGGTTGACCTGGTTGACCCGAGGTGAGTTGACCAAACATCTGGTGAAAAGTCCAAGCAGGGAGCTTGGCACGGGAAAAGTCCAAGTATGGAGACTTGGCACGGAGAAGTCCAAGTATGGGAACTTGGCAAGTGGAAGTCGGAGAAGGCTCGGTAGCTCGTTCTCTGGACCGGATGTGGAAAGTCCTGGTGAGTGAAGCCAGGCAGACGGATAAGTCCTGGTGAGTGAAGCCAGGCAGTGGGAAAGTCCTGGTGAGTGAAGTCAGGCAGTTGTGAAAACCCTAGTGAGTGAAGCTAGGTGAAAGTCCTGGTGAGTGAAGCCAGGCAGTGGGAAAGTCCTGGTGAGTGAAGCCAGGCAGTTGGAAAGTCCTGGTGAGTGAAGCCGGGCAGATTGGAAATCCTGGTGAGTGAAGCCAGGTGAAAACCCTAGTGAGTGAAGCTAGGTGAAAGTCCTGGTGAGTGAAGCCGGGCAAGGGAAAATCCAGATGGATCAAGGGTGATCGGACATCTGGTGTTGAGAAGGTCAAGTAGGTCAAGGGAGTGACCGGATACTTGACACGAAGAGAAAAGTCCAAGTGGGTCAAAGGGATTGACCGGACACTTGGTGGGGAGTCTTAGCAAGTCAAGGGAGTGACCGGATGCTAAGCATGATGTACCAAGAGGTCAAGGTTGACCGGATATTGGTTTGGACTTGGTTTGGGCAAAACCAAGACCTGGATCGGTCTGGAGACCGATCCACTGCTACTGTGGTTTCCTGATCGGTCTGGAGACCGATCAGAAAGCGATCAGTGTGCCTCTGTGAGCTTACTGATCGGTCTGGGGACCGATCAGCATAGAGCCTGATCGGTCCCCACGACCGATCAGATCAGCCCCAGACCGATCAGGGTGATGCCTGATCGGTCTGGCCCTAGCCGTTGAGAGACAACGGCTAGATTCTTCTGCTGTCTTTGGCCTCTGTTCTTCTCGCAGGTGGAAGCAGGCTATAAAAGGGCTGAGGGCTTCTACAGTGGAGTCTCTCTCTTCTTCTTTTTCTTCCTCTCCTCAGCTGCTACCTCTTGCTTCTGTAAGAGCTTGCTGTTGCTGAGCTTTGCTGAGCTCTTCTTAGCTGAAGCTTCGCGTGAGCTTCCACGGCTGGGGTCTCCAACAGTTGCTGCTGTATTTGGCCCGTTAAGTTGCTGCTTCATCAACAACCGACGAGAAGGCAAGATTGTTTGTTTTTTTCATTCATATTGTTGCTTCTTCTTGTGTATTCTTGTACTCCTATTCTTGCTGGTGCAAGAAAGATTGTGGCGAGGTTTCTCCACTCAGAAGAAGTATATATATTAGCCGGTTCTCCGGGGACTCATCCACCGACGGATTGATAGGCTTCGTCCACCTTACGGACACGCCGAGGAGTAGGAGTTTATCTCCGAACCTTGTTACATCGCTGCATGTTGAGGTTTGATCTTCTTGTCTTTGTTTCTTTGTTTTATTTTCCGCTGCGCTAACGTCAACTTGTAGAAAGAAATTAAGATTTGGGGTCGGCTATTCACACCCCCCCTCTCTAACCGCGACCATCGATCCTAACACATCCCTCTCTCTCTCTTCTCTTTTTTTTTGTCAATTTTTTTTGTAAATGGTAAAAAATATTTTAAAAAAATTTAATATTATTTTTTAAAATAGTGAAAATAATTTTTTAAAAAAGATTATTATTAAAAAATAATAATAATTTAAATATTTTAAAACATATTTAAATTATATTTATTTAATATGTATTAATTATAAGAAGATTGAGTAGATTGTGGAACTCATAAATAATAAGTGTTAATGTTAAAATGAATGTGGACGAAAAAAATATGTTGTTATAATGAAAAAAAATATGGAACCGCCACATCAGCGGCCCCCCTAGAGCCGGTCCCACGGATATGGAGGGAGGTAAATGCATGTACACAGGTGGAAAGTGCATGGCGGAGACGTTAACCCCAAGCAGTGACACCCCGGGGATCGACCCCTGGACCTTTCAGCCACAGAACCATGCACTCCCCATCTGTGCTACGCCCTGGGGACAAATATGTTGTTATAATGAGTATGTATTAGTGGACCCTATGCTTTTTAATAAGATGATTGATGTTATAATGGATTAGTGTTGTGGATACTCTTAGAGTAAAATTCTAATTTATTTGATTTACTACCATTTAATGTGCAAAATAAGCCCACTTTACTTTGATGGGATACATTTTTCTTGTTGGAAATATCAATAAAAAATGTGTTACATTCATATAAGTTGTCACATTCAAATACGTTTTTTTTTTCTTTTATGAGTTAACATTTTCCTCTTGTTATTAATAGTCTCTCGCTATTTTTTTTATCATTGTATTAATGAAGTGATGTATCAAATACAATGAAAATAATAATTCCAAATTTGAATAAAATTAATATAATTAACTTCTAATTACCATTTTAGATTATATTTCCCAAGTAATCAAGATTAGGATATTCCTATCAAGATTGAACTACTAGTAAAATTAGGGTGAGCCACTGTGCTTTCTGGATTTACTAAGTTTTTAGATTTATTTGGTGGATCGAATGTGGGATTGGACTATCTAGTCTAGAATTAATCGGATTTTAAAATTTGGATACCTAATAATAATAATAATATTAATAATGAAAAGAAAATTTGAGTGACTAAATTCTGCAACTTTTATCCTCATCACGTAAATTCTCAATTCTACAAATTTACTAGATTTTGCAATCCAATTCACACAGCCTGAGGCGATGGCAAGAGAGGAGAGTAGATTGGTAATAAAATAGAGAAGGGGAAGTAGAGAAGATTATTGGTGCCGAAGAGGAGCTCATGCCGAAGGAGATCACGTCGTCACCGAAGAGGAGAGGAGAGCATATCAGAAGGGAAGATCGGGATCAACAGAGGGAGGGAGGGAGGGAGGGAGCGAGCGAGCGAGAGATCACAAGATTATGGCTTGCCAGGGGTCAACATTTTTGAAAATTAGAACAACTACCAAAATTTAATTCGATCCCTAATTTAGGGACCGAATTTAAATTCGATCATTAATTAGTGACCAAATTTAAATTCGGTCACTAATTTACTCTAAATCCTAAAATTTTTACCCGCCACCTTAAATTATAGTAGTGACTGAATTTAAATTTTAGTCTCTAAATTAGTGACCGAATAACATTTGGTCGCTAAATCCTTGTCCTAATTTTCAGCCCACCGCCCTATCCCTAATTTAGCCACCAAATTTTAATTTCGATCCCGAAATTAGTGACTGAATAAATTTTGATCACTAAATCCTTACCCTAAATTTTCAGCCCGCCACCCCATTCCCTAATTTAGGTAGTGAAATTAAATTTGATCCCTAAATTAGGGGCCAAATTTAATTCGGTCGCCAAATTCTTACCCCAAGACATGTGTCATTCCTGTTCAACATCCTAACCTCTAAGGTATTGACCGAATCTATTTTCAGTTGATAATTGGCTATCGAATTTAATTTCGGTTGATAATTAGCTATCGAATTTAATTTCAGTTGATAATTAGCTATCGAATTTAATTTTGGTCCCTAAACTAGCGACCGAATTAATTTTGATCATTAAATTAGGGGCTGAAATTAAATTTGACCCATAATTAGCCATGAAATTTAGTTTGGTCGCTAATTAGCGATCGAATTTAATTTCAATTTCTAAATTAGCGATCAAATTAAATTCGGTAGCTATTTCTGTCGATAATTGAGAGTTTTCTTGTAATGTTCTGAATCATAAGATATGAAGTATGTGCAGAATCCTTACAGTACATAAACTTACAAGTGTTTGTATAGTTTTGTATTTGCGATAAACATTTTAGTTTTAGGTCATCATCCCCCTTTCTTATATTACGTATCATAACTTTCGCAATAATGAGACGACAATGAATATTCGATGCCAGAAGATGTCGGGTAATATAAGGTGTATAGTTTTCCTCCAAGCAATCTTCCATTACACGTGTATGAATAGTCTTTTGTAACCTCTATAATAATGATAGAAACTGAGTGACCACTCTCATAAGAATGTTCCATTGCATGTATATATTAAATATCAGAATACTGCTTGGTGAATAACTGTTATTATCTGACGGGTTGTTGCGATTTTCTGACAATTGTGTCCCCTGGAGGTAATCCGACCGGACCTGTATCCAACTGACTATATGTAATAGGAGACTGGTAATAAAAAATAGGGAACTAAGTCCTTCAACTCTAAACGACTATTAGGCTGACTGGGTTATATGCTGAGTTGTATTATAGTAGTGAGAAATGAGCTGTCCTTTAAGTCTGAATGACACCGAGTCCAACTAGATGTATACTAAGAGTGATTTTTACTGGGAAGTGAAGAGCTCAACCTTAGATCCATCTGATACTTTAGACCGAGCAATCATATGTAATAAGACTTGCCCCTGAATAGTTATGCTGGGATCTGGAAGTCCGATCTGATCTCATCCTAGCAGGTTGTATGCTAGGAGATTATCTCTGTTGTGTGATGAAAGGATACTTCTGGAGGATGAGGAGTTAATCCCCGTATGCCTAGCCGACATTAGGGTCGTTGGGGTTTGTCTTTTATATCTTGGCATTAAGTGGCATGATAAGTCCTCCCAGTCTGGCTGGTCCTTGGGGTCGGGCGACTGTATACAGAAAGACTTGTACCCAGAGAATAGAGAACTAAGTCTCTTAAATTTGACCTGCTACTGGGTCAACATGCTTTATGCTGAGAGCCATAGCGCTAGTCCCTATTAAGCCCTCAATTATGACAAAAGGTGATGCCTCATCCCAAGTGCCCTTCCATGTCGGTTCCAAGATATTTGGAAATGAAGTAAATCATGGTGATCGAATGACGCCTCATTAAATGAGAGGAATTTTATTTCTCAGGGGATTATTTTTTCAAGGATTCGATTTCTGCTCTCTTGTTGTAATCTACCACCCGAATATCAACTTGGTTATGCTCGTGGGGGCCTATCAACTCCTTATTGATCCTATAGTTTTTTTTTAGAAAAATGATTTGCAGAGGGAAAAATCTCAAGGAAAAACTCAATAATAAAAACATAAAATGATGTCCCACAAAAGTGAAAATGGTGGGCTATGAATTTATGTGTCTATCCCTGAGTTTTTTCTTGAAATTTTATCCCTCTGTTATCATTACTCTTTTTTTTTAATTGACATCAAATATCCAGTTCTTCGAACTGATTAATTTTGGGATGATCGGACTGGTCCCACGGAAGTTTTTCACCGATCATCAGGGTAAATTGGAAAGCACTAATAGAGACTCATCTAGATGACTAGCATTCTTAGACCTACATCTCATTAGAGAGAAAATTTGTTATAGTGTGTTATAATTAAGAGTCAAACTTTAAATTACTTGTTAACAATCCCATAGTTGATATTAGAGTAAGATTCTAATTTATTTGATTTACTACCATTCAATGTGCAAAACAAGTCCACCTTACTTTGATGAGATACATTTTTCTTATTGGAAATATCAATAAAAAAAAAGTGTTACATTCATATAAGTTGTCACATTCAAATACATTTTTTTTCTTCTATGAGTTAACATTTTCTTCCTTGTTATTAATAGTCTGTGGTCGTTTTTTTATCATTGTATTAATGAAGTGATGTATCAAACACAAGGAAAATAATAATTGCAATTTTGAATAAAATTAATATAATTAACTTCTAATTATAATTTTAGTGATTTAAATAATGATTCTTAACTCGAACTCGGAAGAATATTTCAACAACTAAATTTTGGAAAAAGTTTTAATAATAATAATAATAATAATAACAATAAAAAAGAAAAAAAATTATTAAAAAAATAAAGAAAGAAAAATTGGTCTCACAAGACTTGTGGTATTTTCTAAGTAATCATGATGGTGAGTCACCGTATTTTTTTTTTTTGGATTTACTTAGTTTTTAAATTTATTTGATGAGTTGACGTGGGGTTGGATTATCTAATTTAAAATTAATCAGATTATAAAATAATAATAATAATAATAATAATAATAATAATAATAATAAAAAAGAAAATTGGGTCTTCCTTAATCTATCTATACTTTCTCAATTTAGTAGACCGAAAAATATATGGAGAGAGAGTAAAAAACAATTCCAAATATTATTTATTATCACCTAAATACGAATTTTTAAGAAAAATCCTCCCGAATTATATCATTCCAACAATTTATTGGTATCGAAAAGGAGCTCATGTCGAAGGAGATCATGTCGTTGCGGGAGAGGAGAGAAGAGCATATCAGAGGGGAAGATCGAGATCAACAGAGGGAGGGAGGGAGGGAGGGAGCGAGAGAGCACACGATTATGGCTTGGCAAGGGGTCAACATTTTTGGAAAATAGAACAACTACCAAAATTTAATTCGATCCCTAATTTAGGGACCAAATTTAAATTCGGTCATTAATTAGTGACCAAATTTAAATCCGATCACTAATTTACACTAAATCCTAAAATTTTTACTCGCCATCTTAAATTAAATTAGCGATTGAATTTAAATTTTAGTCCCTAAATTAGTTACCGAATAACATTTGGTCGCTAAATCCTTATCCTAATTTTCAGCCCACCGCCCTATCTTTAATTTAGCCACCAAATTTTAATTTCGATCCTGAAATTAGTGACTGAATAAATTTCGATCACTAAATCCTTACCCTAAATTTTTAGCCCACCACCGTATTCCCTAATTTAGGTACTGAAATTAAATTCGCCCCTAAATTAGGGACCAAATTTAATTTGATCGTCAAATTCTTACCCCCCTAAAGACACATGTCATTCATGTTCAACATCCTAACCTTTAAGGTATTGACCAAATTTATTTTTGGTTGCTAATTAGCTATTGAATTTAATTTTGGTCCCTAAAATAGCCACCGAATTAATTTTGATTATTAAATTAGGGACCCAAATTAAATTTGGTCCCTAATTAACCACGAAATTTAATTTTGTCACTAAATAGCAATCAAATTTAATTTCACTTTCTAAATTAGTGATCGAATTAAATTTGGTAGCTATTTCTGTCGCTAATTGAGAGTTTTCCTGTAATGTTCTGAATTATAAGATATGAAGTATGTGCAGAGTCCTTACAGTACATAAACTTACAATTGTTTGCATAGTTTTGTATTTGCGAGAAACATTTTAGTTTTAGGTCATCATCCCCCTTTCTTATATCACATATCATAACTTTCACAATAATGAGATGACAAGAAATATTCGGTGCCAGAAGATATCGGGTAATAGAAGGTGTATAGTCTTCCTCCAAACAATCTTCCATTACACGTGTATGAATAGTCTTTTGTAACCTCTATAATAATGATAGAAACTAAGTGACCACTCTCATAAGAATGTTCCATTGCATGTATATATTAGATATCAGAATACTCCTTGGTGAATAACTGTTATTATCTGACGGGTTGTTGTGATTCCTTGACAATTGTGTCCCTTGGAGGTAATCCGACCGGACCTGTATCCAACCGACTATATGTAATAGGAGACTGGTAATAAAAAATAGTGAACTAAGTCCTTCCACTCTAAACGACTATTAGGCTGACCGGGCTATATGCTGAGTTATATTGTAGTAGTGAGAAATGAGTTGTCCTCTAAGTCCGAACGGCACCGAGTCCAACCTGTTGTATACTAAGAGTGATTTTTACTGGGAAGTGAGGAGCTCAACCTTAGGTCCATCGGACACTTTAGACCAAGCAGTCATATGTAATAAGACTTGCCCCTAAACAGTTATGCTAGGATCTGGAAGTCCGATCGGATCTCATCCTGGCAGGTTGTATGCTAGGAGATTGCATCTGTTGTGTGCTGAGAGAATTCTTTTGGAGGATGAGGAGCTAAGCCCTGTATACCTAGTCGACATTTGGGTCGTTCGGGTTTGTCTTTTATATCTTGGCATTAAGTGGAACGATAAGTCCTCCCAGTCTAGTTGGTCCTTAGGGTCGGCCGACTGTATATAGAAAGACTTGTACCTAAAGAATGGGGAACTAAGACCCTTAAATTTGACCTGCTACTAGGTCAACAGGCTTTATGCTGAGAACCATAGCGCTAGTCCCTGTCAAACCCTCAATTATGACAAAAGGTGATGCATCATCCCAAATACCCTTCCATGTCGGTTCCAAGATATTTGGAAGTGAAGTAAATCATGGTGATTGAACGATGTCTCTTTAAATGAGAGGAATTTAATTTCTCAGGGGATTATTTTTTCAAGGATTCGATCTGTGCTCTCTTGTAGTAATCTACCACCTGAGTATCAATTTGGTTATGTCCGTGGGGGCCTATCAAGTCCTTAATGATCCTATATTTTTTTTTAGAAAAATGATTTGCAGAAGGAAAAATAAGGAAAAGGTCAATGATAAACATATAAAATGATATAGGTCCACAAAAGTGAAAATGATGGATCTTGAATTTATGTATTTATCCCTAAGATTTTATCCCTCTGTGTATCATTACTCTTTTTTTTTAATTGGCATCAGATATCTAATTTTTGGAACTGACTAATTTTGGGATGATCAGACCAGCCCCATAGAAGTTTTTCATTGACCATTAGGATAAATTAGGAAAAAACTAAAGGAAAAGCTCAATGATAAACATATATTTTATCCCTATGTGTATCATTACTCTTTTTATTAATTGACATAAGATATCCAGTTCTTCGAACTGACTAATTTTGGGGTGACTAGACGGTCCCATAGAAGTTTTTCACCGACCATCAAGATAAATTAGAAATCATTAATAGAGACTTATCTAGATAATCAGTATTCTTAGACCTACTTTTCACTAGATAGAAATTTTTTTTATAGTGTGTCATAATTAAGAGTCAAATTTTAAATTCCTGATTAACGATCCCATAGTTGATGTTAGAGTAAGATTCCAATTTATTTGATTTACTACCATTCAATTTGCAAAACAAGCCCACCTTTCTGTGATGAGATACATTTCTCTTATTAAAAATATCAATAAAAAAAAGCGTTACATTCATATACGTTGTCACATTCAAATAGGTTTTTTAGTTCTATGAGTTAACATTTTCTTCCTTGTTATTAATAGTCTCTGGCTGTTTTTTTATCATCGTATTAATGAAGTGATGCATCAAACATAAGGAAAATAATAATTACAATTTTGAATAAAATTAATATAATTAACTTCTAATTACAATTTTAGTGATTTAAATGATGATTCTTAACTCGAAACTAGGAAGATTAATTCAGCAATTAAATTTTGGAAAAAGTTTTAATAATAATAATAATAATAATAATAAAGAAAAAATTATTAAAAAAATAAAGAAAGAAAAATTGGTCTCACAAGACTTGGTGGTATTTTCTAAGTAATCATGATGTGAGCCACCGTATTTTTTTGGATTTACTTAGTTTTAAATTTATTTGATGAACTGAACGTGGGGTTGGACTATCTAATCTAAAATTAATCATATTATAAAATAATAATAATAATAATAATGAAAAGAAAATTGATCTAACTGTACTTTCTCAATTTAGTTGAGGGTTGATGGAAAAATATATGGAGAGAAAGTAAAAAAACAATGCCAAATATTATTTATTACCATCTAAACGCGATTTTTTTAAGAAAAATCCTCCCGAATTATATCATTTCAAGATTAACTAGATTGTGCAATCATATTCTTTTATCCTCAAATTCTAAATTTGCAATCCAATTCAGATCTGAATCCGAGTTTGAATACATTTGAAAGTCATTTGTAAGTTTTTTTAAAAACTAAGTTAGATTGTTCCAACTTCATCTCATTAATCACAAAGATAGATGACCATCAAGGTTCGTTCTGATCGGGAAAATAAAGCAATTAGCATTCTTTGCTTGATAGTATTAATATATATACATCGATGAACACGAAATTCACTTGATATTGGGGTTGATTAGTGAATCAATCTCCCTTGTTTGGTTTGATATAATTCAATTCCAAGGGTTTATGTGGTCTTATGATCATTCAAAAATTCGAGTGCATTCACTACTTATCTTTAGTGTTGCATCTCAAAGAGAATATATGCATGCTTAGCTTGGTGTGTGATGCATATGGTCGCTATTTAGTGTGTATTCAGCAAAAGAATTGGATGTCGTCTCATCTAGAAATGCTTCACAATCAAGTATACTATTGTAGTAAGGTTGAGTATTTCACTAGTAGGTTTACGATTCAAGGGTTATTTAACTAGTAGGTCAGATGAAAAAGAGTAGCTTGGTTAGATGAACAAGGGCGGTGCTTGAGCAAAGTAACCCTATCGTGATTCATAGGTCGATCAAAGAAGTGACATATACCTTTCTCTATTTTAGGAGTGGTACTTCATAGGCAAATCTACCAAGAATTAATCGGATTATAAAATTTGAATACCTACTACTACTACTACTAATAATAATAAAGAAAAGAAAATTAGACATTCCTTTGTGGTTCATCTGTACTTTCCAAGTTTACTCGATGATCGATGAAAAAATTTATGGTCAATAGAAAAATTTTCATGTGGTAGAATTGATCACTTTAAGATAAATGCAAGATAGAAATATCTAGGCATTTGAATTCTTAAAAACCAAAAAAAAAAAGGAAAATTATCCTTAGGTCATGGTTTGATATTTGGATAATTAAAAAAATATCAAAATAAAGAATATATATAAGGTAAATGAAGAACAATTCCAAATATTATTTATTTTCGCCCAAACATGGTTTTTTTTTTTTAAAAAAATCCTCCCGAATTATATCATTCCAAGATTAATAAATAGTGTAATCATATCAGATCTTATTTATTATCGCCCAAACATGTTTTTTTTTTTTGTTTTTTTTTTAAATCCTCCCGAATTATATCATTCTAAGATTTAGAAGATTTTGCAATCCAATTCAGATCTGAATCGGAGTTTGAATACCATATATAACTAACTTAGAATTTGCAATCCAATTCAGATCTCAATTGGAGTTTGAATACCATATATAACTAACTTAGATTTTGTAATCCAATTCAGATCTCAATCGGAGTCTGAATACTGTATATAACTAACTTGTCTCGGGTTGGTTTGTTCTTGAAAAAAAAAGAGAATTTGGGTGTGGCGATGAAGAAGACGAGCAGAGGCCGTCAAAGGATCGCGATGGAGGCGATCGAGAATGCGGCTGCGCGGAAGGTGTGCTTCTCCAAGCGCCGCGCCGGCGTGTTCAAGAAGGCAGCCGAGCTCTCCGTCCTCTGCGGCGCCGAGCTCGCCGTCCTCGCCTTCTCCCCCAGCGGCAAGCCCTTCTCCTTCGGCAACCCCTCCGTCGACTCCGTGTTCGCCCGCTTCCTCTCCGCCTGGCCTGCTCCCCCTCGGCACCACCCCCTCGCTGGGGTCCCGGTTCAGGCGCTCGGCCGGGAGGAATCGCAGCTCGCGGAGCTGCTCGAGGCGGAGAGGAGGAGGAAGGCCGCGCTCGAGGCGGCGATTTTCCGGCCTTGGGGCACCGTGGCGGACCTGCTGAACGCCGACGTCAAGGCGCTCGGGATGCCGGAGCTCGGCCTGCTGCAGAGAGCGCTGGAGTGGGTGCGGGCGGAGGCGGCGGGCAGGGCGGAGCAACTGGCCTTCCAGCCGTTGCAGCCGTCGAACGTGGCGGTCAACGAGGGAGCGGCGGCTCCAAATTTGTTGGAATTTGGCTATGCACCTCAAGGCTATGGCTTCTAGGGTTGTTAAATAACCACTTAATCTTGGTTATGGTTTTTAATAGTTTCTACATTTGAAAGTCATTTGTAAGTCGTATTATAAATTCTATCTTATCCTTTTTGGTTTGTATGTCATATTATAAATTCTAAGTTGCATAGCTGATGTAGCTTGGCGTCCAAAGTCGCCCCTTTTTGCTCATGCCTTATGAAATACGCAGGAAATCAGTTTATTGTTGTCACCGTTTTAAGCTGAACATATGTGATCTCTTCTTGCATGCTTTGGATGATGTTTTGGTTTGGAAAAAGTTGGACTTTTTTCTGCATCGAGCTTTAGTATTCTCAATCTTTCGGAATGCAGGTGGATAAAATTGTTGAAGCATAGGTAGTTTCAGATTCTCACATTTGGTTGGTGTACTTCATGTAAAATCTCTTTATGACCGGTATAAAGCTCCTCATTTGTGACAAGAAGGCTGAATCCGACATGGCCATGGATAGGAATAATTCAACAGAGAGACATTGCCTTGGATCTAGAAAGTTGCATGAATTCTGTGACAAAAGAACAAGGAGTAAAGGATATAGGAATTCTGAGTAGCTTTGACATTGATGCATTTTTAAAACCGGACAGAGATGGGCAATCGGAACATAGTCGATCTAGCTCTTCTGAACATTCTTACACAGATGAGGAGGCTTTGGTTGACAAGAGGGTTGAACCAGAGGAAAATGTAAGCCTTTTGGAGAAGAAAATTGAAATTGAGAAGCCAAACAAGAAAGGGCGCAAGAAGCCACCTAAGCCACCTCGTCCTCCCAACTCTCCGCCTCTAATTGATGCTACTAACCAGAAGCTGATGAAGGAGATCGAGGAAATTGCAAGGTTGAAGAGAGAGAGGATTCAACGAATGAAAATCAAGATGAAGAATGCTAAATCAACACATTCTAATAGCAGCCTTTGGGCCTTGCTCGTCACCATTCTTTTCATCCTTGTTATAATCTGGAGAGGTTTGATTCATTTTTTATTGCCACTAGATAATTTGTGGATTAAGTGCTGATATTTGTAATTTGAAATAACAAGGCCATTGGAAACTGATAGCCAATTTTCATGCTTCGTGATAATGTGGATGCACTGCCACTGTTTTAAATTGGATTATTATCTTTGATTGTATACACTACTTGTACAGAGCACAATTTAACTATATCCTATGGCTTGGCATTCTGTAGCTTAGCGACCAAGGCATATCGGGCCCAACTATTTTTTGGGTCACTACAGTTAAGCCTTTTGTCTTCTAAGCCAATTCCTCCGCATTGATGCTTGTATTTGCATCTTTGTTTTCCATCCTGGTGTTTGTATGCAGCTGAAGTTGGATGATGCAATAAGGGAGATTACTTTTCCAAATATTAAAATTTTCCCTCTCACCAAAATTCTATGCATTCTACATTCAATTGCATTTCAACACATACTTTTGTATCTTGACATTTAATATATGTAATATTTAGCCTTTCTTCTATCTCACCATATTTTATGGTTTATAATCTTTTTTAAGAAATCCTTGATGTTAAGTTTGATATACCTTCCAGTTGCATTATTTCAGTCTTTATAGTGTTAAGCTGATCATAGTTTCCTTAATGCTTATCAAGTTTGTTCTCTCCCATGTTATGCTTGGTGAGCTTGATCTTTTATGTTCGTCTTAAAAATTATTGTCAACCCCATGTTTCTTCAGATTCATGCAGAATCAAGTTGGACTAGATTGGACCCTAATTATTTGTGAAAATTAGTGAATGTTAACTAGCTTAGTTTCATTTCAGAAGAATTTATGCTACTTTGTTCACTTCTTCAGCAGATAGTTATTGTGCATTAACGACTTCACATTCAGGTTTATTATGGTAGTTTTAGAATGTATTACTTCAGATTCACACATAATCTTTACGGTTTCCTGTTGTGTATCATATTTATTGCATATCTTAAATTTTTATCTTCATACCTAAAATGTCTTGCGATTTCCTCCTTTCACATCTGCCATTAATCTGGTTGATTTTTTTGGCAATAAGTTCCTGGATTAGTGTGCACATGATAGAGGAAAAACATGTTATTACGACAAAAGGCATCAATTAGTTATACTAATGTCATTTTTGTGCTTGTTCTGCTATGAACTCATAGGAGTCTATTCTCGAGGAAGCTACAGACTCGGCTTCTATGGTACACCTGAATCATCAGCACAAAGTAGAGGTGGATTTGTTTCCATTCAGTTTTACAAGAACGTATCGGCAAATCTTCATTCTCCGGCCTCATCAGCTTCCCCCAAGTATGTTCCCTAATCTTGTCTGTCAATCAAACTACTTTGTTAAAATTGGAAATAAGAGACAGCTTGCTAGTGCAATTTCTCTTGCTCTCCTGCAATATCAACAAACTTCTTTGCTCCAGACATGCAATTGTAGAATGCTAAGGATTTGCTTTCTCGAATCAACAAAATATCAAATCTTTGTTTCCTGTCTTAATTGCTCATTATATCTTTTCAAAGTTGGCGATCTTCGTGCTTTTTTCTGGTTGCAGTAACTCAGATGGAAAAGCTATCAGGGAAGCTTTGAATAACAAAGTCTTGCATTCTCGGTGTTTTCTTTCTTAGATTCAATAAGTCAACTATGTACAGAGATGGACAGAAGTAGCCTCTTTCTTAATAGAACAGTTGTGTTTATGAAACAGATGCCTCGGAAATACTTTTGTGCATGACCACCACACACTTTTTTGTTAATGTGTCTCTTAACTCTTATCATACATTTTAGGTGGTTGCGAATGATAAACCTTTCTTTAAGGTGGTTATGCATGACCGCCACACGCTTGTAGTATGTAGAATTTATTTTAAAAAACTACTTAAAATCAATAACTATCAAATGTATAATTATTTTTTCTAAACATGCTCATGTATATAGTAATTCATGCTGATATATATATATATATATAAAGTATGCTTTTGCATATGGTATTTATTTTCAAATTTAGAGCATTCTCTCAGTGCAAGTGACTAATTATTTATTTTCAAAATAGTTTTATGTAGTCTTTTTAGATAACTTGTAACATTTCAAGCATTTAAAAGTCTAAAATTATTATTATTATTTTGCTTTAAATGTAAACAAGTTGATTTACAAATTAATTTCTAAATTTAAATATATATCTTTGAGATCACTAAAAGGAAATACCTTCGATAGGTTCTAGATATTCAACAATGCGACTCAATGCTCTATCGATAGCACGTGATACCCATGCTCATGCGATGTGAATGTTGCACAAACATTGCAAAATGTGATGGCATGTGACACAAACATTATGATTATGCAAAAGCATAAATCGTTGAACATTTTAGACGCTCGCAATCTTATTATTGCTATGCAATCAATTTGTGTTCGCAACTTGCTTGGCCACAATGTATAAATTTTTATTTTTTTATAATTTAGATATTCAGTTCTTCATTAGATTTGAAGATGATTAATTTGATTTCATGAAAATTTTCTATCAGTTGTCAGGATAAATAAGGAAGTGTTCACAAAGAATGCTCTAAATTTGAAAAGAAATACCATATGCAAAAGCATGCTTTATTGAAATATATATATATATATATATATATATATATTAGATAGTTATTGATTTTAAGTAGTTTTTTAAAATAAATTCTATAGATTTATCATCATAATGAAAAAAAAATTCTATATTCATAATATTTGATTAATCACTTAAAAAAAATAACCCATAGCCTCGGGGATTCCACAATGCACAGCCTTAATTGGACATGGAATTGTAGGCATGGTATACCAATTGACACAACTTGATGCTAAATCATCATTATAGAGAGAGATTTTGAAAAAGTTTATGTGAACAAGTTTAAAGCTATTTTAAAGGCAAGAAGGCAAAGGCAACTTATCTTTAAAAGCTATCTATGACTTAAAAGAAACCTCCAAGAGCATAGAACAGTAAGGAAGAAAACTATCTTAATAGGTATTTCACAACTAAAGAAATTAATCATTCTCTTTATGTAAAGAATACCTAAAATATTGAAATAGGAAAGGAATACATGACTAAAACAAAGAGAGATGCATGAGAATGGTTGTTTTTTTTTATATATAAGGATGAATAAGATAAGAAATAAAAAATATTAGATAGAAAATTAGGATTATATATATTGAGAAAATTTTAAAATATATATATTTAAAATGGTATGAACACTTACTTAGATATCCAATAAATACCTCAATTAAGATATATAAGACTATAACAAATAGGGGGGTGTTTGGTTTAGAGTAATAGGAGTGGAGAATGAGAATGAGAATCATTGATTGTCATTGTTAATATTTGGATTATAGGAATAGGAATATAAATAAGGGAATGAATCCTTGAAATTGGGTAATAACTCATTCCCATGTATCTCCCCTTCAATGAGTCATTACCCTATTTTCATCAATCAAAATATTCCCTTATTCCAAAAATACCCTTGACTTAAAACTAAAATTTTCTTCATTAACATCGAATATCAAAATATATATATTTTTTCTTTCATATCACTTCTCTCTCCTTGTTCTCTCTCATCATTTTATCACACACTTTCTCTCTCCTTAATCTCTCCAATCACACTCTCTTTCCCTTTTTTTCTCATTACACTTTCTCTCTCCTCAATCTCTTCCATCGCACTCTCTTCTTTTTTTTTCTCATCACACTTTCTCTCTCATCACACTTTCTCTCTCCTCAATCTCTCCCATCATACTCACTTTTCTCTTTTTTTCTCATCACACTTTCTCTCTCACCATATTTTCTCTCTCCTCAATCTCTTTTGTCACACTCCCTCCTTTTTTCCTCAACACACTTTCTCTCTCAACACACTTTCTCTCTCCTCAATCTCTCTCATCATACTCACTACTCTCTTTTTTTCTCATCACACTTTCTCTCTCATCATACTTTTTCTCTCACCATATTTTCTCGCTCCTCAATCTCTCTCATCACACTCTCTCTCCTCATTTTTTCTCATTATATTTTCTCTCTCTTCATATTCTCCCATCATACTTTCTCTCACATCATATTTTCTCTCTCATCTTCTCTCATCATGCTCTCTCCAATCACACTCTCTTTTCTCATTTTCTCTCATCACACTTTCTCTCTCTTCATTCTCTCTCATCACACTTTCTCTCTTTTCATTCTTTCTCATCACACTCTCTCTCTCATCGTTCTTTCTCATCATATTTTCTCTCTCTTCATTCTTTCTCATCACACTTTCTCTCTCATCATTCTCTTTAATCATATTTTTCTCTCACATTCATCTTTCTCTCACATCTATTTTTTTTTCTCTTATTTTTCTTTAAGGATAAAAAAAGAAATTTTGATTTATTCCGATAGAAGATATGCAACTAACCAAACATTACTTTTAAGAGTGATATCCATGCTCATACTCATTCCCATTCCACAATATAATGATTCTCATTTCGATTCATATTCCTAGGAAAGAACCAAACACCCCTAGATATATTAATAAAGAAAAAAAATTAAAGAAGACTTAGATACTAATATAAAGAGTAGTTCGGTGCACGAAGTCCAATTAATATGAGGTCTCGAAAAAGAACTCAACCATATTAGATTTATTATACACAATATTACTATTTATTATAAGAGATTATTTTCACAACTCAAATACATGAACTTCATATCACACAATCACTTTATCGTTACATATAACGTCTTCTTCAATAATAATAATAAAATGAAATTAATAATATAAAAGGATTTATATACTGATAATGACCATTTCAAGATGGAGGTCTAAGGAATTATAGTAAATGCCCTCTCATTTGGAAGTAAAAATAATAATAAATTTAGTCAGCCTTATTGACAATCTTTGGGATAATTGATCCGATTTCATAAAAAAATTTCATCGACACCTCACATGGAAAAGCAAACACTCTACCTATGCATTTATCAAAGTTGATTAAGAGATAATGTTAAAATGTGGCTCCTTACACAGTGATAATTCTACCATGAAACAGTGCCAAGATGAGTAGCTCTTGTTAATCAAAATGGTGAACAAAATTCTGTTTACAAGAAGATCAGCCGTTTCGTCAAATGGTCCTAATTGGTTTAACGGTCATCTTCTTTTAGATAAAATTTATTCATATAAAATGTACGTAGATGAAACATAAGTCAGGATGGCCGAGTGGTCTAAGGCGCCAGACTCAAGTTCTGGTCCTCTAACGAGGGCGTGGGTTCAAATCCCACTTCTGACATTATTTTAGTTTAATAATTTTCTTTTTACAAGCAGAGCGACCTGATCTAAATCTATGTTCGTTGCCTGCAGCATCATTAATTTGGACACAAGTAGTCCTAGCCTTTTTAGATAACCTAGAACATGTCAAGCATTTAAAAGTCTAAAATTATTATTTTTGCTTTAAATGTAGACACGAGTTGATTTACAAATTAATTTCTAAATTTATAAATTTTTGAGATCACTAAAAGGAAATATCATTACTAGGTTAATTTAATTATATATTTTGTACTGTATTTGACTTAAATAAGGCCAAGTAGAACGCTCTAGATATTCGACTCAATACTCCATCGATATGTAAACCCATGACTCGGAGTCCCAAAATGATTCAATGTTATATTTAAATGATTTTACATTTAAAAAAAAAAAATAGATTCGTTACCTTAGTGGTCCCTCAGTGTCGATCCCATGAATATGGAGGGAGGTTCATGCAGGTACATAGGTCATAAGTGCATGGCGGGATAAACTCCAGGTCGTCAGTTCCTGAGAATCGACCCCTGACTATTACATAATAATTTTACATTTTAAGATATCATAATTTAGAGTTTTGAGACTATTTAAAATATTTGTTTAGATGATGTTTGACCGTTTTGATCATTAAAATTATTTTTTTCCTTTTTCTTTTTAAATATTTATTTCTTTATATTCTATTGAATTAACAAGTCAAATTATTTTTAATATTCATATTTGAATTAATGAGATTAATAGTTTTTGATGCATTGACCTTTAAACTGAGTTTTTTTGCCAAGCGTCCCAAAACTTAAAAAATCTTATCCTATTAATCCAATCCTTACCAATCCGATCTTGATCGAACTGCATCATCATCCTACAAATTATGAATGATATCCATGCTCATGTTAGTGAATTGTTGCACCACAAACGTTATGATTATGCAAAAGCATAAATCGTTGAACAATTTAGACAGTCACAATCTTGCAACTTGCTTGGCCCATGCACAACCTTGCTTGGACAGGGAATTATTGGCATTGTATATTACCAATAGACACAACTTAATGCTAAATTAGGGAGATTTTGAAAAAGTTTATGTGGAACAAGTTTAAAGATTTTTAAGTCAGAAAGGCAGGCAAACTATCTTTAAAAGCTATCTATGACTTACAGAATCCTCCAAGAGTATAGAACAGAAAGATTAATAGGTATTTCACAAGTAAAGAAATTTGTAAAGAATATCTAAAATATTGGAATATGAAAGGCTCACATGACTCAAACAGAGTTGTGGGACGAGGGATGAAAATATTAAGATAAATATATAAATATATAAGAATGAATATGATAAAAAAATTAAAAATATTAGAGAAAAAATTGAGATTATATTTTTTAAGAGAATTTTAAAAAATATATTTAAAAATGATATGAACACATATTTAGGCATCTAATAAATATCTCAATTACGATATGAGACTATAACAAATGCACATGTTAATAAAAAAAAATACATGGATAGTAGTAATAAAGAGTTGGATCACATTAAGTCTATTATATTATATACAGTATTATTTGTGTTGTAAAAGACTATTTTTACAACTTGAATATTTGAATTCTAAGTCGCACAATATTTTTATCTTCAAAGTTCTCCTTCAATAATAATAAAATAAAATATATTTAAATATAGATACAAGGAATCGAGTTCAATGATATAAAAGGATTTATATATTGACCATATTTAGAGATGGATAATACCAAGATGGAGATATAAGGAATACATGTCTCTCACATGGGGAAGCAAGCAGTCTATCTATGCATTTATCAAAGTTGATCTAAGATATGTGTTGGATCATGAGAGGGGAGACATGAATCATTAATAATTTTTAAAATAGAGTAATTTATTAAAATTTAAAATAAAATCACATCGGGAAGCATAACAAGACGTGGTCAATTTTACTTAATTCGGAGCCTTCAGTGACTCATACTTTAAGACCCAGGTCCGTGGACCTATCGATAGGTAATCCATTAAATGCCTCTTCTAGAATCGTTGGAAGAGGTAATCGAATACAGAAAGATAGAGATAGTGTAACAACCTACATTTTCCTTTTTAAAGCAGTAGTACGAAGACTTACAACACTATTAAAAGTTTACCAACAATTGGGGCGTGTGTCACGCCCCGGGGGAGTCCCTACCAAAAGAAATTTCGACAACATCTCCCTTGTATGGGTGACAATCTGAAACTTCCTACAACATACTCATACTTGGCCAACACGGCCGAAACAATGTATATGATAACATACCACGCAGTTTAATAGTAAAACTAAACTAATGCAACGATAAAGAAAACCATCTCAAAAATCCTACTCAACTACACCCATAAAGCTCAAAACTTATATCCTACTCAACTACACTCATAAAACACAAATCACAACGACGCAAATAAAATCAACTCACCTCTTCTACCATCCAAGCAGGCATGTAGCAGAACATATCCAAATATATATAAAAAGAAAACCCATCGACAAATAAGGGATCGTACAAGATCCAAGTGGCAAATCCAGAACAAGTCTGAAAACATAGACTAGATAGTATAATAAGAGAAACCAAATGACCAAATAAATATCCTCGCGATCTGTAGGGGAACTAGCGACTGGAGATCTTCGGATAGCCTCAACCTGAAATAGTAATATCAACGGGGTGAGTCAACTCCTCAGCGGATAGCTACTGACATGCATAGTAAGAAATAACCAATAGCAATAATTATGCGTACAGTCTCTTGATATAGGAATGATAAATGCAAACTGAAAGGAATAGGGAGTATCTGTACTAATCAGGACCTGGTGTATGGATAATAGACCGAGAGGTATAGAAATCCTGTATGCATGTCAAACATATGCATCCACCAAATATGTAACATATAAGTGCAACAAACACAAGCAATAAATGCATCAATGCGTATAATGCCAATGACATGTCCTGGTCACCCCTATTGCAGTCAACCGTCTCACACACGATAGTAAGACCGAGTGAGCAGGGTTATGACAACTGTGCACTATGCCATCACTGCTCCTGAGCGACCGAGTGGACGGGATGCTGTCGGAGTACACCTATTCTTCTTACCCCAAATCATAAGTGGGGGAGCTCAATACTCTCATCTCCCTGAGCCAGTCCAGAGGAGGGATCCCTGCTGGTTACCATGCTGCGTCACACTACCTATGAGCGAACCAACGGAGCCAAAAGAGCAAAATTATTTACCGGCTACCGCGTTACGTCACCAGACCAGCGGAGCCTAACAGAGCAGAACTGTCTACCGACTACCACGCTGAGTTACCGGACCAGCGGAGCCTAACAGCAGAACTGTCACACACCCTGCCTGATATACCACTAACCCATGAGTGGTGGTGTGTGCAGATCTATGTAACTGGCGATGTGCTCAATAATAATGGAGCCGACTATTGCACAACATGCAATCATGCGAGATGGTGTATGACACTAAGCATGGAAATATCCTGATTTTGTCCATCTCTATATAATGTGTACCATAGGATAAATAGATCCAATCAATGGTCTAGGTACACAGGGCAGATATGGTATAAAAACCTAGGTCCTAAACATAATAAGACATGGTTATATCACTACCCCTATAAGCATATATAATCAGGTGGGTACTAACATGAAATGCAAAACATGTAAGCAAAAACAAGCATGTAACAAGTATCCGGTAGTGACAAACCGATGCAGATATGAAACATAATCATTACTACTTATTAAAAACTACTATGCATATCAAATGACATATCTAAAAAGATAAGTCAAAGTACCTGCCTCCAATAGAAAATCGAATCCAGAAATCCTCCGTCGAGACACCCGTCTCGAATCAAAGTCCTATAACGCATAATATACAGATTTAGCTAATTACATAAATTAATTAGCTAAAACAAATCCCCGGCTAAAATCTAATCCATTAATCAACTAGGGTTAACTTCGTTAAACCCTAATTGTTCCACTAATCGATTAGATTAAAATCTAACCCAACCTTAAATCAAATTAAAACAACTCATTCCTAACTTAACCACAAGTTAACCTAACTACACATGAACAACCAATTATATAAAGAATCAAACCTATCCAAACAAACTCACCCAAATTGATATCCTAGCCTATGCTTCACGATCGCAGAAATTCGTCGCCAAAATTACAATGAAGTTGCAGCCGGAACACAACGGAGCTGCTAGAATCTTGTAGCTTCTGTGGCAGCAACACAGACAATTGCCAATCTTCAGAATAGCAAGCACCAGGAACTAGGGCACGAGAGGAAGAAAGGTTACCTGAGGTAGGGTAGAAAGAAAGGTTGCTGTCGGTGGTCTCTCTGTGGCGATCAACGTCGAGGACAACTAGGGTTCGGTTGTGAACCCAACCTAAGGCACGAGAAAATCGGCTGAATCGGGCGGCGGTGGTTTGGTGACGCACGAGAGGGGCGGCGCTAGTAGATGTCGGGCGGTGCTCGAGTGCCGGCGAGGAGAAGACGTCGGTGGCGCGCGGCTCGGAATGGATGAGGAGGAAGAATCGGGAGGAATGCTCGGTGAGGAAAGGGGAGGAGACAAAGAAGAAGAAGATGAAGAAGAAGAAGGAGATGCAAAAACCCTCGGCCACAATTTTGTATGCAAGGGGAGGAGAAACCGTCACGTGCGGCGCCGGTTGGGACGAGGAGCAGTTAGAAACAACAATGGGAGAGAAAGAAATAAAGAATAGAAAATAAAAGGAAAAGAAAAATAAAAAAAATCAATATTTTCCTCTTTAAAACGGGGTAGCCTAAACAGACTTTCCGTGACCCAATATTTATCTCTGTAACCTACACTATATGGTCTTCGAAAAATTCTCAGAAATTTTTTAAAAATTCTGGAAAATTCCCTTATGGTTATTCGTCCTTTTTTGATATTTTACAGCGTGCTTGTGTATTGCTATCGATTTGCCGGAGATGATTGGATGACTCGACAAGGTAGCTCGGTGGTAGACGGACTTCTATGAAGTAGTCAAATGGATGTGTAGAGCATCATACTAGTGATAATTTAGAAGCCTTGCTCGAAATGTTCTTTTATTGACCATGGAAGGCACCGTATATAGGGCTGAAGGCGCCTCCAACGTGTAAAATATGATCTCGAAAAGTGTTGATCCTTATCACTGAAGAAGTCAGATTCTATCCATTGGAAGGCGTCTTCCATAGCACCGAAGGCGCCTTCCATAAACAGTATGAAAACGTCTTCCAATACTTGAAGGCACCTCGGGTACTGTTCATCTGAGGTATTTTTTTGCTTCTTTTGTCCTATAAGTTAGGTTAGTTGAACACGACAATATCTAACTTACAAAAGAAATTTTAGTATAATCATAATAAGGAGTATTAATTAGTTCTTATCCTTCCGGAATCAAGAACTAGTCAATATCTCAGCTTAGGGATTCAAAATGGACCTAAACAAGACCGAAGTCTACTGTCCCCTCAACCGGAATACGTCCTCACTTAGTCACTCTCCTCCAGCGACTTGCCTTCGCTTACCAATTTGCAGTCTATCGACTAGTCTCTCGAACCATTAGGTGTTCATGTCAGTTGTCAAGTCCGCAGATCCAATTGGACTTTGGCCAACTATTAGATCTCACGGACCCAACTGGACTTCTTATCAGATATCAGGTCGACCCTTTGACCTATTTGAGCTTCGTAACAACTATCGGGTCCTCAGACCTAGTTAGGTTTCATCCTGGTATTAGGTCCTCTAGACACGTCAATCTCTGCACGCTCGATAAATACATTAGATCATAATAACACTCTAACTTTAATCTCTTTATCATTCATCAAAATCTAAGTTAGATCATTAGTGCAAATTACATCAATAATATGCCTATGGGGTAAATGGTGCAGTGATAGAATGCTTTCTCAGTTTCTCATATATCTAAAAATCGAGTCCCGGCTTTCACGTAAGAATATTTTTTAATGAGCGATTGACCTAGGAATGTTTGAATGATAGGCTGTCTACTATAAACACTTCTTGATTTACATTAGTAGTTAATGAAAAACTTTTAGACGGCCGAATCGATTGATCAATCTCAAAATTAATTAATGCCAATTAAAAAAAAACTTATCTAGGAGATAAAGTTGAAATCTTGTCTCTTACACAATAATAATTATATTGAGAGACAGTGCCAAGATGAGCTTAATCAAAATGGATGTACAAAATTCTGTTTACAAGAAGATCAGCCGTTTCCACAAATGAATAAACCTCATAGCCTGGTTTAGTGGTCATCCTGACTGTTCTTTTAAATAAATTTATTCATATATATTAACGTATTAAAATGAAGCACAAAGTCAGGATGGCCGAGTGGTCCAAGGCGCCAGACTCAAGTTCTGGTCCTCTAACGAGGGCGTGGGTTCAAACCCCACTTCTGACATTTTATTTTATTAATTTTCCTTTTACAAGCAGATCCAAAATTATTGGTTTGTTTTCGTTTTAGGGAAGCTGTCAAATTCTCTACGACTATACCCTTCCGCGTGGGTCCTCCCATCCCAATCGGAATCCAAATCCGTTCCGGTGCGGATTCTGAACCTTCCGACGCCATTTTTTTTTGCTGTTGCTGAATGGAGAAGAGAATCCCGAATGAAGGATTTGTCTACAGAGTGAGCGTCCCCGACGAATGGGAGGAGCTGCAGAGAACGGGCGCTACGCTGGGCGGAGATATCGATCGAACAACTGGATGCATTCACTTCAGTGATCTCGATCAGGTCCATGCATTGCAACCCTTAATCCTTTTTTCTTTTCTGTATGCGAAATTACTTGAATTTCCCATCTTCGAACAGGTGAAGATGGTCTTGAACAACTTCTTTCGTGGCCAGGAGAACCTATATCTGCTCCAAATCGATGCCACTAAGGTAATTTGGGGCACAAAGGGTCAAAATTATAATAGGAAAGATTAATTACTTGTGGATTGATTTGCAAAGAACTGGTCAACCATTTTACCTTCTCGCATGAGACTTGTGTTTTGACTGCGTATAGTTCGTCTGAGTCTTTGGACCTTCTCTAATGATCACTAGGCATTATTTATATTGGCTGTTGGTTATATGTGAATGGAAAAGAGGTGGAGAGGAAAGATGCTCCATTGTGAATGAGACTTTAGTTCCACATTGAGAGTTTCAAGACATATTGGTTGGTTTGTATTGATTTATAAACATTGTAGTTGTGAACAAATGCATGAAGAGAGACTCTCTCTCACACGTGGGTGCAAATCTAGGGCTCGGATTTGCACAGAACCAAGTGGACTCATGTGCGAGCACGACTTGTGCACGTCGAATGCCGAACCGGTCGGGGTAAAATTTGCCCAAGTAGAACAACTAATATTTGACCACATGAATACATTTTTGCTACCTGCTCAAGTGAATGATAGATGCATTAACTGAGGTTAATGGTGTATCCGTAACCTCATGTGAAATGACTGACGTTTTGATCCGGGTCGTAATGGCAGTAAATGAACTTTAATCAACCATTTAACGTAGCTAGAGGGGAGAAGCTCCTGTATAAGGAGGCTAGATCTTGAATAAAAGAGGTTTTTTTGGTTTTTAAAGAGAGCTAGTAGCCCCCAAATCTTCTCTCCGCCGTGCATTTATGCTCGGTGCTTTGAAAGTGATAGCAATTAGGTATTTTCTCACAACCAGTGCTTGGTTGCGTATGTGGTTCTGTCATTGTATCATGAAAGATAAACGTTCATAATAACCTCGAAGCACAATTGAAGGAGGACAAATTTGTTTTAAGGAAACTACATCCAACCCAAGCCTTGGAATCTCTTTCAGTCGGCGACTCGGCATTTGGTGACCCAGAATTAGTAGTCGACGACTCAACATTCGATGACTTGGAGTCGATAATCGGCGAGTTGACAGTCGGTGATTCGGCATTCAGCGACTCGGCAGTTTGCAACTCAGCAGTTGGTAACTCGGCAGTCGGCAGTTGACACTCAAGAGTCGGCACTTGGTAGTCGACAGTCAAGTATACAAGACAACCCAGTTTTCTAGGCATCCTAAGCAGCTCTTCCTTCGTTGTTTGACAGTCTAAGATTATTAGCTCAGGTCAACTCAATAGATAAGTCAGAATTTAATTTTGTAAATTTAGAATATTTCCTCTCTATCTCTAGTACAAGATTGTCTAACATGGCATGATCAATATAGATTTTTTGTGTTCTAGTAACTCCGTGGTTGGCTTTTGCTAATATGCACTAACAATCCATTAATCACTACACTTGTTGTCCCCTCCATGAGTTACATAATTGTAGTAGCTGCACATCTAGCGGTGCTATGGCCCTAATCAAGATTGCATGTAGTCATGCTTTATAGCTCTGGTGTAATTTATGGGAGAAAGGACGGAGTTAGCAATGAGTTTTTTTGAAGGGAACATTGAACTTGAGTCACGAATGTTAGTAGGATTTGAGAAATTTGTTCAATTTCTCTGCTAACAAAAAAACTAACCATATGGGACGGTAGGATAAGAAGTTTTTTATAATCATGTATCTTTCTCAATTTTTTCTTATATTCTGCTGACTTACTTTTCACTAGAGCCTATTAAAGTCACAATTAATTTCATAGGGACAATTGGCTGATCCATCATGTCTTTATACGGAGAGGGGTCTCCCTTCTAAAAGAGTAATCACTTTGGGACGAAATGAGTTCTACTTGAGTGTAGTATGATATCGGAGCAATAGCAACAGCAAGATCAAGAGGTCTAAAGTTCAAATTCTTTCATGCCATATATATATATGTATATTTGGGATGAAATGAGTTCTACTTCAATTTAGCATGGTATTAGAGAAAACGCAAGAAGTCTAGAGTTCAAATCCTTCTATGTCATATATATATAATCTCATTTATTCATATGTTAGATTTGGACTGAATAACTGAAGCACTCTTACATCTATGAGTAGGCAGAATTAAAGATATAAAGATAATTAATCCATTTTTCTATAAGGTCTGGTGGATGCATATTTAGCCAATCAGAGTGTTATAATCAATTGTTAACAATTCCCAATGTTTGTATATCCTACATGGTTTTCTTTTTCTTAATAGTTCTCTTATTTCTCAAATAAAAATTAATAATTTGTTTTAGCATTTTGCACAACTAGAATGTTAATAACAAATAGCTACTACAGCTTTTGCTTGTATAGACTTGGTTATTATTACAACTTCAGTTTCTGCAAGCTTACTACTAATAATTCTTATCATCTTAAAGCTTGGATACCTACTTTCCTCATTTCTATGGCCCTGACCGGAGCTTTCAGCCTTTGCCTTTAGATGCCGTCTCCAAGGTAGAGAAGTTGCTAATACTAAATGGTGAATTCAGTTGCAGTCTACTGGATTAAGCTCCAAGTTGTCCATCTGGTAAACACTTTTGGGAGTCACTCCAAAACAATCTATTTATCCAAAATGTCATGGAAAGGATTGATTTCAGTTTTATTATTGTTTCCTTAATCACACATTATATTGTTTCTGATTGCTACTTAATTCCACAGTTACAATAGACAGAAGCAATATTTGATGCACAAGCATTAAGATGGTTTTAGATCTGCTAATATTATGGTGGGAAGAACTGTATCTGTTTAGATTTCTTCAGCTGTTCAGTGTATAGGTTTCATATGCACCATGACCAAAGATATACAATATAATGCCATCTGTTCCTGTCGTGCTATGGAATCAACTTTTTTACTACCTTGATGAGCACTTAGTCTACGTTGGTTATATGTGAAAAGAAATCTCAGGAAGTAGAGTTTCGACAAGATTTGTAAATTTGGTAGGGGGTTATCTTGAGCTTAATAGATGTAAAGATTCATATAGTTGATGTGTGACAGGCACAATTTTATTGTGATAATAATAAGACAAAATATATGGCACCTAAGACCTAGAAGTACCATGGGGTCTGAAATCATGTCTCAAGTAGAAACAAATCATTGGGAAAAGTATTCTTGAACTGTATTTTGTGCTTCAAGGTGTCAATAGGTTGTCTCAGGCTTGGGACAACCTGTTTTGAGCTATGTCAAATTGAACATTGGAGCCTCTAGCTTGAGGTTGAACCTAAGTACTAGATTGAATCTGAACCCAAGTGGGCAGAGTCGCGCTTGCCCCTGCCAACACGTCCTAAGACCAATACAGAGGAGATTAATCACGGGTGGCTACTAGCCCTTAGAATAGTGAGATTGATCTGAACCCAAGCATGGACCTAGGGTGGTTCAAGCCATCTCAATGCTTGAGCCTGTGCTTGATCCACTTTTTTTTATTAAGTTTTTTCATAAGAAAATAATTAAAATTTATTATTAAATTTATAAATAATAATACAATTTTTGTAAGGTTTAAAAATATATAAAAAATAAATCTAATGGAAAGAATTTAAAACTTAGAAAATGTAGTTTTTTCCCCTATCCATACGTCCTTCTACCTACAATACAGTAGATGCCATCCTCTTGGAGGATCAAAATCCATAAAGTTTATTTTTAAAATACTTCCCTCTCCTGAGTTTGGGGTAAAATCAGCATGATCTTACAATGCAATTGAGGTCTTCCTCATTGGAATGGATGCTGGGCTTGTAATATTCTACAATTTTTATATTTATTTAGATTTAATTAGGAAAATTTAAGAATCTTTTGGACTTTTTTTATCTGGAAATGCAAACTTTAATTACATTCTTAGAAAATTGCCATGCACATATTATGCAGTACTGGTGCTAACCCAAACTACTGTTTCAGCCACAATCCTATGGGTGCACCATGTCACCATATCCAGAGTCAATACCATACTGGCTTAATGCCGGTCACTTCCTAATACAGTAGTCTTTGTGCCTCCGGATACATGATGAATAGGATCTTGCATGTTTGCCTTTGTGCTCTTAGGGCGTAGCGCAGACGGTGGGTGCATGACATATCTGGTGTAATGGCCAGCGGTCGATTCTCAGGAACTGACGACCTGGTGTTCACCCCACCATGCACCTAACACTATCTGCATTTACCTCCCTTCATATTCGTGGGGCCGGTACTAGGGGTCGTTAATGTAGCAGATCTACATTTTTTTGTATGCTTGCCTTTTGTATTTTCAGGATGATCAAGTCCCTTTGGAGATGTTGTGCTTAAAAGATCCACTTGTTACGAGCATTCTAGGGTTGGTAGACTATACAAGTGAGTGTTATCGTTCTTGCTTTATTTCTCAATGATGTACCATGAGTTTCTTTTGCCATCCATTTGACCGCACTATTCAATGTAGTCACTTGCCGGTTGATGCCCATCCGTTCTCATAAATAATTTCAGAGGGTATTGTTGTAGCAAAAGGTGATTACACTCACCCCAGGCATCATAGTCCGTCCCAAGATTATGTGAAAGGAGGTAAATCACGGGGTCAGCTTATAGCCGACTGCCATGTGGCTAGAGGGTGAGAGGCATTGTTGTACTCACATCCAAAGAACTGGTGATCATGAATTTCTAGCTCTTTGCCGCATAAGGATCACAGCCTAGCTGTTTCCAGGAACTGTAGGTTGTCAGAGATGAGCAGTCGGTCTTGAACCCTCGGTCGGAATCAGTCGCAAGCTCCATATGTCTTTCATAAATGGTTTTCTCCTGCTCCTTGGCTTGTATAATCCATATGCTTTTGTTGTGTCAAATTGTGCTCTGTGAGTCCAGCTTGTTTGTAGGTTGGTTGCTGCTTCTTAATTCCCAACCGAATAGCATAGAAAAGTCTTGATTTCAGCCACTCTTTTTTAGTAGAGGTGAGTCTATTTTCCTCGGTTCCCAGTCCATTATGACCTTCCCTTAAGTTATATGTTGTTGATCCATTGAATCTAGAGTGTCCTTGGACTGGACGTTCCATAGGATTCTGGTATTCCCTTAAGGTATATGTTGTTGATGTTCCATTGAATCTAGAGGTGAGTCTTTCCATGCCTCTAGCAGCTTTTTTCGTTCCCCATAGGAAAACCCTGTATATCCTTATGATCTTTGCTATAACTATAGCTGGGATAGGAAATATACACATCCATTAATATTCCACTCCTTGCAGGATGGATTGGATTAGCTCAGCGGTGGTCGAATAAGATAGGGTCTTGCTAGTCCAAGTATTTACATGCGCAGCTCGCTTGTCAACTAGAGGAGCATAATGAATCACCTTCAATTTTGCAGCAGCTAGTGGTACTCCCAAGTATTTGAATGGCATGGAGCCACGTATGATCTGTGTTAGCTCTTCTATTTCTTCTGGTTCAAACCCTACAATCCCAGTTGTCTATAGAGAGGACTTTAGCACATTGATGTTCAAGTCTGCAATCATTCCAAATTCCTGTAGACACTTTTGAAGTATCTCCATAGACATGATATCACCTTTGGACATAAGCAATAAATCATCTGGATAAGCTAGGTGAGTTATTTGGAGGTCTACGCATTTGGGGTGGAAGCTGAAATCTATGTTCGTTGTCTGCAGCATCATCAATGTAGAGAAGCAATCTAAGCAGATCACAAACAATCTCATCAATTAGGGGTCGTCCAGATGTAGTCCCCTCTTCCCCTGAACATATCCACGGACACTACCATTGATTAATAGTGAGTAAGAAACTGTGGTTATGCATTCCATTACCCACTGAGTGAATTTCTCTGGGAAGCCCATACTGATGTGAACCTCATACGAAAAAACTCCCAGTTGATGGAGTCATAAGCTTTCCACAAGTCAATTTTGAGCATACACCTCAAAGAAATCCACTTCTGATTGTATTGTCACTCTAGGTGAATGTTACAGGGATGCTCCTACCAGTTACAAAAGCTGCCTGTGCATCTATTATGGAGTCTAACAGTTTCGAAAGCCGATTTGCTAGACTCTTAGCAATTTTACTTGATAGTAGACGTTGCAGCAAGCTATGAAATCCTCCACCTTTTGCGGGTTGCTCACTTGTGTTACAACTCAATCTCTGTTTGATTAGTTTGTTTCGGCAGAATCTGATACAAAGAATTCCAGCACCGCCTTTGTGAAATGAGTACCCACCGTTTCCCATTTTTGCATTAGAAGTAAGATATATATCCATTCAGGCTATGTGATTTATTATCTACAATGTATTCCTTAATCTCATGCATTGTATTTTCCTAAAGTATCAGCCTATTGAATATTGATCAACCTTCCTGCTGCAACCGCTTCCTGCAAGCTCCCCAGCAAATTCTGGAAGTGGCCCACGAATTCAGCAGCTACTTTTTGGTGAGAATAGGTCATGGATCCAATCTTCCCTGATACTTCCATCACTTAGTATCTGTCACTATTATGAGGTAACAATTTTTTGCCTTCTGCTAGTAAAACTATGTTCAACATCAGCTAACATATAGGCCTTCTTCCTTTGTTCCAGAGTAACTTTAGATCTTAATCTTGCGTTTTCTGGTTGTTCATGGAGTTGGGTTTGTTGTTCTAACAGCTCCTGGTTTGCAGCTTTGACCGTGGCTGTGATATGGTGATAATGTTCTTTGTTTAGTTGTTCGAGTGAGGCTTTTAATGATTTCAGTTTCTTACATAATGTAAACTGTTTTGAACCCTGCATTGTTGCGCTGCCATTTCTCCTAGCAAAATTTGGAATTCCAGATGCCTACACTACAAGTTGAAGAATTGGTATAGTGGATGATATCAGTGCTTCAGTTGGAATATAGGTCCACTATACATACTAAGTGAGTGATCCTATAAACAACCCGGTGGTAGAAATTTATTTGGCCATAGGAGTCCGCCGGTAACCATGGCTGGTTTATCATTACTCTGTCCAACTTAGGCCAGACAGTTATTTGGCCAGAGAATATTTTGGACTTTAAAATTATTGTAGGTGGATCTATCTGTGAAATTTTAGACTGTCATATTGGATTCAAAAATTATGATTTTGAGTTTGATTTAAGTTGAGCTCAATTTGAAGATCATTTATTTTATGATTGAGGAAGAAGGTTGGTGGTAAAAGATGAAGTCGTCACGTTAGCTTAGCGGCCCCTTCTGGGTGATCCCACATATTTTGGAAGGAGATATATCACAAGGGCTTATTCAATATTAGCCGAACGACCTTTCTAGATAGGAGACATAAGATAACTCAAAGCCTTTACTCTCTTATGTAAAGTCTCGAGATCAACTTAGTAATTATCCTCTCATGATTGAGCTTTCGCCCTTAGCATCACTAGTCCACATAAACACTAAGAGGTCGACTTGTAATTACTCTCTTAAACTCACGGTTTCGAGATTGACTTAGCGATTTCTCTTCCAAACTCATGATTTCGAGATCAACTCAACAAGTACTTTCCAAGACCTGCGATCTTGTAATTAAGCTTTAATCATAGTGTTATTGGTTCACTTAAATGGGTCAATCTGAAAATGACTCTTTTAGACTCATGGTCTAGGGATTGGCTTCTCTCCCAAATTCACAATCTTGGGATTGAGCTTTCACCGTTAGGGTACGTTTAGTTCGGGGTTATTCTTGATAACCTTGGTTATCAACGAAAACCTTGTTTGGTTTAGGTATTCGATGATTCCCAAGTAATGTTTCATGCCCGACACGTCAGCAAAAGGGTCGTGTAGCCCGGAATCGAAAAACCTCAGAAAACTAAGGGTGTGTTTGGTTTGTACCGTTTTCATTTTCATTTTCTGGAAAATGCGCGTTTTCTAGAAAACAGAAAACGACTTTTTGTCATTTTCTGTTTTTCTAGAAAACGATAGCCAATTTTTTAGAAAACGCGCGCGGAAAACACAAACCAAACACTATTTTTCAGAAAACGCGCGTTTTCCAGAAAATGAAAATGGAAAACGCACGTACCAAACGCCCCCTAAGGTTTTTCTTGATTCCGGGGTTAACGAATTTTTTTTACCAAAAATACCCTCCGATAAGAAAAAATATGAAAAAAAGATAAAAAATGTAAAAAAATAAAAAAAAATGTTTTAAAAAATTTTAAAATTTATTTTTTTAAAAAAATAAATAATTTTTAAAAAAATAAAAAATAAAAAGTTTAAAAATAAAAATTTTAAAAATGTTAAAAAAATTTAAAATTTTTAAAAAAATTATAAAAATTTTTAAATTTTTTTTAAAAATTTAAAATTTTTTAAAAATTTAAAATTTTTAAAAAAAAATTTTAAAAATAAAATAAATAAATAAAAATTAAAATTAAAATTTAAAAAATGTAAAAAAATTAAAAATATAAATATAAATAATATAAAAATATAAAAACATTAAAAAATAAAAAAACATATAAAAAAGTAAAAAAATATACCAGAAAAATAAAAGTAAAAAAAAATTAAAAAATAAATAAATAATAATAATAATAATAATAATATTATTATTATTATGTATAGTTAGTTTTGTAACTGAGGGTAATACGGTAAAATATTAAAGTAGGGTATTCATTAAAATCTTCAAACAAACAAGTTTTTTTTGCATTACCTAAGTTGAACCAAACAACATTTGGTTATGTTTTATTCCCTTTATGTGATTATCTGGTAATCACATAATCAAAGTTATACATGATGACTTGAATCAAACACACCCTTAATGATAGTGGTTCGCCTAAAGGCTAAGGGATCATCTCGGCAATTATTCCCTTGACTTAATAATTACCCTCCCAGACTTATGGTCGCAGGATGAACTCAACAATTACTCTCATAGACCCACAGTTCGAGTTCAGGCAACTTTACATTGCCAAAAAGAATTGTGGAGGTCCGTCTCTCAGCATAGTACTGTGGTACTTTTGGATTTATTATAGTGGCATGTGGAAAATTTTCTTAAAATTAAATTGATCTATCTCTAAAAATTAATTGATTTTGAAGAACTAAGATATCCGAGTAATAAACAAGTGTGAACGAATAAAAAAAATATCTTTCAGTAGAAGATGGATACTCTCCTAAGAATTGGGTAAGCGAACAAACAACAAAAATGAGAACCCTAGCCTTGATCTACTTGAGATAGAAATGATAATGAAAAATAGAGATTCGGGTGGGTGAAGTTGAAGTGACAAAATAACCAGAAGAAAGAAAGTGGAACATTTTTTGAGGTGGCAATGGCAACGTCCAACCCCATATCAGATAAGTTTTTAACCTAACCATTGAATCCAGGTCGATTCAACTGCTAGGGCGCCCCTACCTATAAGTCAAATGATAATACCCAAATGTCACTTTGAAAGCAGAGTACGATTAAGTAGATTTGCAGCGGATTAAAAATTAAGGACGCACCTCCCATGAAAAGTTTAAAAAGATATTTGTAATCTCCACAGATATCCAATTGGTTAAAAGGTTGTCGTTTTATTACAATAAAATAAGGGATCAATTTTCAATTGACGCATATTCTTGAAAAAATATCTTCTCCTACTCTAATCATTTGGTGATTGATTCTAAATTGATCTCGTATTTTATCTTTATTCACATAATCTAAGGGCGAAGTAGGAGGAAGATTTGTAAAATAAAAAGTTGAATAAATGTTTTTTATTCATTATCAATAAAGGTACGAGATTTATTGTTGAAGAGCACTAGTGGGATTTTAAATTTATTTTTTATATCAAAATTAATAATATAGGTAGGATGATGTATATGAAAAAAAAATCATGAAGTCATGGAGGTTTTTTCTTTCATTACGGAAAGGATGATAAATTTTTATATTTTTAATGGAACACTGACGTGAAATGACATAGTAGAGTCTTAAAAAAAAACTTTTAGCTATTGAAGGGGACTCATGATATCCTAAATATACAACTCAAATCTAGTTAGCAAGACTTACCTACTGGCTCCTAGCTGAGTCGATAACCTACCTAAACCAACCTCACTCAGAAGTCAACATCTTAGGTAAGTTTCTGCAGTGTGAGAGAGTCAAATATTCCCTAATTTCACCAATCGAATCGAAGTAAAAAACGTGATATTTTTAAATGGTCGAGTGTTTCTCGGTCTTATTATAAGATATAGATAAGTAAACCTTGAGGATAATATTATCTTTTATATGAGAAAGATTAGATATCTAATAAAATATTTTATATTTGTTAGTAATTGATTTCAAAATTTATTAGACTAAATACTTAAATATTAATTACGTCAATCCATGGGATAATTAAATATTCATCAATGTGATAATAGATGATTCATTCGTCAATATGAGAAGATAATTACAGATGATTACTAATTATTAGTATAGTCATTAATAAGATATGAAAAAAGATATACTTGAATACTTTAAATTTCGATCCCATAATCTAATAGGATAATACTCTATATTTTAACCACCGTATTCTCACGAGGAAATAGTCCAATACTAACTACGTTTAATCCATGGGACAGTCAAATATTCACCAATGAAACTACAACACAAGGTGTGAAGTTACGTGATTGATAAATCAATCTAAAGTGGCTAAAAATCATCGTTGAGATGGAAGGCTAAATTAGATGACAACTTTTTAAGGCTGGATGATGTGGAGGACAACACGTTTATCGTTGGGAGCTTGCTATGCACACTATAGAAAATGTTATCGAAGTGGTCAACTAGTTTTATCAGACATCACTGCATTTAATTTATTCGATGCAATACGTTTGTTGCTATCGAAGGTCTGCTGGAAGAAATGAGAGAGGTTAACATCACAGGGGGCCTGCGTCGATCAGAGGTACAAACTTGTAGGAGGAGTTGGCAGACACCACCAACTCTTCTTGTGGATTGCTGACTTCTCCAAGGAAAACAAAATCGCTCTCCTGCTAAAGCAGTTATCACGTACCCAGCTACCAGTCAAATTTCGCCAAACCCGACATGAACTGTCCTCTCGCACCACAAAAGGCAGCAAGCAACCTCAGTTGCGAAGTGGCCATGAGGACACCCCTCCTGCTCGAGACACATCGTCCAGGGCAGCCATGCTGCGCTGTCGCTCGCCTGGCGGAACGCCAAATGTAGAGAGAAACCGACCATGCCACTGGTGACGAAGAAAGCAATAGCTTTAGCAATAAAGAAACCTTTCCCAACAACTTAATTTAATTCAGCACAACGCCACGGTATGATTCTGCTACATCTCTCATCGTTTTTATCTTTCTTTAAATTTTCTGTCAAGGAAGAAAATTTTCTGCGACGAATTGGGTCGTGTTGGAAGGCATCATCGACTCGAGAAAAAAGAAGATCCACTGCATTATCCAGATAAAAAAGAAAATAAAAGAATAGATGCTGCGCTAACATCCCACTAGATTGACAACATGTCTGAACTCACCGGAGCTGTATAAATTTGTGTCCTGAGCAAACACTCCAACCATTCAGCTTTGCAGTTTCTTCTTGAAGGTAACAATCTGCTAGCTAGGCTGCTTTTCATTTTTGTTGTTGTTGTTGTTGTTGCTCTGTGTAATGTTTCCAGTTTAAAATAGTGAAATTGGTTATTATAGGCTTGCATTAGTGCTGGATGTTCATGGCAACTATGACAAAGGAAGCCAAGTACGACTGTCTGGTCTTTGGTAAGTGATAAATTGTATCTTCATCTCTGTTCTTGATGAGAACTGAGTAGTTCAAATTCATGATTTTCAGATATGGATGATACCTTGTATCCCTTGACCTCTGGTCTCAATTTGGCCTGTCGCAAGAACATCCAAGGTATTACTTACGATTAGACACAGAATGAGACCTTTGATCTCAATCTCGTATTGTGCCCAACTGCAGATTTCATGTTGCACAATCTCCATATTGAAGAAAGCCAAGTTGCGAAAATGTGCCTGGACTTGTACAAAGAATATGGGACAACGATGGCTGGTCTTAAGGTTTTAGCCTGGTTAGTTAAAGTTCTCTCACCTTAGTTCATGATTGAATGAAACTTTTCTCTCTATCTTTCGACAGGAACTTGGTTATGGATTTGACGATGATGAATTCCATGCTTATGTTCACGGAAGACTGCCATATGAAACTTTGAAACCTGATCCTGTGTTGAGAAGTTTACTACTTTCAGTGCCGCAAAGAAAGATAGTAAGCACAAAAAGATCACATAGTTCATAAATAATTCCATTTTATCGCTTCTAACGATGTGTGATTCAATGTGTTTATAGATCTTCACAAATGCAGACAAGGTTCACACTGCCAAAGTTATCAGTAGGCTTGGCCTAGAAGATTGTTTCGATGGTGTCATATGTTTTGAGACACTTAATCTGAACCCAACTCTTGATTTACCTGCTGAAAAGATCACCACCATGACTGATGATGATCTAAAGAGCTGGACTTCCGAAGGGAGAATACTCTGCAAGCCTTCTCTGGAAGCCTTTGAAACTGCAATCAGAATTTCAAACATTGATCAAAAGAGAACGGTAAGCCATGTTTATTCAAAGATTGAATTTGACTTGATTAGAATAATCATACTGTAAACAAAATTTTGGTCACCTCTCTCCTAGATCTTTTTTGATGATAGTCCAAGAAACATAGCAGCAGGAAAGGCAGCAGGTCTTCATACTGTCCTTGTAAGTTTGCCTCTGATCTCTCCAATATTCAAATTAAATCAAGCATATTCCATTTGAAGATTAAATCAAGATTGGTGTCGTTTAGTGGATTTTGTCCATCTAGATAGTTAAAAGGCAGCATGAATAGTCTGTAAATCAATAGGAAAAGGATAATTTCATAAGCACAATGAGTAACACAAACAAAGGAAAGAAGAATGAAATTAAATATCAACAAATATAAATGTTAAGTATTGATAAAATATCAACAAGCAGAGAAGATGACTAATCTCTTTTATTTTAATGTCAGAGCAGATTAAAATTCGGATAGAAAAACAAGTTAACAAAACATCTTCATAACACTTTCCTTATTTCTGTCAGAGATTTGTCGATATCTCATAGTTGAATTGCCATATGCATGCAGGTGGGGAGCTCGGTGTTGGTGCCAGGGGCAGATCTTGCACTAGAGAGCATTCACAATATAAGAGAAGCCTTGCCTGAGATATGGCAGGATGGAGAGCAGTTTGGACCAGTTCTTGCAGCTACATCTGCTGAAGCAGTAGTCCTTGCTTAGATATTAGTACTATTGCCACTATTGATAGGCCTTGAACCAAGAAAGGCATGAGAGAAAAGCAAATTGGCTAGCGATTGTGAGTGCCTGTTCATGATGCTGATTATTTATGTAAGCTCATCAATTTACTGCCCAATAAAGAGAGAGCTTAATATGTGAGGCATGATAATTATTACATCAACTTTGCCTTTCCTTCATGTGAAGCATGATTAGATTAAACTAAAACAAACCAAAACACTTTTTTGATTCAGAACACATATCTTCATGGAAGACATACAAGAAATATGTCTGATTTCTCTAGCTTCTTATGTGATGCAAAAAGGTGAAATGCTTATCTTAGGTGCCCCTTCACTGCCTGCCGTAAGATCGCGTGGAAAGGAGGGAGGAATTTATTCTCTAAGGGACTGAACTTTAGGGGATTTGAACTTTGTTCATGTGATGCGAATAAATTTATCACCCAAGTACCAACTCAGCTATGTCTATGGGGATAATTTTTCTCTAGCTTTTTAAACAAAATCAGAAAAAAAGAGAGTTGATGTTTAAGATTTTTTTTGATAATCCAAATATCTAGTTCTTCAAATCGACTAATTTCTGAAGATGATTGACCTCTCCACTCTTGAATTTTTTTAATATGATCGAAGAAAGGTTATTCATTGAGATAGTTTTTAATCATCTTTTAACCTAGAATGAATTAATTAAAAGATTAGAAATATTAGGAATCAATACTAAATTTCTTAATTTGTCTCAATAAATATCAATTTGAAAATTAATTTATTTTAAACTTCTAAAGCTTTTAAAACATACTTATAACTTTTATAATAAATTCCTAAAATTATTTCTTCTCTAAAATAATTTATATTTCTTTCAAAAACTAAATCAAGCCTTTTAAAAAATTTAAGTTTATGTAGAATTCTCCTCCATTTGAACTGTCTAACCCTGAATTCTTTTGTAAAAAAATTGATCTTAAATACTTCAATTATGATAATTGATCATCTCTTATTTTAATATATTTAATATTGCTAAACTTTTATTATGTCTTTATCCAACTATTCCTAAAAGAAAATATACATATATTTTATTTACAAGTATTTTTTTATTCAAACTCATATAACTACACTTATATTATAAATATTAGTGTGATCATTCATCAAGTGGTAAAGTCTGATCAAATAGTTTTTGTAGGAGCCCTTGCACTATGAATAATGCGTCTCACTTTTCCTTTGATTTGGTCAATTAAATACCTTAGACATCAAGATGATTTATTATATTTTTTAATTAAAATTTTATAATTTTGTTTGTTTTTTCTTCTCTTATAATTAGTTATTAAAATTAGAAAAATAAAAAGTTTAGTTTTTTTTAAATAATTTTTATTAAAGTTTTCTTTTTTTACTTTTATTTTCTTTTTAACGTATTAAAAAAAAAAAAAAAAAAAAAAAAAAGCTGAAGCTAGTAATTTTAAAGTAACTTATATTGGAATATTTTAAAATAATGTGATTTGCATATTAATCGAATATTTATTCTTTTGGATATGGAACTTTTATTTTCTTTTGTTTTGTAATTTTTTCTATTTGATTCTTGATTATGGTTGTCATATTAACAAGATATTTCATTTCATTTTCTATGAGTGCATAGTATTGCGTGTGTAATATAATATATGAATACATATCAATTTTATAAGAAAGTATGTTTTCAAAAAAAAAAAATCTGACCAAAGTATTTATAGAAATTTCTCTGCTCGTAGTGTTCTCAATCTTAAGATATAGTACTAAAGAGACTGTAAATTCCTAATTGATTATTCAAAAAAATTCTTAATAATGCGCCGCAGCTGAGTCTCGAACTCTAAATTTTTTATTAATTAATGAGAACTTTTTTTATAATATGCGGTAGTTGAGTTTTGAACTCTAGATCATTGATTGGTTAAAAAGAAAAAATTCTTAATAATATCTCAGTCTTGAACTCTAGATCTTGCAAATGGGGCGACGACATAAGGGGGCCGCCAGTGGGCCCTCGCAAGGGCCACCCAAGAGGCCAAAGGGCCGGGTCGTTACAATAAAAAGATGTCTTTTTATTGTAACGATCCGACCCTTTGGCCTCTTGGACGGTCCACTGGCGGCATCTTATGTCGTTGGCTCATTTGACGACTTCTAATGTCGTCGACCGACGACCCTTGGTCGTGCCGTTACTACTTTCCACCCTGGGCAGTGGATTTTTGTCTCCCCCAGGATTCGAACTCTAGACCTCCAGGCTTTAAGTACTAGAGTTTATGAATCTTAGTATCCAAGTGACCACGCGTATGTAAAAATTATTAATAAATTTTAAATTATTTTTAATATGACTAAAAAAGAATATTAAATAATTTTATTTTACACTTCATCCAAAATTAATTAGTAAAAGGTCTAGATTTCTAATAACATAATATATATATAAAATATTTTGATTGACGTTTCATGAAAAAAAACAACCTCCCGATGCCCAATTGCCCATTGCCATCCTTCCCTACTTTTGTTCCAACATTTCAAACTCAGCCTACCATGCTGCTACCAACGCGTCTTCCTCTTCCACAATGCACCATGGGGTATGAACCCTAAGACGAGAACTGGTGGAGGAGCCCCAAAAGCTTTTACAAATTTCGAGTTCACTTTCCGATTCGCGACTTCTCGCCATGATCTGTGCTAAACCTTCGATGGAGAAGGAGCAGGAGTTATCTACTGGTGCGAATGTGCTACAACTCTTAAACTAACGTGGTTCTCGATCGATCTGTGATGACATCTTTCGATGACTACTTTCTCTTCAATTTACGCCGAATGCTGCGAGTTCTCAATACATTTGCTTTATTGATGCAGACTTCCGTGAATGACGTTGACTCCAGGAATTCCATGGGTTCTGTGATTTTATGGATCCCTTTTATTATCACATCTGGAATCGAAAATTGTTGTTTGCTTCTATACTCTCATTTTTTTTTAAAAAAAAGAGTTTTAGTGTATTTTTTCTTCTATTTTATATACAAGCTTCAATTGGTAGGCTATTTTTGTTTTGCTATACTCACTACGATTCCAGAACGTGAATGAGAGAAATTTTTATGACTGTAGGCAGCCGACAGCCACCATGGTTTAATGGTTTGGAGTTGCTTGAGGATGCTAAACAGAATAAGCATGTTCTTCCCAGTGGCTGTGAAGGGTAACTTGAATTGCTAATCTTGATAGTATCATTCATCGTTTATATTCAACTATATACTTTTACTTGAATGTAATGATAATTCTAAGGCTTTATGAATGGTTTGATCAGGATTGACATCCTTCTTGAAGGTGGTTTTCGCATTGGTCAGTTGACAGAAATAGTGGGGCCATCATCGTCTGGTAAAACCCAGGTAAGACTGTCTGTATTTTGACATTCATACTAATTCTTGGAAGTACTGGCTGAATTCTACATGCTACTTGTGATTGTTTTATATTTTAGGTTTTCTAGTGTGCGGTTGTCTGTGACTTCATAGGAACTAACTTGTCCATCGTGTTATGCAGATGTGTTTGCGCTCTGCTCTGGGTGTTGCAGACATGAATCTGGGTAGTGTTTTCTTCTTGGATACTTGTAACTCTTTTTCCTCAAACCGCATTGCATCCATGATTAATCAACATACTGCTACTTCGGTTGAAGAGGTAGTCATCCTTCCCTTTTACTCATCTCTTCAGAAATCTGTTCCCTTGACTTCATATGGCATTGATAATTTTGATTACTAACTGAATTTTCTATTTGAGGAAAAATAACATGCACATATGTTACAGTTCATATAAATTATAATACATTACTCATTTCTTGGTTGACCTTAACCTCTGATTTCCATATGTAGGATGGAGAAACTAGAGTCAAAAGGATTATGAGTAGAATACTTTGCCAGTCAGTATATGACATATTTGAGTTGTTGGATATTCTGCGGCAACTTGAAAACAGACTAAGCTATCAGGTTGTGTTGGTATCATTTCAATTGTGAATGATTTTATTAGTGCTGTGGGTTAAATACATTAAAAAAATTTATGAAATGGACCAGGAAAAAAGTAATGGAAACAGTATACGATTGCTTATCATTGATTCAATTGCAACTCTCGTAGCCCCTATTCTTGGAAGCAAAAATTCGCAAGGTATACACTTATTTTACTATTCTGAATTGGATTAGATGCATCTTATTGGAACATGTTTGCATCTCACAACCTTTTTCTCCCCAGAATTTCTCCATAATATCTTGCATGCTAGTTTGCGGAAGTAGTAAATGTTTTTTTTTATCTTATCAGGATGATAGTTTATTTAGCTTTCCCATACAACCCATTATTATATTAGATTTTTCTTTACCAAGTATGATTTCTGCTTGAAGGGGAGCCTTGGAGCAACAGTAAAGTTGTTGCCGTGTGACTTGAAGGTCACGGGTTAAAGTCTTGCAAATAACCTCTTACAAAGCAGGATAAGGCCGCGTTCAATAGACCCTTCCCTAGGACCCCGCATTGGCGGAAGTTTCGTGCACCGGACTATTCTTTATGTAGGACAATAGTGTTTCAGCAAATTCTTTCGGATGTCAAAGACGAGTTGCTACTAATTTAGATCCCAATAGTTGGCTGTGCAAGAGAAGAATATCAGTTTTTTGTACCTAATCTTATTATTTGGGGTTAAGTTCAGATCAAAGATGGCACATGAAGGAAATTCTGATAAATGATCACAAATTTAACCAGAAGTTTCTCAAAAAATTGTCACATAACCTTATTTACTGAGTTGATTTCAAGTATAGTAAATGTAGGGTTTTACTAGATTATATTGGAGAAACTATTCCCTGAAGAGCTGTAGAAATTTCTTTCTTACAAGGTGTGTAAAAGAGGACTTCTAGACATGAAAATGAGTTTATTGACAATTCTTTGTATATATGAGTAATGAATATATTAATGAAGATCAAAATAACACTAATTTTTTACTGCTTCTTGATTGTCAATGAAAATGAAAATAAAAATAGAAGTGGCGATCTCGCTATCAACTTTATGCTCTTGCAATATTTGTCTATGCTTGTTGCCTTTGGGAATAATATCCATTTGTGCTCCCACATATCCTTTCAGCTGTGATGGTTCAATATGACAGATGAAAACTGTATTTGGTTAGAATAATAACTAGGATGACCTCCTTTACATAAGTAAATAGACTACTCAATTGTGAGAATACTTGGATCTTCTTAGTTCCTGAGAGCTCAAGAAAAATAGAATAACAACAACAACAACAAAGTCTTGTCTCACTAGGTGGAGTCGGCTATATGGATCCTTCTACGTCATTGGGCTCTATCCCCCACTATATCATCATCTATATTTAAATAAATTTTATCTTATCTTTGTTTTCCTTGTTTAATATACATATTTGTCATAATTTTATATTGCCTAACTGGAGCACTTATTGATCATTTAAGTACATATTCATAATATTTTAAATTTGTTTCTTGAAGTTTTCCTTCAATAGATGCTACTTTGACATATTCTCTAATATTCTCATTTCTTATCTTATCCATTCTCATATGTCCACACATCCATCTTAATATCCTCATCTCTACAACTCTCATTTTCTACTCATGCTTGAGTCATAGCCCAACATTCAACTTCATATAACATAGCAGATCTAATCGCCGTTTTGTAGAACTTCTAGTCTTAGAGGTACTTTACGATCACAAAGAACACATGATGCTCTTCTCCATTTTAACAATCCTACTTATATTTTATATAAAACATCTCTCTTAATCTAACATCCTTTTGCAAAAATGATCCTAAATAGTAAAACTCTTGATTACATACAATTCGTCATCTTCTATTTTAACAATTGCCTCATTACATTTAATATTGCTAAACTTAAATTTTAAATATTCTGTTTTTACTCTACTAAGCCTAAAATATTTCACTTTTAACATTTCTACTAAGATTTGAGTGTAGCATTTATTCCTTCACGTATCTCATCTATGAAAATAATATCATCTGTAAACTTGATATAACCCTATATTTATGGAAAACACTTTGGTTAATCCATTTGAAGTCTTAATTCTTGTCATTATATCCTCATTTACATCCTTAATTAGTACAATGTATGTTATCTCTCTTTTCTAGAGTTCTTCATATAATTTCCTTTGGAATTCTATCATAAACTTTTTCAAAGTCGATGAATACCATGCGTAAGTCTTGTTTTTATTTTTGTTCTTGATACTTTTTTAATTAGTTATTTGAGAAGATGTATTGCTTATATTGTTAACCTTTTAAGCATAAATCCAAATTGATTTTCAATCACATGGTCTCGGTATGATTCATTAGTTTAATGTCCCTATAGTTTACACAATTTTGTATGTCTCCACCCTTCTTATATAAAGGAACTAAGGTACTTACGCTGCACAAATATATTTTTTCGTTTTCAATATTAGATTGAATAACTTTGTAAGTCATTCAATACCTTATTTCCCAAGGCACTTCCATACCTTTATTGGAATATCATTTGGATCAATAACTTTTCCATTTTGTATTCTATTTAAAGCTTATTCTACTTCTAAAATTGGAATTCTATGACAAAATAAATTTTTATATTCATTTGACTTACTTAAATTACCTAAGTCGGTTACCTAAACCTTCATTAAAAAAATTGATAAAAATACCTCTTGCATCACTCTTTTAGTAGTATCCTATTATATTTATCTTTAATACATCTTATTTAGATAAGATCTTTGTCTTCTTCTCTCTCGCTTTAGCTATTCTATAAATGTCTCTTTCCCCTTATTTTTTATTCAATTTTCGATAAAACATTTAAAACTTTTATTCTTGGGTTCATTCATTTTTTTTTGTCTTTTTCTTGGCTACTGTATACTTTTTTTAAAGTTTTCCTTGCTCTTACAAATTTATAATACCTTATAGGCTATTTATTTTTTTTCCTTCACTTTTACTTGTACTTTCTCATTCCACTAGTAAGATTCTTTACTTGGTGGTGCACGTCCTTTTGACATTTTTGACTATTATTTTCAACTTTAATGTCATCTTATCTCATATCATATTCAAGTCGCCATGTATTTTCCTAATACTTGTACTCTATCCTCTCCTTAAATATATTTTACTTCCATTCTTTAACTTTCACTCCTTAATTCTAGAAGCCAAGAAGAATAGAAATGAGAGCAAAATTCTTCAATAATTATTATGATAAAATTGAAGATGAAACTAGTGAGACATGTTGTAGAACTTCACAAAAGTCCATAATAGCTTGTAATAAATGCCTGATCTATAATGCCAGATTGCATGACTCAAGACAAGATCTTCACATCCTTAGCTAGTTTAATTCTCATTGGATTAAAAGACCTAGGTTTCATTTCAAGAGAGTATAAGAACATGATTTTATATTCTACCTCTAATAGAGATTATGATGCATGTATATATAATCTCTTAGGCTTAATGAATATATTTACAAATGATTATGAGACTAAATATAGATCTATTATTTCTAACAATCCCCTCAAGCTAGAATGTATATGTATCAATTATGGATATCCTATTATTAAAAAAAAAAATTAACTCCAATTAAATGGATTGGTAAGAATATAGGTAAACTAATTCCTTGTTTGATCTAGAGCATTTTCTATTTTAAAAAAACTTTTCTTGTTTCCTATAAAATAGAATAAAAGTTGAAAAGAAAAAATAAATAGTTAGAATTAACTTTTTTTGGGCACATTTAAATTTATTAGAAGTTAATGATGTGATAAATATATATTTTAATTTTTAATGACTTTATTTTGTTTTTTGAAAAGTGTGTAAACAATCATTTGCTAAACAAGGTTTAAACTTCTATTTCAAGAATTTTCTTAAATAGCAATGAACTTCAATATGTGTTAGTGTCTTGATCACTTGTAAAACAGATGACCACTTGATTAGGTTAGTGCTTTTAAATGTCATGTCTTGAGGTATCCTACCACTTGGAGGAATTTTGACAATTCTCTAGAAAAATAGTATCTATAATGATGATTGTAAACAATAACACATAATGTGATAATTATATAACATAATTTGCATTTTGTTTATTTCGAAAAGCTCAAAACCTTGTTCAACTTATAAACAAGAACATCTTGTAAAAAGTGAAAATGCTATATAAAGAAGTACTTTTCTATAAAAGAAAATATAACACAATGTGTAATAACAAAATACTATACACAGAAAAGTGAACAAACTATTTATTCTAACTAGTTTCTATCACGTTTGGGTATCTCCGAACAACTCTATACTTTGGCTGAAACTAAACTAAACAAGACCCAAAATCTTGGCTTTCTTGAAAAGAGGCTTAAGAAAACATATTGTAACACAATTATTAAGTGGGTACAATAATAACAACCAAACCTTTATCTTGCAAAATGAGGTTGGTCATATGGATCCTCCTACACTTTAAGATCATCAATCATCAAATGTTGTAATTCTCTCAAGATTGAGATGGATAGAAACATTTTGTTTCCTTTTTATTTTACCTAAGTTGACTTACCAATTGACTCATGTCTCAGTCAACTAAAAATACATTTAGTTGATTAGATCATCATCAGACCACTTCTAAAGTCTTGTTCGTGCTCAACCTAGTTATTATCCGTACTTAAACCTAGTCCCACGGATACTCCTTTGTACAATTGTATTTAATTTTCAACTTCACCTGAAGTTACATCCCAAGAAGATCCTCTTCCAAGACTTCACATGCCAAGAAGCCTTACTTCTAGATCTTCCTCATCTACTAGCACCCATTCGTCCTTGACTCAACAGTAGTTTAATTTGCCAAGCATTGAGTCATCCTTGATCTATCGAGACTTCTTTCATTGCACCTACAATGTCTATGCCAAGTATCTTGTACTTGCATAGTTGATACACCAATTTAGTAATCACAATATAATCTAATTTAAACCTTTGCCAAATATCAAAATCTCCTACATAGTGGCATTATTGCTCCAACAATATGTTCTCTAGACATTAATTTGGTTAGTATTTTGGGAGTTTTATAAAAATTAAACTAATTATTTGTTACAGATTCAATAAGGAATTCTTTGATTGGATAGTCTTTACCTACATGTTAATTTTATAAATCACCACTTAATTCTTCATTACCATGTGTAAAAAAACTAAAATTAGACCATTGATAATTAAAATTATTTCTCTAGGATATGTTATATGACGTTAAGACGGGAGGCTCTAAACCTTTAAGCTAGCTATTGTAGTAAACAATACGATGTAATTGTGATAGTGAATGAATATGATGTAATCACAGTAGTGAACATCTTTATTTCATTGGTTTGAGTCTTCAATCTGCCATTACCAAAATTTGTGTTGATTTTTGCCTAGATTTTAATCTGATTTCTCATCCACGGACAGTACTTGCCATCTGTTTAAAGTTGCTGAAGCTCATAGTTGATTCTTGTATGGGCTAAGAGCTAGGATGCCTTCACTTCTAATGTGCAAATTGTTCATCCGAGAATGAGAATGTGACAACTATGTATGCCAGTGAAACTATTGGTGTTTTCTGAGCAAACAATTCATATTATAATGAACATTTCAAGTTTATATTTTGATTGAATGCAGGACGAATGTTGACGATATCAACTGGTATTCTGTTGAAAAGGATAGCAAATGATTACAATCTATCTGTACTGGTAAGTAGTGAAAGTAGTTATGATGCTGCATTTTGTGCTTCGCTTCAAAATTTTGCATTTTCTTCAGGTTGATATGGTACATGCAATTCCATTATATTATCTGTATGATCTGATTTTGCTAGTTGATATTTCATTCATCATCAGTCAGACTATTTGATGCTTCATTCTTTAGCTTGACCTATTTTTTTCTTCCTTTTCCAATTTTCATTGATGTACAGAACACATTCCTACTTATATTGAACTCGTTGAGTGTTGCAATTGTGAAGAATACAAACGATTAAGTGATCTAAAGACAAGCACTATGATTCCTGTTCCAGGAATATACACCAAACACAAAGTTCAATAGTATTGTTAACTGAAATCAAGCATTTTTTTTTTGATAAAAACTGAAATCAGTCATTGATTGGATTCTTGATAGGCCACAGCAAAGGCTTCTCCTTGTTGGTAATTTTTGTCAGAAAATCCAAGTGATCACATTCGGTCAGTCCTTCAACTTCTGTTAGACCCAATTTCAAACAAAAAGTGTCAGCTACTTTCCTTATGAGCCCAGCCAATGCCCCAAGTGCACAATATCACCACACACCCTTTGCCTACTATTGAAAGATGTCACTAAAACGCTAAACAATGCTTGCAACTTGTCCTCGGTTAACATTATCAACAATAGAGATGACTGTCACACAAACACAATATTTATTTGAAAAACATATAAGCAGAGACTATAGCAAAGTTTATAATAAGATGTCTATTATAATGTTAAAGCACACATATAACAAACTTAAGGAAAATTAGAAATGTCGTGCAGAATTTCAATCTCAGATTTAGCAATGTCCTATAGCAACAATAGAAGCTGTAAGTTTTGCCCCCACACGCTGACACAATTGACACGTGCATGTGGCGTTGCTGGAATAGGTCATGGGGTCGATTCCCAGTGCGTGTGAAATGCATCATGGGTCACCTGACCCCATGCAAAGGGTCACTGTGCTAGGCGAAGCCCCCCGTGACTTACATCCCTTTCAGATCGCATGGGGTTGTCCTAGAGGGCCCCTGGGGTGAGGGTCATCACTTTTTGCTACAATAGTAGCTTTGTAGCTGTAAGTTGTAATGCCTAATGACTTGTCTCAAGATGATCTGGGGACGAGTGTAAGATGCAAATTGTAACTCATACTAGTAGGATAGTTTCTCAATAAAGAACAACAACAACAACAACAACCAAGCCTTTTCCCACTAGGTGGGGTCGGCTGTATGAATCCTTTTATGTCATTGAGCTCTATCTCCTATTATATCATCATCTATATTTAAATAAATTTTATCTTATTTTATTGTTGCTAACCAAGTCTTTTTTGGTCTTCCTCTTTCTCGTTTGATATGCATGTTTATCATAGTTTCACATCGCCTAACTGGAGCATTTATTGGTCGTCTAAGTATATGTCCGTACCATCTTAAACGTGTCTCTCGGAGTTTGTCCTCAATAGATGCAACTCCGACTTTCTCTCTAATGCTCTCACTTATTTTGTCCATCTTCGTATGTCCACACATCCACCTTAACATCCTCATCTCTGCAACTCTCATCTTCTGCTCATATGCTCGACTAACATTCAGCTCCATATAACATAGCAGGTCTAACTGCGATTTTATAGAACTTACCTTTAAGTTTAAGAGGTACTTTACGGTCGCATAAAACACTCGACGCTCCCCTCCATTTCACCCATCCTGCTTGTATTCTATGTAAGACATCTCTCTTAATCCCTCCATCATTTTGTAAAAATGATCCTAAATATTTAAATCTCTTGGTTCCGGGCAACTCGTCCTCGCCTATCTTAACAATTGTTTCATTACTTCTAATATTGTTAACTTAAATTCCATATATTCTGTCTTTAATCTACTAAGCTTAAAACTCTTCCCTTCTAGTGTTTCCCTCCAAGATTCTAGCTTAACATTTACTCCTTCACGTGTCTCATCTACCAAAATAATATCATCTGCAAACAACATGCACCACGGTATTGTGTCTTGAATGTGCGCAGTGAGTTCGTCCATAATTAGTGTAAAAAGATAGGGACTTAGGGTTGATCCTTGATGTAACCCTATCTTTATTGGAAATGCTTCAGTTACTCCGCCTGAAGTCTTTACTCTGGTCGTTACATCCTCATACATATCCTTAATTAGTTCAATATATGTTACGCTAACACCTCTCTTTTCTAAAATTCTCCATATAAGTTCTCTTAGGACTCTATCATAAGTTTTTTCTAAGTCAATGAATACCATGTGTAGATCTTGTTTTTGCTCCCGATATTTTTCAATTAATTGTCAAGAGATGTATAGACCTATTGTCGACCTTCCAGGCGTGAACCCAAATTGATTTTTCATCCTGGTCTCCTTCCTTAATCTTTTTTCTATTACTTTTTCCCAAAGTTTCATAGTATGACTCATTAGTTTAATACCCCTATAGTTTGCACAATTTTGTATGTCTCCCTTGTTCTTATATAAGGGAACTAGAGTACTTATCCTCCATTGATCAGGCATTCTTTTCGTTTTCAATATCATGTTAAATAATTTTGTAAGTCATTCAATACCTTGTTTCCCTAAGCACTTCCATACCTCTATCGGAATATCATCTGGTCCAACGACTTTTCCATTGTGCATCTCATTTAAAGTTTGTTTTACTTCTGAAGTTTGAATTCTACGATAAAAATTAAAATTTCTATGCTCATTTGACCTAATTAAATTACCTAAGTTAAGTTGATCACCTAAACCTTCATTAAAAAGTTGATGAAAATACCTCTTCCACCGCTCTTTTATTTCTCCATCATTTACTAATACCCTATTACATTCATCTTTAATACATTTTATTTGGCTAAGATCTCTTGTTTTCCTTTCTCTCACTTTAGCTATTCTATAAATGTCTCTTTCTCCTTCTTTTGTATCCAATTTTTGATATAACCGTTCAAAAGTTTCATTTTTTGCTTCACTCACTACTTTCTTAGCTTCTTTCTTGGCTATTGTATATTTTTTTAAGTTTTCCTCGTCCTTACAAATATATAATTCCTTATAAGCTATTCGTTTTTCCTTCACTTTCTCTTGTACTTTCTCATTCCACCACCAAGACTCTTTACTTAGTGGTGCATGTCCCTTTGACTCACCGAGTACACTCTTAGCTATTATTTTCAACTTTGATATCATCTTATCCCATATTGTATTAGAGTCATCGTATATTTCACCTAATGCTTATATTTCTACCTTCTCCTTAAATATATTTTGTTTCCCATCCTTTAACTTCCACCACTTAATTCTAGGAATTGTATATATTTCTTTCTATTGATACTATGTTTGAGGCGTATATCCAACACTACTACCCTATGTTGGGTAGTTAAGCTTTCTCCAGAGATGACTTTGCAATCTTTACAAATCTTTCTATCCTTTTTCCTAACTATAAGAAAGTCAATTTGCGATTTATTATTCCCACTTTTAAATGTGACTAAGTGTTCTTCTCTTTTCTTAAAAAACGTATTAGCTAATATAAGGTTATATGCTATCGCAAAATCTAATATAGTTTTCCCTTCCTCATTCCTCGTTCCAAACCCACAACTCCCATGGACTCTCTCATATTCCTCATTTTTCACTCCGACATGCCCATTTAGATCACCTCCTATTAAAATCATTTCATTTGGTGGAATATTTTGTAATATTTCATCTAAGTCCTCCCAAAACCTTGATTTGGTAGCTTCATCTAATCCTACTTGTGGTGCATATACGCTAATTATGTTCATAGTTTCTTTCACTACTATTATCTTAAGGGCTATAATTCTATCCCCTTTTCTAACTATTCCTACAACTTCATCCTTTAACAAACTATCTACAATGATACTCACTCCATTTCTTGCTTTATTCTTTCCAGTGTACCATAACTTAAAACCCGAGTTCTCTATCATTTTGCCTTCTCGCCTGTCCATTTTGTCTCTTGTACACACAAAATACTAATTTTTCTCCTAATTATCATATCTACTATCTCCATTGATTTATCAGTGAGAGTTCCTATATTCCATGTTCCAAATCTTAGATTATTAGTTTTCCTATCATATTTGTTCTTATCTAACCTATGGTGTGAGAACTCTTGCCTATTTAACACTACATCCAAGTTCTCATGGAGATGTAGCGGTCCTTGCTGAGATGTTACAGTCGGACTCTGTAACGCGAACTCTTGCATATTTATCATTACACTCGAGTTTTGGAGATGTAGCGGTCCTTGCCGAGACGTTACAGTCGGACCCTGCAACGCGTTCCTTCCAGGGAATAACCTAGCATTAGCACAATAGTTTAATGGATTCATTTATTGAATATTTGTCATAGTTTGACGCTGGTTGGCAACCTAACGCAACCCTCCTCCTTTATCCGGGCTTGGGACCGGTTATGAAGAATAAAAGAAGGTGAATGCTATGTTATATCTTTCAAGTCTCTACATGAATGCCAATCTCTGTATCTTGAATCTGTAAATTGACTAATAGATAAAGTTCATGCTGAACACTTGAAATTTGGCGAATCACCCAAATTGACCTAGAAGGCTGCTTTGGAATAAAACCAAAACTTTGCAGATTCTTGCTAAAACCGACAGGCTTAATGGTAATAATTGTGCTTCTCATATACCTTTTATGATCTGTTTATTTGGCATTAACGACCCTAGTTATCATAGGCCCATTGTTTCTTCATTCATACAATCTCTAATTAGAAAGCACCTCACTGTGATAGACTCACAACATCTCTAACATTTGGTAGCCATAAGTTTACTATTAGCAACACCATAATCCTCCAAGTCAAACATTTCATAATCTCTAGTTAGGCATAATCAATACCTAATCGCCATAATCCCCTTGCAGTCGCAATATCTATAAACATGTGATCTCTAAAAACCTTACCATCACATATGATAACTTCTTTGGTCATACAGTCACAACCATGATTTCCGTGCCTGCTATACCACCTGCCGACTAACACACGAGATGATTTCAGATTATAAACCATTATCTGTAGTTAGAAATTAGCGTCTTGTGCTAGCTGACATATTGGATATGAAACACAAACATTGGTGTTGTTATAAGCATCATCTTCACAATAATTTAATAAGAATCACAAAGTAACAGATGTATTAAGAGCATCATCTGATTGAGCACTAGCAGTATCTGTTCTGCTAGTATCAACTGATATAAACTTGATATCCATGACTTAATCACATAATTGAGTAGTCACAGAAGAGACAACTCTAAAGAAAACTTTGAACAAGAAAATATCACATAGTGATTTTGTTTGTCTCAAAAATTGCAGACAAGGAGCACAAAAGGTTCTAGTCATAATTATAAATGTTATCCACTAACAGATCTACTTGTTTAAGGCATACAAGAAACTTCACACAATCCTTTGATTACATCAAGATAAAATCATTTGGAGAGCAGCTTTCACGTATATACTAGACCGCAACTTCAGTGCATAAAGCAGCAAGGTCAGCCCCAACCTAGCTATGTGTCCTTAGCAATCCTTTCCGAATCAACCTGCATTATATAAATCAAACTGCATAAGATCCACATGCACTGCCACATGTTTATTAAACAAGGTAACAACAATTGGCAATGGTCACTTACATCATCAGATAGCTTCATGTTCTTAGTATGGAGGTCAATTTAAATAAAATATAATATTTAAACATACCATTGATTATTATGTCACCGATGTTGTCGAAGAAGATGAGTCCATTATAATTTTTGAGAATTTCGACAAAAAAAATGCAAGTTAAATAAATACTATATAAGTTTATAATTATAAATAAAAATCTAATTATATTTTTCTTAAAAAGAAAAACTTACTGCTTTCAAGTTTTTCCACATCCTCTAAAATTTCTTGAGTGGTTTCAAACTTAACCGAAGTCAATCTTGAGTACAAATAAACTTTCTACCATCTTAGGAGTCAATGAACTCCTAAAACAATCAAATACCTGGCCACCGGTACTGAAAGCAGATTCTGAAACAACTGTTGATATCGGAATAGCTAATACATCATGAGTAATTTAAGCAAGTATAGGAAATTTGTGGCAATTTTGCTTCAACCATCCCAAAATATCAAAAGTATCACAATACTCTTCAACTATTTCATTAAGATACTTGTCTAATTCTAATATATTGCCATCACCAAAAATTTGTGCTTTTTGTTTCTTATACTTCGCAAAGATTGATTGTCTTTTAAAATCACTCATATTTTTTGAAGCATTGTCATTGTCAACTGATTCTAAAATAGATGGAACTCTTGAAGTATTATATTGAGGTTCTATTTTTTCCTTATAATTCTTGTAGAAAACAAATATAGTGTCCTTTATTTTCTTTCCTACTCTTGCACCCTTCTCGTCTCCATATAATTCAATCAACATAAATTCTACAAAATCCAATTTATGCTTTGGATCAAGCACCACTGCAATATAAAGCAACTTATTCATTTTCTCGAGATCTCCCAATACTTGTCAAATTTATTTTTCATTCTAATTCCCATCGATCAAGATCTTCACTTTCTTGCCACTCCTTCAAGATGGTATGAATGTAACTAATCCCGTGTAAAGTATTGGATGTGACATACAAGATCCTGAAACTTTTAATGTTAGCTCATAAAAACTTGTAGTAGAGATGCCAAAAGTCTAACATTATTCTAATCTGCACTTGTTGGCCTCCCATCAAAAGTCTTCAATTCTCTTTTGGGTTTACCATTTGATTCAAGTATCATCTCTCCATTCTCATTCAAAACAGCTTGCCAATTTGAATATTAAAGATCTAATTTAAAACATAGATCTTGTTCATCAAACCTATCAAAAGCTCTTTCAAATTTTTGACATGTATTCAACATCAAGAAAGCTAAGTTCCATTTGGTTGGTACATCTAAACATAATGAGTTCTTGCTTTCAATTTTTTCAATCTTTACACATTCTTTGAACTTGCTTAATTGGTTGCTTAACATTATTAATTGCATTCCTGACCACCTTCATCACAGATTGATTTATATCTTTTAAGCCATCAACAACAATCAACTTGATTATATGAGCTACACATCTCATATGAATATATTCTCCTTTAAAAATAGTGGAATCCCAATTAGTCAGCTTTTTTTGAAACTATTGATAGCAACATCATTTGAACTTGCATTATCTGTTAACTCCCCAATCCCTCAAGCAATTTTCAATAGCTAAACTAATAGTCTCGCCTTTATGACTTGTAATTTGACAAAAATTGAGAATTCTTTTATGTAAATTCCAATTTGTATCAATAAAATGAGCTATTAAACACATATAGTTGATTTTTTGAATCAATGTCCATGTATCAGTGGTCAAACAAACTCTTTGTGTTGAATCATGCAACAAATTTTTCCAATTTTTCCCTTTTTCCCTTTCAATTGTATAGCTCTTGGAGGAATTTGAAACTTTACACATACCATGGCCATAAATGTTTTAAATCTTTTTCTTTCTACAAATTTGAAAGGGAATTCATCCATTATGATTATTCTAGAGAATACTTTTCTAGGTGCATCTTAATCAAATTTCCAAGAAGTCAGACACACCTCACTCTCTCTTGAACTTAGTTGTAAACTTAATTGTGCTTGAGTTGTTTCAACAACATGAGGGTGTTTTTTATATGAGGTAATATGAGATCTCAAGCTTGTTGTTTCATTCTTGTATGTATCACAAAAAAATTATTTATCACAATATTTGCATTTGGCTTTCCTCTCCGATGCATCATTAGTAAACATTATGAAATAATCTCATACTTCACTTCTTGATTTCATTACTTTTCTCTTGGTTACTTTTCCTTTAGAATCTACGGTAGTTTTTTCCCCACTGAAGGATCAATTTTAGATTGTGGTATCGAACAACTATTATTGACATCCATATTTGATGAATCTCCTTGCATTGATATCAAACAAATACTGACCACAGATGCACAAACACTGTTCAAAATATTGCAAGGTGTGATAATACTATTTAAAATATAATTGACTAAAACTGAAAGACAAATATGAAACTCAACTATGACTAAGCGTGATGATACTTATCAGGATATCTAGACACTGTTCAATACTTGATTTCAACAAGGAATTGATATGTCAGTACAAGATCAATGCAAAGATTACTAATTTCAAAATATTGAGCAAGTAGGTATCATAACTTTCATACTTACCCACACTGGTTGGCGGTCGCTGACTATTGTGGTGTGAGGACGAGGAGACTCAGGAGGAATGAGCAAGAGACAACAAGAGGAAAGGAGGGCTCGAGCCTGTAGTAAGAGCAATACGAGGGAGGGCAGAACAAGGTAGACCGGTGGATGCGAAGTCACAGGTGCTAGTGACGAGAGGAGGGAGGGTAGAGCAGGGCGGATCGACGAAGATGCGGAGTCGTTGGTGCTTGACGATGGGAGGAGGGAGGGCTAAGCAAGGCAGACCGGTGGAGTTGCAGGTGCTCGGCGGCGAGAGCATTTGGAGCGACCGGAGGGGTTGAGGCCGGCGCCAACAGCGAGTGCGACGAGTGTGACGGGAGTCGGGAGGAGAGTTGGGAGCAGATTGAGTTGCGAGCGGTGAGTGAGGAAATTAGGGATTTAGGATTTACGTAGGGATTTAAGTCTGGTTTGGGTAAAAAATTTGATTTTTTCATTGTAATTGAATAAGGAACTTTAAAACCGAAACCGGACCGATTTAATTGAAATAACCTATATTTTTTTTAAAAAAAATGAAATTCCAACATAACCGAACTAAATTTTTAAATTCGGTCGTTTGTTCAATTTAACCAAATTTTTGCTCACTCCTATGACATTGGGTCTGACCCGTTGTGTTTCCCAATTTACCTAGCGGTGGTCCTTACGGGCTGGGTCGTTCACCTCTAAGTTAGTGCTGGATTAACATTAAAACAAAAACATATTAGAATTAATATCATATAAAAAAAACATAATTCAACAAATACATCTATAGGGTTTTGGATTTTGTTTAGGATTTAGGAAAAGAAAATTTTCTTTAATATATAAATAAATATATAATAATAATAATAATAATAATAATAATAATAATAATAATAATTTAATCAGATATTCGGATCGGGTATGGGGTATGATTCTACGAGGCCCACTGCATCTATACCTAAACTCGAAAATCCCCATACCCGATTACCCATTATTTAATCGGGTTCAAAAAAATCACTCCATACCCTCCTTGGTCGGGTATCACATCCTCCACCGGCTTTAGAGGAAATTGTCATCCCTAGTTCTACCTTATCTATTTGTTAAAATTGATTTAATATAATTGATATGAACTTGGACATGACTTGAAACATAACAAGCCAAGGATTGATTTAGCTTCTATATTCTTGCAGTCATAAGTGGATACAATTTGGTCCCTCCTTGCTTAATCCTATGTGGCTGCATAAGCAGCTTATGTAGAAGCTTTTTATAATATTGATTGCTTTAGTATTTTAAGCAGTTGATCTATCTTAGCTGAATCATTACAATACATTTAACATGTAGATGACTGCTTTAATTGTTTCAGTTGGTAATGAAAGTGAACAGTTAATAAAACACATTTTTTGTATTCTCTTATGTTGACATCTTTTACAGCATTTATCTATATTTAAGACATACAACAGCTATCCTGAAGATTCTAACCTTTTATTTTATGATGTTAATAAGGTAACTAATCAAATGGTTGGAGGACAGCGGGGACATCTGAAGCCTGCTTTGGGGGAGAGTTGGAAGAGCATTCCACATGTGCAGCTATTGCTTTCTCGTGATAAAGGGAGCACAATTTGTGGCATTTCGATATTAAAGCACACGACCATTGTAATGTCTCTTCTAGTGCTTATTCATAATTATGAATTTGTTTATTTATTTTTAATATGTTTTTAAGGTAGTGGAATTCTCACTTATTGCTGAATATTATCAAAAGGTGCTCAGATTAGTGTATAGAACTAAACTCATTTAAGTTGCATAAGCACTTAACTAGTTTACTTTTTGGTTGATGACCTTAATAATGTGTAAGTTAAGATAGAATTTCATAGGAGGTGCTAGGCGAGTCCCAATAACTCTTTTCTTTTTTTTTTCAACTAAGGTGTTAGTCATGCCCCAAGTTTTCCTAGGAGTAACCCTACCTGAAGAACTAAATTTTACCTTTGTAACAAAAAACTCATTTTATCTGGATGTCTAAATTATTGCAACATAGATAAATTAACATGTTTGCTCTTTCTCCCTTTTTATGCTTATTTATCAGAAAAAATATTTGTTATGAAGTTGGTGATCTTGATTCTCGATGCAATGATGGATCAGAATTTCAGAAGCATTGTGACCCTTCTCCTAACTTATTTCCCCATTCTTTAATACTCTCCCTAATTTAATTTTCTCTGTCATCTCTTCTTGTGAAAAATCTTTTGCATCTCTGCAAGGATTCTCACATGGTTATTGCTGCTTTGGTAATATTTTCCTTTTGGTTCTCTTAACAACGAATAGCTTTATGAATATATATTCTTTCTAATGTTATTAATATTCTTACAATTCCTACTTCATGGTTATAATGCATACTTAGGAGTTATTAGGGAAATTATTTAGGGTTTTTCTTACCCTAGCTAGTCCTTTCTACCTATCATATTATTCATTATTATACCTTTATATTTTAGACCCTAAAGTATATAGAATTTCTAATGTTTTCCTGACATTCTCCATCAAGCAAATCCTAAAACATCATGGAAACTTAGCGTGTAGATATATTTGATTCTAGGCAAATATGCTAACTAAGCACTAGAGTTGATCTGCAAGTTGATAATTTCATTGGACTGCATTCTATCTCTAATATAGCGACAATCAGTTTTTTTTGTACTTTATCTTATGAAATACTAGATTGGATTAGTAGATACATACCTAACAACTTAATCATTGCAATATGACTTTCTGTAGCATCATGTCACAACTCTATAATAAACTATTTGATCAAGATGAGCAACATATTCTGGGCCTTTAGCCTTAGAATTTACTTCTATAGTCAACCTAGCAAGATTAATCTTATCTTGCTTGCCTAGAAGATTACCTCACCTTAGAACACACTTGTCTAATATGGATCACCTAAATAACATGAATTACAAGAGGTGAATATCAGAGAATAAGTGTGGTGAATAACATGTTTGTCTAAAATGCATTGATAACTCATTGTATTTATATGGTTTATATATTAGTTCCTTTACACACTGGTGACTCATGTTTTTGGGTTTGGTGACTCTGTAATAGTGTTTTTTTTTATTATGGTCTCAAACTGTGGGTTTTGTTAAACATTTTGATATAGTTTTTAAGTCATGTAGATTTGGTTTCTTTGGATACAACATTTCAATTTCTGAAAACCAATTAGTTATAGTTTGACCCTAAGGCTTTTGTGTTATGACTTGTATTCATTTCTTGCAACCTAGTGTTATGGGTGATTACGATAGTGGTGGTTTGTTGAATATAAATTAGGGTGTGCGATTATTATGTGTCATGTTGGTATAGTTGCTATATTATATTAATTGCATGATTTGAATATATATGCAAATGTTGAAAGTCGGGAACCTCTAATGAAACTTTTATAAATTTTTATGTCAGCATTATAGGAATAAAATTGCCATGTGATGTGAGATAGTCTATCTTGAAAGAGCTTCCTAGTGAGCTTCTCGGTCAGTAGTAGTATATGCTCACAGTCTAATGATGGCCTTAACCTTTAAACAAGAGACTTTTCTTTAGAACATTTTCAAGATGCCAGAACTCTCAAGCTACCTCCTAATGATGACTTGAAATTGCAATAAAGATGTTAAGTCTTGTAACTGTAAGAGTTTTTCAATTAGTTTTTTCGTTGGTTCCTATACTAATTAGCGATTATATACTAGGTTTAAAATTTCAAGTTATGTCGGAGTTTTGGTTTATAACTGGAACAATATGGTTAAATGCTTATTATTGAGATATTGAATGGTGAGTTTAAATTTTGATATTATCTTGTGAAATGATTGATGCTTATTGAGTAAAAGTTAATTTAGGCTTAATTAAAGTCCACCAAGTAGGCATATCTTGATCAAATAGGTTTAAACTATATTTAATTTGGATTTATTTTTATTAGTTTAAAATTAAATCAAATTTATATATAGAATAATTTAGTTCATTAATAGTAGTATATTTTATAAAGTTAAAAATTATATTATTTATATATTTTTATCTTTTTTGATAATCTTTTTATTTTTTTTTCTTTATGAATACCTCGTGGATGGATGAAGAAGGGAAAAAGCATCTTAAAGAGTTTAAAATGTTTTTTTTTTTTTTCCTTTATTTACCTTGTGAAGAGATGAAGGAGAGGAAAAAAAAAATTAACTTATATTTTCTCTTTGTATACCTTCATGGACGGATGAAGGGGGAAATAATTAATGAATGAAGGAGGGAAGAAATTAACATGAAGAAAAAAAATTAAAAAGAAAGAAAAAAATTAAAAGGGGAAGGGAATAGAATTGTTTTTCTAAAATTAAATAAGCAAAAAAATTCTAAAATTAAACAAAAAAGGAAATAAAAAAATGCAGGTCATGGAGACCCTGTAGCGACCTTCGTGAGGTTGCAAAGGTTGCTACCAAGCTGCTGCGGGGTTGTCGTAGCCTTTGCGACCTTGCGAAGCGCTACGAGTCGCAATGGCTGGCAGTGCCAATGTTGATGTTGGTCGGCGGATGGAATGGTAACATCTGTCTGTGTCGATCGATATGGCTCGAGATTTAATACGTTCCATATCGAAGGGACATATACTTATTGGATCAAGAGAAGCGTGCTAGAAGGGGAGCTGTGAATAACATAACATTATTTAAAAATAAAAAAACTTCATAAGAGTTATCTAAATGTAGTGTGAAAATGTCTTGAATACTTTGAAGAAATTTTTTTTTGAGTTTTTTTAAAAATGCTATGGAAAAAGTGTTCTCAAACCTTCATGTAAAGACTCAAAAATGGATCTAAAATATTGTGATAAAATTCCTTTTAAAGTGTGAAAAGAATATATAATGGAAATGTTGATTTTGAAAAACTTGCACAAGTAGAGATTTGTATTTGAAAAACTTGCATAAATGAGATGTAGATAAATTCATGCGAGTGCTTAAAGAAATACGAAAGCAACAAATAAAAGAAAAGAAACTAATACAGGTATTTTATATGGTTTGAAACTCTAGTTTCTACTATAGGACCTATGGACTAGTAAGGTGAGTCGTCCCTCGAAAACCACTATTCTTTTTACTTCTTGGAAACCTTCTGATGGTAGAGAAACCTCTTTACAAAGCCACTTATAGCAAAAGAATGAAAAACCTCAAAACAAAGAAAACAGTTGAACTAGTAAAACGAAGACAAAAAAACCTGCAATGAAGAACTCGAGTGCCATAGAATCTCATTCAAGATGGATCACTTGTGGTTTTGCTTGAATGTAGTAGAATGTCCGAGGGATTTTCTATTTGAGCTACCTTTGCTTACTATTTATAGAATTAGATAGATCACCATTAGTTGACTAATTAGTATTGATAAGTCGATCCATCCATTCTTGAACTTTATCTGCAGTGACCGTTATCTGATTGTTACTGCCTCCAAAGGAGTCTGTTCCATTATCAGTTGACTCAATTTGATTATCAATTGACTCCATTAAATCAATCTTCGACGCGTTCTTTGTTTCATCTGGATTTGGACTAAATTCATCTGTTGATTGGGTTATCAGTCGAGTCAAGTGCTTATTCTGCACTAATCGATTGCACTGGATAGAATTGTGACCAAATATGTGGGATTTCGATCTTAATTTGTTGTTGATTGTGTCCTTTGTCATCTTTGTCATTAGTCTCAAGTTTAATCATAACTTATTTTTTGGATCTCAACTAGGTCATTCACTAATTATGTCTTTCACTAATTGTGTCATTAGTCGGCTCTTCCTTTGTCATCGGTTGACCGACCCAAGTCATATCCTATTCAACGTCTACATTAATTGAATTTAAACATCAATCCATTAGATTAGACTTGGAAAATAATACAATTTTTTGTAAGTCTTGGTGAACTATACAAATTAGTCAACTGCTCATTATTATCAGCCAACTAGTCCGTTGACTTTGACCTTGAAACACTTAAGTTTTCGCCGGTAAGAAAATTACCTCGCCCAAGATATCGATCACTTTCTCACATTTCACTTGCTAAAAGATTGCCTTGTGGACTTCTTCGTTGTTAGGTATTCGATCGTCCTCGACCTTGTTGGTGCAATTAGTATTTATATTACGTAAAGGGTTAAGTTAGAATATGTATTTAATAAGTTTGTGACAAGTGTATACAAGAGCATGTCACACGATAAGAAGAAATCGTGACATATTAAGAATGATTGGATGTCTGGCAAGATGAACACTCTATAGATCAAGGGTGATTGAATGTCTGGCAAGATGAAGTGTTGATAGATCAAGGGTGTTTAGATGTATGGCAAGATAAAGTTCAACACATTAAGAGTGATCAGATGCCTAGCAAGTGTTGACATATCAAGGGTGACAACAGGCTTGACAAAGCGAGGAAGACTCCAAACAAAGGTTCTTGAGAAGGGTATTCTCCAATGAATTAATAGATTTCACTCGTGCAACAATGAGTGTGAGTGCACATGTAAAGTTAAGGAATTGAGGGCTATATTAGACAGGGACGAAAGTTTTAAAAGTGACTTAAGTCAATGCTCTAGTCGACTGAATTGTGTTAACCAGTCAACCAATAGTGAGTTGACCTAGCAAACAACTTATACTATGTGTTAATCGATTGAAGAGTTAATTGAATGAGTCGATTGAGGAGTCGTTAGCTAAGGGAATAGAGCGTACCATTTTTATCGTCTGTGTTCACTAGTAAATTCGCGATTCTTGAGACAACTAGGATGATGGTTAATCAGTTATAACAAAATCATTACTTAAATATATCAATCATTTCCAGAAGATACAATTGAAGGTGAAGGCAACCAACCAATGGCTACAAAGAGTGGATTAAAATGATGGGTAAAATTGTTGAGCGCCAGCGACAATCTACTAACACTAAGGAGCAGTTGATTGATACATGGTAGATTGGATAATTCTAGAAGACACTTGGAAATTTGGTTAAGGCCTGTAAATATAGGACATGTTGGCTACGAGAAGCATTCAACTTACAACAAAGCTACTCTTCCAAATTCTCTACTCAAGTTTTTTCCCTCTATGTAATTTTTTTCACACTGTTGTAATCAAGGCATTGCTCTAGGAAAGGTTTTGAGAAGGAGAAAGCTAGTGAGATTCGTGGAGTGACCTATTGAAAGGTCATAATTGTTGGTGCAGTTTGCCTATGATCCTACAATAAGTTGTGGAGTAGGAGCTTGGGAGCGCTGAACCATATAAATCATTGAATGCGCTTTGTCTCTCTCTCCTTTTATTCTTTTTGGATTTCTTTTATTGTGTCTCGCCTTTGTTTTTTTTTTTGTTGTGAAATAATTTTTCTTATTGTGTATAGGTTTTATTTAAGGCTATTCACCCCCTCTAGCATTCTTTCGATCCTATATTATCTTTTAGACTTCTCTTCTAAGCTAGGTATTCAGTTATCCTTGACCTATCAAACTTCATTATCTCTATAAGGCATCATGCCCATCTTGACATGTTGGAACTTCATTATCAACCAAGTATTTGGTCCATATTGACCTACTAAGACTTCAAATGAGGAGGTATGTATATAACTTTCCCCTTCGATAAGTATGTGATCGTCAATAATAAAAAATTTTGATAAATTGAGAGATAAAGAGTAGAAAAGAATTCACAATCACCTTCCATATGTTAAAATACACAAGAATCAAGTACCCAAGAAGTCTTGAAATTTCCAAAGAGGCAAGTTTAGAAGTTGAGGTAGTTGTTGCAAAATTTGATGAGGTTCCTAGTAATATTTGGAATTGCTCACATTTAGCAGAACTAATAGTTACTGTCGTGGCCATTGGAGGAGTTTCCATAGATGGAGTCATGATTCCTTTTGTAATTGCTTTGCTATCAATGGTCATCCAAATTTATCCTAGAAATGTTATAATGGATGGTTGGTGACTTGGTGCAACCACAAAAACACAAGGAAAGTATAAAGAATGTTTGGGTTCAAGTCCTCACCCTCCACCTCCATGATGCTATCCTCCGCCTCCATGGCTCAACACTACAGGTTAAAGTTTCAAGTGGAGAAAATGGGTGTGGTGGCACATGTTAGTGTTGCATAAAGACTTTTGCAAAGACATTTGATAAGATGGTACATTTACATCGACAATTAATTTTGAGTGAATTGTACGGTAAGAATCATTTAATCCAAATAACAATTTTGCCATTTGAAATTATTCGCATTGGTGCTTTAAAATCTTGGGATCCATAAAAATGGTATGACATATGACTAATTCATTGCACTTGTCATAAAGATCAACAAAATATTTCTACTCTGAATGATCATCTTATTTTAAATTGAAAATATCTAATTTTTTTTTTTGTGAGAATACTTCTACCAAAGAACAATCAATATTTCTTTGAAGGTAGTAAGAAACATGAGTGATAATATTAGTATTGGTATTAGTATTGATAATTCAGAAAACTTATGTCAAATAGATGAATTGAAATTGGTAAAATGAATTTTTAAAAATAGGAAAAAATTGTATGGACAAAATTACAATAATAAAACAATAAAAGATATATTGAAAGTCTAAAATAGTTATTCATCTATATTTTATTCAATTAAATAGTCTTGATTCTTTAAATTAAAGTAATTAATTATCAGTAGATTATTAATAATTACGTAATTTTTTAATTGAAGGGGAGCCTTGACACAACGGTAAAGTTGTTGTGTGACTTGGTGATCACGTGTTTGAGTCGCGAAACTGCCTCCTACAATGCAGGATAATATTACGTATAAAAGACCCAATGTGGTCCAATCCTTTCTCGGAACTCTGTACTTTGCATTGTGTGACTTGATGTGTGTTTCTCATTTGTTGATTGTGTGCTCGTTTACAAAAGGTTAATACACAGTGGAAATAAAAACATGGCACAACAACAAATAGAAGAACACCTTAATTTTATGTGGTTTGAAACTTCCAGTTCCTACTCCACAGCCTAGAGTCTTAGTAGTAACACCACTATTCTTTGTCCTTACCGAACAGCTTCCGGAGGTGGAGAAACCTCTTACAAAATCTAACATAAATCAAATAAAAAATAAAGATGAAAATGAATACAATATAAATAAACTATTTATCACAATGGAACTTTGTTTTGATTGCTATTTGTTGCTTTTGGATTGCTCCATGAAGGTTTGGAATGCAACAACACTCAATCCATAAACCCTCAAGTATTAGTCCTCGAACTCTCCATGACAACCCTCTTTTATAGGGTTGTTGTCGTGACTAGAATCCGTCTAACAATAGACTGATAGTCCTCTACAATTGACTGTTCTAGTGCAGTTCGAACGTTACTCTGCGTTGTCAGCTCAATGGCTCTATCTAGCTCAACATCAGTCCCCTATCAGTCGACTGATAATCATCAATCGATTGTCGCAATTGACAGCAAAACCTTCTATGTATTTCATAATGTCATTAGTCGAATGCACTACTCAACTTCTCAACTAATGCAATAGTTGATTGCTAGCATCTAGTAATCGATTATTCATACCAAAAACCACCTCAAACCTCGAATTTACGGTTTTAGCCTTACCAAAGCTGAACTCTCACCTTACCTAGTATCCACTTCAACCTACCAAGACTTCTCTTGGCTAGCATCTAATCAGCCATGACCTATTCGGACTTTACCATTGCCAAACATCCTATCTTCATTAACGTATTCTGTTTAGACTTTCCTTTTCATGTCTAACATCTACCCTCCATAACCTATTAAGACTTCACTTACATGCCTAACATTCGATTCTCTATGATCTGTCAGAACATCCCTTTTTATGCCTAACATCTTGTTCTTCATTACTTGTTAAGACTTTACTCACATGCCTAACAAACGGTCCATAACTTGTTAGGACTTCCCACATTACTAAGTGTCCAGTCAATCTTAATCCACTTGAACTTTGCTCGCTTGCCAATTCTTTGTTAGGCCTCCAACTACCAAGTCCTACTTTGACTTCTCCATTGTTAAGTATCTAATCAATTTTGACCTATTTGATGTCTCGCTTACCCATCAAACATATGGATCAAATATCGAAAGCCAACTCGAGTTTGGTCAATCTTGATTTGAAGTCAATTGCACCAACATTAAATTGATAATTTATAATGTTAATTAATTATTGAAGTTAAAAAGAGGGAAATTTCATCAGAGTTTGTTGTGATTGTTGCACTGGAACAAAGATGAAGGTGAGCTTCGCCTCTGCCTTCTTTCCTCCTCGAGGATGCTAGAAGCTAAAGAAGATAAGAAAAGAATGCCATCATCTTATTCCTTGTGTTAATGCTAGCAATTTGGCATATCCACATGTAGTGTGACATTCGCATTTGCCTCTCCACTTTCGAAGTCTAAAGGATGTTAAAATCTAAAGGCACTACCAAATTCACCTTTTCCATCGCCTCTTTGCCTTTGTCGGCCTCTCTACTTCGGATTGCTCTCTTCTAAAATGCTTGAAATCATGAGTAAGGCTTCTTGATCTAGATCCATTCTTCTTATCATTAACACAATGATCCACATGTGGTGTGGAAAGTCCCCACTGCCATTTCTCTTTATCTGAAAGGATTCCCGAATGGGTATCAGAGAAATCAACCAAACTAAGCAATTTGATTCCAATTCCTTGAGTGTTTACCTCCTATAATTATGAATTTAGTATCAATTTTACCTTGATTAATATAGATTTTATTAATCTCAAAGGAGTGTCCAATTTCTCGCTCATTATCAATCAAAGTTGGCTGATTCCAATCCAACTTAGCCGATCCAATAGAGATTGGTCAATTTTTTTCAACCATGGTAAGAAACATCACAGATAAATCTATTGTTAGTTCTATACATTTGAGAAGCCATATAAATCCAATTAAATTTTTTCGCAAAGAAAGTCATATCTTTCTCAACTGGAGGCAGGGAAGTGAATAACTATCCTTCTCATAGGAGCCACAAAATCTTCAATTTATCAAGTTGGAAGCATTGACTTTAATGTTGTTCCGATAGACTTATTTGATTTAGGATCATTGGCAGAGGACACAGTGATTATTGAGAAAATAACAAGGGGAACATCAAAATACAATTTTTTAATTTTATTTTTATTTTTACTTCTGAAAATTATTGCAGATTAATTGGAAGGTTACCAAGGACTCTCAGGCTCAACTTTGAGTCAATGGAGAAGCAACTTAAATCTCTACTACGCAGAGGATGTATGTTTGGTTATGCAGAGGAAAGGTAATGAAGTCTTGGTCTCGTACAAATCTTTGGACAATGTAGTGGGACAAGGAGGAATTGGTGATGAAGACAAAGGGTGGGTGATAGGAGCACTAGTAGAGGATATGGAGCAGATGCCCGGAGATCTTGCTGCAGCAGAGATGCTGTAGCTTGTGAGATTGGCTTGGCACAGTAGTAGTTGGACATGGAGGGATTGGGGGTTGGCATGTTGCAGTGGAAGTGGGCATTGGGATGATGGTGTTGTAGAACGCCACAACGGTTGAGTGCGGCGGCAGTTGAGCTTAGAGCAATGTCTCGATGCCCTGCCAAACAGTGAAAGAACAATAGGGAGGACAACAATTGAAGGAGAAGGAAGAGAGTTAGAGAAGGGCGATAGAGCTGAGCCAGAGAGGTTTTGATATCAGATTGAAAGGAAAAGCTTTATTTTATGTATGTCAAAGGGATTTATTATCTACATATTATACATATTGAAAATAACTTGTTCTCCTATAAACTTACTCAAGTATAAGGCTACATAATTTTTACGATCTATTCATTCTATCTCTGCACTCGATAATTTAAGATTTATTCTTGCTAACAATCTGGAACTGGAGCTCTCACCAAAATGAAATGCCATGCAGCTCATAAGGAATCTGAAATATACAATATTTTTGCATTTAATTGTACTTATTTCGTTTCAATAATATCATCCTAAAACTCCACTTTGTGACCGCAGGGTTCAGGTCGCACAGGAAAATTTGTTATTCACAATTGAAGCTGACTGAGAGCAAGTATCGATAGGCATGAAAGATCTGAGGAGAAAAGATAGCTTGACGGACAAACAAACGAATATATCACTGAATGAGTTCCAGCTAACTGCAATGTATTGGTTAGAAGTGTAGACCTTATGCTACTAATCTAAATTACCTTTGGAGATCATGAAATTCACGTTCAGCTGGAGTTCTTACTTTAATTGTGAATAACAAGAAGAATAGCTATTCTTAATGGTACAAGGTCTGTTAACAGGAGGATATATCATATTAAAAGGTTGTCTCTGTTAAACTTTAGCATGGATTCCAAGTTGTTGATAAATCATATGCTAAAATCCTTGACTGGTTGTTATGCACATCATGAATAATAAGATTTGAAGGTGGACAAAATTTTTAAAGTGTTAATTTTTTTTTTTTTAATAATCCAAGTGTTTTAGTTTTGCTCAACTAATCTGGAGGTAGACCGTCTTTGGTTCGGTAAATTTGGAATACAGTTTATGCATACCCAGAACTGACCTCTGGGATATTCATCCCTTTTGAGATTAAAAGAAAGACCCAAGGTCAGGTACATTTGGTGGATAATTCCACTAAATGGAAAGGTAGGGGGAATTCCAAGAAGAAAGGCAAGTACTTCTATACGAGTCCCTCGCGTGGAGTTGAAGTCAAGGGCATAGAAGGACAAGAAAGTTGGGTTGGTATATTTTCAATTGCAAAAGGCTATCGCTTTAAATGCAAGAAAGATGTAGTCTGTTATTTACGTGTGAAATTGGTACGTCCTCTAGTTAATAAAAATTAAAATAATTATTTTTTGAAAATGTTCGCTTTCAAATACCGTTAGGTATGTTGTTCATGACGTGTCACTTTAATGTTCCATAATCGCTATCCGATTAGAATTTGAAAGAGGTACTGTAATACTTAGGGCATCTCCAATAGGGAGATATAAGGTAAATAGAAGTCATCGGATATAATTTTATGTCCAATGATTTCATTTTAGGTGGCATGTAATTTTAGTTTTGATATTTTTAAATAAAAATATATAAAATAATTATTTTTTAAAAAATACATATTAAAATACAATAATTGTATATTTGTAAAATTATAATGATTAAAATGATTAATCATTATAATCATTATAATCTCCTTTATTGATAAATAAATAAATATTTTATTATATATTTGTAAAATTAAAATGATTAAAATATATATTAAATTAATACAATAATTTTATTAATCAAATCTTAAATTATCTTATTAAAGTTGAATCTATGAGTTGTATTCCAATTTATACCGAGCGGTTTAATCAGTTTACAAACTCAATTAATTTTGAGTTAAGTATTTTGGACTAGTAGTTAAGCATAATAAATTAGTAGATTAGTTATCATATCTTAGCATGCCATGAGACTAGTTAGTTAGGTATAATAAAATAATGGGTTAGTTATCAGGACACTAAATCAAAATGATTTATGCATGCCCCATGGATGTCGTACAATTATAAAGCACTTAGAGAAATAAGAAATAAATTGCTAGAGATATTTTTTTTTGGAAATAATAAAATTATAGAATTTAAATCGCTAAATAGAAAAGTCTTATCTAATATGTTGAGATGGTCTTGATTTGCTTATTCAGGATTGTCAAGATGGAAAGAATGAGATGTTTGGGATGATTAAGTTACTTGTAAGGTTGAGCTGTTGAGTGCCCGACCCGTCCGAGTGCTTGAGCCAATTGTCGAGTGTTGAGTGGACGAAGCTACCGAGTGCTCGAACCAACTAAGTATCGAGTATCGATTGTCGAGTGACATTGTCATACTGACAACCTATTGCCAACTGTTTGATTGTTAAGTGCCTACAACCGACTATCGAGTGTCAACTGCCGAGTGAGAATCTGAATTGAGCTCCGCTGAGATGTGTGTTAGCCATAGTTTCCTTGAAAATATTTATCTTCTTCGACTAGCTGTCTTGATGTCTAATAAATTGAACTGAGCTTGTAGAAACGTCCTGTAGGATCGAAAATAATTTAGATATCTCCACAATGATATGATATTGTCCACTTTGGGCCTAAATCCTCATAATTTTTCTCTTGGGCTCTACCCAAAAGGTCTCATGCCAATAGAGATATCTTTTCTTTTATAAATCCATGATCTTTCTCATGTGTTTTCAATGTGGGACTATGTTTGCAACCTTGCAACCCCAACACGTCCTAAGTACTCTTAGGCAAAAGTCCTATTGCATTCTAGGCAAGTAGAAAATCCTAGGTGGAAGTGACCCTTGGTCCTAGGGGGAGGTAACCTTAGGTTATGGAAAGTCCTAGCTGTGGCTAGGCAACGAAGTCCTGGTCCGAGGGATTGGGTGAAGTCTTGGCAGATCGAGGACATTGGGCAAAATCCTAAAGTCGAAGAATCTATGTGAAAATTCTGGGGGTCGCGGACACTAGGTGGAACACTGAATGGGTCGAGATTAGACGTTCAGCATGAAATCCTGATGTCTCGGGCGCTGAGTAAAGGTCTAGTCGATCTAGAGGACCGGTCTGACAAAACGTAATTTCTCTTGAGAGGTGTAGGTGAGGGTGTGTTCTCCGTTGAGAGAACAGTATGCGTCGGTTTGACCTAGGATTTTCGAAAAATCTGAAAGTCATAATCGGATAGTCCATGACTGTCAAATAGTTCTATTAATCATTATGTACTGTGCTAACTTTATTTTGCAAGGTATGTTTGGTATTTTGGACTAACGTATCTTGCAGGGAGCGAAAAGGACATAAAAGGCTCGGATAAACATTGTTCAAGGCGTCTCCGAAGGTATTGGAGGTGCCTCGGAAGGGTTGGCCGAAAGCCTACGTGGAGAGGCGTGAAGGCACCTTCCAGGCGCCCTGGAGTTGGGATGGAAGGCGCCTTCCATGTTCTTGAAGGCGCCTTCGAAGAGATAAAATTCATAGAAAGCGGATGTTATCGACGACCGAAACTGTGAGGATAAGATCTGAACTGGAGGCGCCTTCAAGGAGGTTGAAGGCACCTTCAACAGCTTATAAATGTCCTCTTCGAGCAGTGCATCAACAAGAACTTGAATTCTAGTCTACTCTCTTGCACATTGCTCCAAAGACGATCCAATGAAGTCGTAACTCTACTCCGACGACCAGAAGCTCTCAATTTCAACATCGTTATTATCGATATAATTTTCAATTGTAGTGCTTTAATTATAAATATGTTGTATTCATTTTTGTAATATTCCAAATTGATAGTGAATTGCCCAAAGTAAATACTTAACGAGTGTGAATCTTGGAGTAGGAGTCGTCACATGCTGCAAACTAAGTAAAACCAACTTATGTCGTTGTTTCTCTTACTTATTTTTATTCCGCTGCGTTGTTCTCTGTGTTTTGCAAAAGAGTAAAAAAGTCACGAGTGTTATTCCTCCCTCTAACGTATCTCTATCCTACAAATATAACTTGTACCCAATTGCTATCACTAGAAATGACAAAAGTTGCCAAGCTAATCTGGCAGAGAGGTGGAGATTACGCGAGGAAACGTGGATGAAATTTTTTATGTATTTTTTTTCTTCATGCAAAAGGTGGAAATTTCTTATATAAGCTCCGATTCACGATAGTAATAAATTTGTTGATTAATGTTTGAATAAAGGTCATTATTTCCTTCCTCCGCCCAGTTTTAAAACGTCAACAGTCGATCATCAATAGCTAGTCATTTCCATCCGAATAATTATAGATCAATCATTATCGTCCAACCATTTTAGAATAATCATTAATGCGTCCGTTACACTTTTAAGTGGGTAAGAAAAAATTGATTCGGATGAAAAACCGTAAGCTCTCATTCTCTTGGGCAAACTACGAACCTCGTAGGCAAAGCTCGCACATAAGCTTAAGTCCAATCCGAACTTTAGATTTATATCCTTGTGGCATGCACATTCATGTTCACAACATTCATAATTATGATTCCATTTTAATCAACAAACATACCACAAAACTCTTAAACTCTCACACAAATCGGGAGTCTTTTTTTTCATTTCATTTTCATTCACATTTCTAACATAAAATCAGAGGACTAAGATTCGAATCTAAATAGAGATGAATATTAGGAAGGGTCCGCCAGTGTGAATAAATTATATTTCGGATTTATCCTATAGATATATATAGAATAATTAGAAAGAAGGTTATCTACTTTCAAAATTAACTAGAGGATAAAAATTGAATACCAAAATTATTCTTATTTAAAAATTAAAAATTAAAAATTAAAAATTAAAAATGATCCAGGCCTTCCTCCTTGTGTATAGTTGTGTGTTTTACTATTTCTGGCCTCAATCAAGCCCAACCCTCCTGGATCCAGAGATGGATGAATTTCGTGCCACTGTCGCTGCTCCCACAGTTCTTCACAATTCGCCATGGCTTTATCCCTTTCATGCATTCATTCATTCATTCATTCATTGATTTCAGTAAAGGACACGGCCTTTCCGGCCCCATGTGGTGCGATGAGCTCTGTGACAAAAACCAGTGCTTCTTCACTCGAACAACTCGCTTTACTCTGAAGAAGCTAGCGACCGACGAGCAAGCACAAGCAGTCGTTCTCCTCGATGAATGCCCGCCCAGAATCGCAAGCTGAAGCTGGCTTTTGAGATCGCCCGTCACTGAGCTACTCACTGCAACCAGAGCTTCGATCTTCATGCTAGCTAGTTGGAAGCTGAGAATGATCGATTTCTCTCTCTCTCTCCTTTCGTCCCTGTTTTTCATCTTTTGATGCTCTAACCCGGGTGGGTGGTTGATCTCGGAATGGAATATCCTTCGATCTTGGCTTCATCACCGGAGTGGTCCTTGGTTTGGTTTTGGAAGGGAGCCGAAATTTATGAGCGTTTTTAATGTTCCTCCATATGATTCTGCCTTAATCTGAGCGACATTTGTCAGAGTAAGTCGCCATAATTACCTTCCTTTCTTTCCCAATTTCTCAGCAATTCTCATGCTTTCGCCCCGCAGCCGGTTAGGGTTTGGCGAGCAGTTCGCTGCCATGGTGTAGTGCTGAAGAAGAAGAAGAAGGAGGAGAAGAAGAAGAAGAAGAATAAGAAGAAGAAGAGATGAGAGCTCTGGGCTGTTTGGGCATTGCCTTGAGCCTTCTGTCGGGTTGCATTTTGTTGGCCATCGTGGCGGAGCTGTACTACTTCTTTTGGTGGAAGAAGAGAGTGGCGGAGAGGGACTCGGAGGTGGATGCCCACGCCAGCCCGGTCAGGGATCTCCTGCAGCTATTTAATTGGAAGAAACCATGTCCGCCGCCGGCGGACGGCGGCGCGCCTCGCTCCGAGGACTTGCTCCTGAAGCTTTCAGAGGAAGAGGACGACGCCGCGGAGGAGGAGGAGGAGGAGGAGCTGATGATGACTCTGGCGGCTCCTCAGAGATCGCTCTTCACCATCACGGAGGAGACGCAGGAAGATCTGGAGGCGGCGGGAGGCAGCCGCAGAGTGAGGAAAAGCAGGGCCGGCTCCAATGGCATGAGCTTGAGGGATTGGCTTCAGTCAGCAGAAAGTCCAGTCCTGACGCCTCTCTCCTCGCCTCCTTTCTTCTCTCCGCCGACGGGATGCTACAATCTGAACGGCGTCAATCCACTGTTTGAACCCTCCTGGGAAGACGACTCCGGCTGGCTGTGGCCGTCCCCGCCTCCGAAGCTGAAGTTCCTCATGGCGGCCGAGGCAAAGCTGCACAAGAAGACGCTGATGGAAGAAGCAGTCAAGGGAGCACAGTAATCCATTACGACCTTTCCTTGGAAGACAGCAAACGCCATTATCTTCCTTGAATTATTAGACAGATGCTGTAGATGGGAACAATATTAGATCATACACCAATTCATCTTCTTGCATCAGTTCATGTTGTTGCTCTTCTTAGAAAGAAAGATAGAAAGAAAGAAAGAAAGAAGGGCGTGCAGTCAGTCGTCTTGAGGATTGGATTTCCAAACACAGTCTTCTTCTTCTTCTTCTTGGAAGCATGTTTAAGGTCTTGTCATTTAGGGATTGACAGAGGCAACATGTTTAAGGTTGGAAGCATGTTTCTGTACTTGCAGCTTAGTGTGCCTGTAGACAGCGCTCAGGGTTTGTTCAAGGCAAAATCCATTCATAATAATTTCTAAAAGAAAGGAATCAGATAGATGCGTTCGTGATCAAATTTGGTGTTCGATTTAATAAAAATTTATTTATGCTCATTCAATATATACAAAATTAATTAAATGAATAAGCGTGAACAAACAAACAAACAAAATTAAGCTGGCTAGCCAACTCAGACAAGCTTAAAAATATTGAGTCTAAGTTTGAACACATGTTTTACTTAGCTTAGCTTGTTTACCTTATCCAACAAACTTAAACAACACATAACTTCACTCGACTTTGCTGCCTCATTATGAGTGACAGGGAAAGAAATTGCGTCTGTCTAGCTGTTCTTCACTGTATACTGATGTTAGTGAACCAATAACCAGAAAAATCTGGAAAAATTGTTTATTTTCTCAAGAAAAATGCAGTCTCGTTGGTTGCAATTGAGATGGTAGGGCACAAGATTACAAGAAGACACCAGGCTGTATAAGGGTAGAGGTCATGTGAACCAGGTCATCATCTTTCTCATCCATTTATTTCCGGTTTATTATTAATGCGAACTCTGATATGGAAATACTCTCATTTCCTCAAAATGAAGCATAATGCTCTGATGAGAGGGGAGGTTCTTGGCAAATCTTTGGTTTTGAAAACTCTCAATCAAAAAAAAATTGCCCCTTTAGTTTTGATTGACTTTTTTTTTTATCATTTTAAACAAATGAGGGTAGTATTGAATTTGCAAAATTAAATTGAGATCTATATGTTAAAATTGATTTGAGTTGAGATTATTTGATTTGGTCCACCATTTGATTTGTTAGACTCTTAGGAGTCTATTATGGTTTTATAGTTTAAATTAATTTTAGCAAAAGAATTAAAAGGGTACTCATTCCACTCATAATGTTATTTTGGAGCAATTTTGATCAAAATTGTTCTACCTTGGAGATATATTGTTCCGCTGACAAAAATGGTTTTGGTTAAAATAATTCTAAAGTGGAGTATAAAAAGTTATTTTGGATATTGATGGTAACGTAAATTTACATGCAGTCCCCAATCATAAGCTCAACTTTGCATGTAGTCCCTATTGACTAAAATCTTTATTTCCACTCCCTAGTTCAAAATAATAGATACTAATTTACCTAATTATCCCTGATATTTTTAGGTATAAAAAGTTTAAAAATGAGTATAATTTTTTTTAAATTCAGCACATTAAATTAGAATTCAGTATATTTTCTATTAAATTGAGCACGACTCTTTTTCCACTTTAATTAGATGAAAAATATATTAGATTTTCTTTAAATGATACTCAATTAGATAGAAAATATACTAGATTTTTTTTTAATTGTGCTGAATTTAGAAAGAATTATATTAAGTAGGAAAAAAGGCATGTTCAATTTGATAGAAAATATATTGGAATCTAGTTTAAAGTGCCGAATTTAAGAGAAATTATACTAATTTTTTAGATTTTTTATACCTAAAAAATATGATGGACTACTTTTGATAGAAATATACTGGATTCTTGTTTAAAGTGCTGAATTTTGATAGAAATATACTGAATTTTAGTTTAAAGGGCTGAATTTAAGAGGAATTATATTCATTTTTAGGCTTTTTTACCTAAAAAATCTGAAGGGCAATTAGGTAATGATATTTACATGAGGGAGTTGAAACAAATGAAACTTTGCATGCAGGGAGTGAAAACAAAGTTTTTTAGACATAGGGACTGCATGCAAAGTTAAAGTTATAATTGGGGATTTTTCTCTAATTTACCGTTGATGGTATCTAGATTATTTCCCGGGCACTTTGATTGGATAATCAAATACTAGCTTATCTTGCATCTTGCCTCAGTGCACTGATACCAGATCCCCAAACACTCTGGTTCAATTCTCGAGCACTAAATGTTCCCCAAGCACTCGGACATTGTGCTTGGATATTGGATCTTTTGAAAGCCCGTGCTTACGGCTAAGATATCAGATCTCTTGAACACCCAAGCTTAGGGCATCTCCAATCGTTAAAGCTTTGAATGAACTTTTTTTAGGATTCTAACATGCCACATCAACATTATAAAAACTCATTAAAATATTTCCAATGGTTAAAACTCTAAGTAAGCTTTTTTTTAATTCTCTCCACATGTAGTTGCATGGCTTCATACATATTACATCAATTTTAATACAAATATACTATTCTCTCCCTAATTAAAAAAAAACATGCATACAATTTTTTTCATTTAATATCTTTATATAGTTTTTATTTGATATTTTAATTAATTATAATCTTTAATTTAATGTATTTATAATTAGCAATTAATAAATTAATTAATTTTTAATTTTTAATTTAATATAATTTATCATTTTATTTAATATTTAATTATTTTATAAATTTAATTTAATTATAGTTATTTGTATATTTTTTTAACTTATCTCAAATATATTTATTTTTAAAAGAAAAAAATATAATCTTAATTATTACTAATTATTTATAAACTGAAACATTATAATTAGCTCATCAAATAATTTATTTTTTAATTATTTAAAAAGGGACAATCATGTACATTAATTATTGGCTCCACCTTCAAGAGAAAAAGCAGGTTTGAAAACTCAAACCTGCTCTTGAATTAAAAACCCCCCAAACCTCACCTACACAATCATAAAAGATTTTTTAATGAGGTTTTTAAATTTTACAAACCTTTGACAAAGCTTGCATTGGAGATGCTCTTAGACCTCAAATATCAGATCTCCTGAGCGCTCAAATATCAATTAAATACTCAGACTTAGTGCTTAGATTTTGATTTCCTCGGGCACCCAGATTTAGTGCTCATATACTGCCTTTCTCGAGCATCCAGACTTGGTGCTTAGATATTAACTTCTTTGAGCACACTGATTCAGTACTTAGATATTGGCTTCCTGAGCATCATTGTTTCTTGCTTAGAGATTGGCATTTCTGAGCATCGACGTAATCAAGTACTCGTCTTTGACTCATGGTATCCTACGTAGAGATTCCAGTTTTCAGATCGGTTCCCTCGGTACCTTCAGAGGAATATGTGGCATTTTATTAATAGAGAGGCAACTAAAGGTTGTCGGATATGGTTCCTTATCGCTTTCAGAGGATAACAAGGTGACTGGTGTATGGAGAAGCCTTTAACGGTTGTCAGATTTGGTTTCTTTATCGACCTTTACGAGGAGGACAGAAGAGTGTGTAGCGTCTGGCGTGGAGATACTCTTCCACAGTGGTGTAGCCACATGGGGAGGGGAAGGTGCGCCACCCCCGCTAGATTTTTTTTTAAAAAAATAACACTGTATACTTATAAAGCCTTCACTGTTACTTTGACGGGTTGATTCACCATTGTTCATCGTTGAAAAACTTAAGGAATATCCTGACTTAAAATATTAAATTTTAAATTTTAAAAATAAAATATATAATAATAAATGGATGAATTAATCATAGAACACGAAGTTAGAGCGCTAAATTAAAATAGGATAGGATTCAAACTAAATCCAACAGGTAAGTGCAGAGAAAAGGATTACATAGGTTCAAACAGGAATTGATTTGATCAAGTTATGATAAACCAAGTTTAAGGTTTAAATGAGTTCGATCGATTTAAAATGAATTATGATATGTTTTAAGAGAACCTTCTCTTTCATTTTTTTTCTCCCTTTTCTCCCTACGCATGTTGCTGCCTCGTCGTGTCGTACACCACTATCATGACTTCGCCCATCCCTCTTTTTTTTCCCCTTCTTCTTTCCCATTTTCTTCTTTTCCTTCTTTTCTCCGACAACAGTAAAACTATAATTTTTTCCTCTCCTCTTATCAAGCACAATAACTCTATTTTCTTCTCCTTTCTCTTTTCAAACAAGCAAGAAATGCAACATCAAATGTTGCCCTCTTCCAACAACAAGAGCAACCCTCAGTCCTCACATCTTCTTTATCTTCTTGTGAGTTTTGTTGGCACCATAAGAATAGCCCTGTTTTATCTTACTTTGCTCACTTTGTGTCGTTGATGAGCTCACTGAAACTAGTCGAGGTTGGTAATGAAGAAGGTAAAGCTCTCCTCTTTTGCTTCTTCCTCCCTATCTTCTCTTGTATGTTTTTCTCAAAAGCAATTAGAACTGTAAATGAATCAAGCGTTCATGAACAAGCTTGGTGTTCGGCTTGGTAAGAGCTTATTTATATTCGTTTAATATATACAAGATTAATTAAACAAACAAGCTTGAACAGCTTGTTAAACTAAATAAACAAGCTTGAACATATATGTGTTCAGCTCGTTAACGTTCGTGAACAATGTTTGTGAGCAATATTCGTGAACAATGTTCATGAACCATTTTCATTAATAAAACTCTTTTCAATATGCTAAGTAAATAATAAAATAAGATAAAATAAACAGTTAGAAATGAGGAGCTAAGCCCCGTATACCTAGACGACATTTGGGTCGTTTGGGTTTGTCTTTTATATCTTGGCATTAAGTAGAACAATAAGTCCTCTTAGTCCGACTGGTCCTTAGGGTCGGCCGACTGTATACAGAAAGATTTGTACCCAAAGAATGGGGAACTAAGTCCCTTAAATTTGACCTGCTACTAGGCTGACATGCTTTATGCTGAGAACCATAACGCTAGTCCTTGTCAAGCCCTCAATTACGACAAAAGGTGATGCCTCATCCCAAGTGCCCTTCCATGTTCGTTCCAAGATATTTGGAAGTGAAGTAAATCATGGTGATCGAACAACGTCTCTTTAAATGAGAGGAATTTTATTTCTCAGGGGATTATTTTTTCAAGGATTCGATCTCTGCTCTCTTGTAGTAATCTATCACCTGAGTATCAATTTGGTTATGCCCGTGGGGGGCCTATCAAGTCCTTAATGATCCTGTATTTTTTTTAGAAAAATGATTTGTAGAAGGAAAAACCTCAAGCAAAAGCTCAATGATAAATATATAAAATGATAGTCCCACAAAAGTGAAAATGAGATTTTATGTGTCCATCACTAAACTTTTCCCTGAGATTTTATTCCTATGTGTATCATTATTCTTTTTTTTAATTGACATCAGATATTCAATTCTTCGAACTGACTAATTTTAGGGTGACCAGACCGGTCCCATAGAAGTTTTTCACCGACCATCAAGGTAAATTAGGAATCACTAATAGAGACTCGTCTAGATAATCACCATTCTTAGGCCTACTTTTAACTAGATAGAATTTTTTTTTATAATGTGTCATAATTAAGAGTCAAATTTTATATTCCTTGTTAAAATTTAGATATTAGAGTAAGATTCCAATTTATTTGATTTACTACCATTCAATGTGCAAAACAAGTCCACCTTTCTCTGATGAGATACATTTTTCTTATTGGAAATATCAATAGAAAAAAGTGTTACATTTATATTAGTTGTCACATTCAAATACGTTTTTTTCTTCTATGGGTTAACATTTTCTTCCTTGTTATTAATAGTCTCTGGCTGTTTTTTTTATCATCGTATTAATGAAATGATGTATCAAACACAAGGAAAATAATAATTACAATTTTGAATAAAATTAATATAATTAACTTCTAATTACAATTTTAGTGATTTAAATGATGTTTCTTAACTTGGAACTCGGAAGATTATTTCAGCAACTAAATTTTGGAAAAAGTTTTATTAATAATAATAATAAAGAAAAAAATTATTAAAAAAATAAAGAAAGAAAAATTGATCTCACAAGACTTGTGGTATTTTCTAAGTAATAATGATGGCCGAGTCACTGTATTTTTTTGGATTTACTTAGTTTTAAAATTTATTTGATGAGTTGAATATGGGGTTGGACTATCTAATCTAAATTTAATCAGATTATAAAATAATAATAATAATAATAATATACAATTCCAAATATTATTTATTATTTAGTCAATTTAGTTATGAAAAAATATATGGAGAGAGAGAGAGTAAAAAACAATTCCAAATATTATTTATTATCACCTAAACACGGTTTTTGTAAGAAAAACCCTCCCGAATTATATCTAACTAGATTGTGCAAACATATATATTCTTTTATATATCTTCATCACGTAAAGATTTTGCAATCCAATTCAGATCTCAATCGGAGTTTGAATATCATATATAACTAACTTAGATTTTGCAATCCAATTCAGATCTCAATCGGAGTTTGAATGCCATATATAACTAACTTAGATTTTGCAATCCAATTCAGATCTCAATCGGAGTTTGAATACCATATATAACTAACTTAGATTTTGCAATCCAATTCAGATCTCAATCGGAGTTTGAATACTATATATAACTAGCTAACTTGTCTCGGGATGGTTTGTTCTTGAAGGAAAGAGAATTTGGGGGTGGCGATGAAGAAGACGAGCAGAGGCCGTCAAAGGATCGCGATGGAGGCGATTGAGAATGCGGCTGCGCGGCAGGTGTGCTTCTCCAATCGCCGCGCCGGCGTGTTCAAGAAGGCAGCAGAGCTCTCCGTCCTTTGCGGCGCCGAGCTCGCCGTCCTCGCCTTCTCCCCCAGCGGCAAGCCCTTCTCCTTCGGACACCCCTCCGTCGACTCCGTGTTCGCCCGCTTCCTCTCCGCCTGGCCTGCTCCCCCTCGGCACCACCTCCTCGCTGGGGCCCTGGTTCAGGCGCTCGGCCAGCAGGAGTCGCAGCTCGCGGAGCTGCTCGAGGCGGAGAGGAGGAGGAAGGCCGTGCTCGAGGCGGCGATTTTCCGGCCTTGGGGCACCGTGGCGGACCCGCTGGACGCCGACGTCGAGGCGCTCGGGATGCCGGAGCTCGGCCTGCTGCAGAGAGCGCTGGAGTGGGTGCGGGAGGAGGCGGCGGGCAGGGCGGAGCAACTGGCCTTCTAGGCTTTGCAGCCGTCGAACGTGGCGGTCAACGAGGGGGCGGTGGCTCCAAATTTGTTGGAATTTGGCTATGGCTTCTAGTGTTTAATTAACCACTTAATCTTGGTTATGGTTTTTAATAGTTTCTACATATGAAAGTCATTTGTAAGTTTTTTTTAAAAACTAAGTTAGATTGTTCCAACTTCATCTCATTAATCATAAAGATAGATGACCATCAAGGTTCGTTCTGATCGGAAAAATAAAGCAATTAGCATTCTTCGCTTGATAGTATTAATATATATACATCGATGAACACGAAATTAAAAGCAGTAGCTACGATGACCGGCCCTCGACAACTTTAGCCAAGTTTACATCGTATTGTAGGAACCAAACTGATCTACTCGTGTGACAACTTAACACTGTCAAAATTTACTAGTACTTGAAAGTTTAGGTAAATTATTAGAGTACTCATAAAATTAAATTTAAAATTAAATAATGAAATCATAAAATTTTACATCATACTTTAAATCAATTTTAAAAGTAACATGATATATATTATTTTTAATTGATAATTAAATATTTTAATCTAAATTATAATATAAATTTATATAAAAAATATTTTCATTCATATAATCATAAATTACTTGTAATTTTAAACTTTTAAACAATAAAATATTTACCATGAAAATACAAGTGCAAATCTAAATCCGTCCAAAAATGACATCGTTTTGTCTAAAATAATTCTTTTTTTATTAATGATACAAAATTAATAAAATTATCTTAAAAATTATATTTTTACAAGATAGAGATATAAGGAATTATAGTAAATGTCCTCTCACTGGCAAGTAAAAAAAAATAATAAATTCAATCAGTCTCATTAATTATTTTTTAAGACGACTGATTTGATTCCATAAAAATTTTTCATCGACTATCAAAGTTGATTGACCTCACATGAAAAAACAAACACTCTACTTATGCATTTATCAAAGTATAAGAGATAATGTTAAAATGTGGATCCTTACACAATAATAATTCTATCAAGAAACAATCCCAAGATGAGTAACTCTTGTTAATCAAAATGGTGTACAGAATTCTGTTTACAAGAAGATCAGCCGTTTCGTCAAATGGTCCACAGATAAATCATCCTCACTGATTTAACGGTTATCTTGACTGTTCTTTTAGGTATATTATATTCATATATAATGTACGTATCAAAGTAAAACAAAAGTCAGGATGGCCGAGTGGTCTAAGGCGCCAGACTCAAGTTCTGGTCCTCTAACGAGGGCGTGGGTTCAAATCCCACTTCTGACATTATTTAATTTATTAATTTTCTTTTTACAAGCAGAGCGATCTCGATCAGGTCCACGCATTGCAACCCTAAATCTATGTTCGTTGCCTGCAGCATCATTAATTTGGACACAAGTAAGTCTTAGCCTTTTTAGATAACCTAGAACATTTCAAGCATTTAAAAGTCTAAAATTATTATTATTATTTTTACTTTAAACGTAGACACGAGTTGATTTACAAATTAATTTTAAACTTTTAAACAACGAAATATTTATCATAAAAAATACAAGTGCAAATCTAAATCCTTCCTAAAATGATATCGTTTTATTTAAAATAGTTCTCTTTTATTAATAATATAAAATCGATAAAATTATTTAAAAATCATGTTTTTATAAGTTTAAATATAATTTTATCATTTTGATCCGATTTTATTTTAATATACGATTTTATCATAATCTCACTCAATTTTTATAAATAAATTTATAATTTTATATGAGTTTACAAGTTATTAACTTGCGATTTTAATAACATCGGTGACACCCATTAGTTTATTACTGACAAATTATGCTGATTCAATTGAGGTCAGATTATGTTGGTCAAAATTAAAGAGTCTTCAGTATCAACTCTCATTTACTGGTGGTAAAAAGTGAATTGTCGGTTTGACCGTCCGACCTCCACGTTTGACCTTCCTAGACAATAGCATACAGGGTGCGTCATCTCTCAATCTAGAAAAGTAATAGGATTTGATTGCTGATCAAGATAATTGTGTGACGCTAACGTCTGTATCGATTTCTATTTTCAACATGCCTTATTGAGCTTTCTCTAAACACTAGATAGTATATTAAAAAATAAATGGATACTCAGAAATATCATCCGAGATTTGAAACCTTCAGTTAGTATTATCTCATACGCTAGTCGTTAGTCAACTAGACTATTATAGTTGATTAGATGGATTTTTGATCTGATCCATCTAATTAGTAATTCAAACTTAAAATTTTAAATTTTTTTATAATATTTTTATTTTCTAATGAGCTTGTGCGCTAGTCCACTTAATCCATAATGCACCTTGAATTAAGTTGGATTGAGAATTTCTCAACCCATTCCACCCTACTAGATGATGATTTTTGATGGACAAGTTCGTCCCGCTCGGAGCTGGCCCGATAGCCATAGTGCAAAGGATTATTTTTTTTTTACAAATTCAAAATAATTTTATGGCCTTCAGAAATACTGACGACTATCGCACGATTTAAGTAAGTGCAATGGCAAAAGCTTTCGTAATGTTGTCGTTAATGAAGTTTAAAATAAATATTATTTTAATTTTTTAGTTCAAATGAATCGCAAAAGATAAAGCTAACTAACGGGTTAGAGACAATGGCTGCATGCAATTGCATAAGTTTTAGCATGAACTCAATTGATTGGAACTATTTTTAGTCGATTAAAACAAGATAAAAGAGAGCCATTAGAAGCTTACTTATAAAAGCCTTAGAGATTGTTTGAGTGGTCAAGGGAGCACAAAATTTATTGAGATTTTGTTGCAACCAAATGCTCAAGTAAAAGATCACTTCAAGGGCTTGAAATCTAAGAATACAAGCTCTTTGTAATTAATCTCTTCTCTTTAGCTATTCATTTTACTTTTTATTGAGAAGTGAACTACTTTTAGATATCTAAAAAGTTTGAGACAATAGTTTGAAATCTCGAGCCATGTACACGTGATCATCTTTTGACTGAAATGATATTGTTTTAATATCCCTGTTAGTGGCAAATTAGAGATGGAAAGAGGAATATTTGAAAAAGAAAAGGATAAACAACTCTACATTTATGTTTTCCATTTGAAATGCTATCATTTTGATATTGTTTAGAGATATATTATAAAAAAAACAGCATTTTCATAATTTTAATATGCTAATGAGAATTGAGGGTTGACGTGAAATATTATAGCAAAATGTAATTAGGTTCATTTAAGATATTTTCATAGTTCGCCCTTAAATTATATATATAAAAAATAAATTATAAGATTAATTTATAATTGGCTGTCAAGTGGTTAGTTAGTGGAAATTTTTTTTCTCAAGGATATACATGTTGGTTAGTCATAGGAAAATCGTACATGTTTCATTGTACAAAAATTTTGTACAAGTGTCGAATCTTTCCTTAAATAACCTATTGTGTTCTTTAGAAGTTAAATTAAGAATCGCAGACGGAACTTAATATCATTGATTCCAAATTTAACTTATTTGTTCTTGATGGTTTAGATTTGAATTGTAAGCGGAACTTAACACTATTGATCCAAATCCACCTATGTTATTAATTCCATTAAATATTAATTTCCAAAATTGACTTCTAGGAATGCATGGCGAGGCACATGACCTTCTTGGATATGGGAGCAACCACCACCGCCTAGACAAAGCATTTTAAGGAAAACTAATATTTAATTTCCTTAAATAACTCTAGGTTAACCAAAAAGAACAATCGAATCACAAATTCAAAAAATAAAGAAAACACAAACTCAAAAAATAAATTCGAAAAACTAGATCTAATGCCTCTTGTGTTTGGAATTCATACAAAGAAAAATAACTAGCATGATGCGGAAAACAATTGCTAATTATACCTTCTCTTTGTATACTAATAACCTCGAGATCTTCTGTTGTATTCCTCGTCTCGTCTTGGACGTCGTGTGGGCGACGATCCTCCAAGATGAACAACACCCAAAGACTTCTTCCTCCTCCTCTAGAATTTGGCCACCACCACCACCAAGGAGCAAGAGAGAGCAAGGGAAAAAGAAAGGGGAAAGAATCGGCCACCATGAGAGAGCACAAGCAAGAGGTTAGAATTAAATACTTTCTTCTTCTTCTTCTTCTCCTTCTTGTATCCGGCCACTTAAAGGAACCACAAGCAATATGTGGCCGGCCCTAGCATGATAAAGAGCTAGGGGCCGACCCTAAGGAGGAGACTAGAGAGAAGAGAGAAAAAGAATTAATTCACCCATGAAGCCTCTCCTCCCCTTCTTTTATAATACTTGCCCAAGGCAAATAAGGAAAGAATTTTACAAAAATTAAAATCTTCCTCTTATTTTTCCTTTTCCCTTTTATTTTTCCTTTTCTTTCCTCTTGATTGAATCAATCACCAATCATAGATTGGTTTTAATTTAATTGGATGATGATTTAATCCTATTGGCCGACCCCTTGCTTGGGCATCAAGCAAGGGTGGTTGACCCCTATAAGGAAGGAAAAGATATCTTTTGTAAAAAATTTATAAACTCTTATAAAATTTTACAAACTCTCTTTTAATTTCTTAAAGTGGATGTTAAAAGGAAAGTTTTAAAATTTAAAACTTCTCTTCTAAAAATTTCCTTTTTTAACATGTTTACTAAAATTTAAATTTTAAAACTTCTCTTCCTTTTTCTAAAACCATGAGGATGGTTAAAAAAGGAAAGTTTTAAAACTTTTAAATTTTCTTTTAAAACATGTGGCCCAATTCAAATAAGAAAATTTTTTAAATTTTAAATATCTCTTTTAAAACTTGTAGTTTTCTACAAAGAGAAGATTTTAAAAATTCAAAAACACCCCTCCTTGTTTGAATTAATGTGGCTGACCCCCTCTTGCTTGGGCACCAAGCAAGGGGCCGACCCCTTAAGAGGATAATGTGGCCGACCCTTGCTTGGTCACCAAGCATTGGGTCGACCCCCTTCTTGGACATCAAGATGGACTTATATTTAGATGGACTTGAGACTTTAATGAGGCTACAACAGGGACCTAGAGGAGAAATTGGTTTTAGCCTTCCGATGAGCTTGAGTATCCCGTGTTCGCCCCGAACACACAACTCAAGTTCATCGATAATAACTCATTCCACTAGAGAGTTATTATCGCACTACCGCACCAATCCCAAATTACATTATGGGCTCCTTCTTATCATGAGTGTGTTAGTCTCCCTGTGTTTAAGATAATGAATGTCCACTAATTAAATAAGTTACTGACAACTCACTTAATTAATATCTTAGTCCAAGAGTAGTATCACTCAACCTCATCATCATGTTGGACTAAGTCCACCTGCAGGGTTTAACATGACAATTCTTATGAGCTCCTCTTGGGGTCATTCTCAACCTAAATTACTAGGACACAGTTTCCTTCTATAATCAGCAACACACACTATAAGTAATATCATTTCCCAACTTATCGGGCTTATTGACTTATCGAGTTAAATCTCACCCACTGATAAGTCAAAGAAATAAATACTAAATATATGTGTTTGTTATTATATTAGGATTAAGAGCACACACTTCCATAATAACTAAGGTCTAGTTCTTTTATAAAGTCAGTACAAAAAGAACTTACCTAAAATGGTCCTACTCAATACACTTGGAGTATATCAATATAATTTATTAGTTAAGATAAACTAATACTTAATTATACTACGACTACTTCAACGGTTTGTTCCTTTCCATCTTAGTCGCGAGCAACTGTTTATAATTTATAAAGAACCGACAACATGATCTTCTGTGTGTGACACCACACACCATGTTGTCTACTAAATAAATTAATTGAACAAATTACATTTAACAAATAAATGTAGATATTGACCACTGTGATTCTTTATTTCTAAATAAATGTTTATACAAAAGCTAGGTTTTAGTATACACTCTAACAATCTCACACTTATACTAAAAGACTATGCTGTCATATATCCTGTCATATATCTGATTCTCAAACCCTCAACATGCCCATCAAAAGCTCTTGCCTTAGGGGCCTTAGTGAAAAGATCTTCCAGATTATTACTTGATGCAATCTAGGTGGCAACAACTTCTCCTCGTTTATACGATTTCTCGTATTGAGTGGTACTCGCTCTCTATTGTGTTTACTTGCCTTATGGACTTATGGTTTCTTCGAGTTTGCTACTGCACCACTATTATTACAATAAATTGTAATAATTTTTAGGCAAACCAGAAAACATGTCTAAGTCCATCATGAAGTATCTGAGTCATACAGCTTCTATGACTGCCTCAGAGGCTGCCACTTACTCAGCTTATATGGTAGAGTCCGTAAAAGCACTTTTGCTTATCACTCTTCCATGGTTATGACTTCACCTCCTAAAGTAAACACAAAACCCTGAGGTCGACTTACTATTGTCCCTATCCGATTGGAAGTCAAAATCCGTGCAACCCACAGAGACCAAATTATCTGCTTTGTAAGCTAGCATATAATCTCTAGTGCCTCTAAGGTACTTCAATATATGCTTTACCACATTCCAATGTTCTTGTCCAGGATTACTTTGATATCTGCTAACTATGCCCTGGGCAAAACAGATATCCAGTCTCGTTCATAGTATTACATACATTAGGCTTCCGATGGCCGAAGCATAAGGAACTGTCTTCATGTCATTTATCTTCTTTGATGTCTTCGGAGACATTTCTTTAGATAAAACTACTCCATGCCTAAAAGATAGAAAACCTTTCTTGGAGTCTTGTATGCTAAAACGAGCAAGGATTATTTCGATATATGAAGCTTGGGATAAGTACAATATTCTTTTTTTACGATCCTTTATTACTTTGATCCCAAGAATATATGCATTCTCCCAAGTCCTCATATCGAATTGTTTGGACAACCATATCTTTACTTCTGACAACACTTTGATATTGTTTCTAACTACCAAAAATATTATCTATGTATAGTACAAGAAATACCACCACGTTTCCATCACACTTCTTATATACACAAGACTCATTTGGTTATTAAATAAATCCATAGGTCTGGATTACTTTATTAAACCGGATGTTCCAAGACCTTGAAGCTTTACTTCAGTCCATAGACTGATTGAGGTTACACACAAGATGCTCTTTGCTCTTTGCAATGAACCCTTCTGGTTGTTATATATGGATGTTTTCTTCAAGACTTCCATTAAGGAAAGCTGTCTTGACATCCACTTGCTAAATCTCTTAGTCCATATGAAAAGTAATAGATAAAAGAATCCGGATAGACTTAAGCATGACTACCGGTGAAAAAGTTTCCTTTTTCAACAAACCTTGCTTTGAAAGTTTCTACCTTCCTGTCTATCCCTCTTTTCCTATTGTAGATTTATTTTCACCCAATGGTTTTTACATCATTTGGTGATTTTATAAGCTCCCAGACTCTATTAGAATACATATATTCTAATTCTGTATTTATTGCTCTTTGCAAAGATGCTGCATCTTTATCTTGGAGTGCTTCGTCATATGTCCGGGGATCAGGTTCATGCCCACTAGGGATCAAGTCCAAAGACTCCCAAAACATGAATCTTTTAGGTTGCCTAACAACCCTCCCACTACGACGAGACACTTTCTACAATTGTATATCATTTGTGATACGTGTTGCAGTTTCTTGTGATATTTCATCTTGTACAGTTGGTACTAGATTAGACGTATCCTTTAATTTCCTTAAGAACAATTTTTACTCATAGGCTTGTGGTTCATAGTATAGTCCTTTACTAAAATCAGGCATTGGTGCCAACAATGACCTCTTTTCATTTTTCTAGTATAACTCACAAACAAGTGAACTCATATCCAACTTATCAGTGTCTCTCATGTGCTAGATTACCCAAATCCGAATATGCTTCAGACTAGGCTTACGCTCATTCTGCAATTCTATGAGATTAGAGAGTTCTGACTTAGAAGGTACTATGTTCACTTCCGTTTCCAGTGTATATCCTTAAAACGAATTTGGTAATTTTCTGAATAACTCATCATCGATCTAATTATTCCATAAGAGCCTTATACATTCTTTCTACTACACCATTCTGTTGGGGTGTACCAGGTACAGTTAGTTGGGATTAAATCTCGACTTCTGATAAGTGTCTCCTAAACTCTCCTAAGAGGTACTCGTTACTACGATTTCACCGTAGTGCCTTGATACGTTTACTTTGACGTTACTCCATATCAGCCTAGTACTCTTTGAACTAATCAAAGCACTTAGACTTGTGCCGCTTCAAGTAAATGTATCCTTATCTCGAATAGTCGTCTATAAAAGAGACGAAAATATTCGAAACAATCTCTTGCCTGGATAGTCAAAGGTCTATACAAATCAGAATGAACCAATTCCAACATATCTTTGGCTCCATACCCCTTAGACTTAAAAGCTTCTTGGTTATTTTTCCTTCCAAGTAAAACTCGCAGGTTAGAAAGATTTCCACTACCAATGAACCCAAGAGTTCATTGGTTATTATCCTTTGAATCCTACTTAAATTAATATAACCTAGCCTTAAATGCCAAAAATATGATTGATTCATTTCCGAATGTTACTTTCTCTTATTAAAGTTAGAAAATGTGTTATTAATTTTCATTTATTGTATCGTGGGAGTTATTGGATTATAAATTGTCAACCAACGTATCAGAACAGATAACTTTTCTATTTTTCTTGATAACAAGTTTGTTATCAAAATAGACAGAATATCTATTCTTTAATAGTTTAGAAACCGAAATCAGGTTATTTCTAAACTTAGTACGTAAAGATAATTTCTGAAAATCCATATTTTATTCCTATCAGAGGATAAACATCTCCCACTGCAACAACTGCTACTTTTGCAGTAGTGCCCATGTAGACGGTGTTTTCCTTTTCATATAGTTGTCGGGTTTCCTGGAACCCTACAATGAATTACAGACATGATTAGTGACATCTGTATCTACACTCCAGGTACTGGTAGATAACACCACTAAACATGTTTCAATAACTAATGAATTAAATACACCTATATTGTTCTCTGTTCTAAGAAGACAGTCTACCTTAATGTCCAAGTCCTATTTCCAATTATTATAATTGGGACTACTAAGTCTTTTCTATAGTATAACAAATAGGGGATTGACTAACATTTGAAATCCTAAGAATCACAAAAATATTTGGTCAAGACCAACTCCTAAAAATCCTCGTGAATTTTGTATGCCACGATAGTGTGGACGTATACAAAATCAAAGAGGAGATTTTATCCATTAGTTTTATTATCTTGTCAACCTTACTTTATGACGAATAAAATTAATAGTTGGTCTGTATTTAATCAAATATTTGGTCAAAACTTTGAATTTAAAATAACATTTGATGCGGATAGTGTTGGGGGCAGAGAGGGAATAAGGAGGAAAAGAAAGGGCAATTTGGTCTTTTGGGATGTTAAGGGTTTGTATTGAAAAGGCAAGCACTGTTCAACAGAGGGAGAAGGTTTTTTCGGGCGTTGGTTTTTCCGCCGCCAGCTTCCTCACGTGGGTTTCCTCGCCAGCGCCAACGGCGGTTCGGGTTCTGGTTTTTCCCGTCGTCGACACCAGGGTGTCATAGGTCTCCGCCGCCGCCTCTCCTCTCCTCTTCCTCGCGTCGCCGGCGGCTCCAGCCCCTCTAGCCATTCCTTCCTCTTCGGACACACGACAGCGACAACGAGCAAAGGAGCATGTCCAGTAGAGGAAGAAGATACTTGTGCCGCCTTCGTCGCCGGCCATGCTAGCCCCACGCCGACGCTGATGCCACAGAGAAGCCGCCGTCTCCAGCGAGTGCAAGCCGCTGTCAGTGCCTCCGGCGACCATTGCCGCCGCCTCAGGCCGCCTCCAGTGGTTGCGGATGCCACCGACGCCGCCCCCAGCGGGTATCGACACCTCTCTCACACTGCTGGCAGCGAGTGCCTCCACCGGCCGTGGCTTTCAACGGCCGCCAGCGCCTCTCACCGGCCACGTGCCTCCTCCAGTGGCTGCCGCCACCGACATCGCCTGCTGCAGCCACTGCCGCAGCCGTCTCCGGCCACCAGCGCTGTCATCTCGGGCGACCATTGCCGCAGACATCTCCGGGTAGCATCGTCACCCACGGGACAACCGTCATTCGGCGGACTCAGGTTTGTTTATTCCGGCCATCGCGCCGAGATTGGGTTCGGCCATCGAGCCGAGGTTGTTCCGGCCATCGAGTCGTTGGGTTTTACTCTGTGCATCTCTCTTATGATTACAAGCTATCTGTGTTATCCGGCCTGCGTGCCGCGTATCGGCCTACGAGCCATTATGTCTCGGCCTACATGCCGTTTTCCGGATCCAGGGCCACGACGACTTGATCAGTAGCTCGACCAGCTCATCCATCCATCCGAGGGCGCCCCCCTGGGCCAGGGTAAGTTCTCGTACCTTTTCTGCATTTAGTTAATTATTCTGCTATACTATTATGCGGTTACTTATATATCTGTGGGATTCGCCTCGAGCACCAAGGTACCAGAGGCCGGGGCGACCCGGTCGCTGGATGCAAGTACAGTTGACCGGAGGAGGACTTCTGACGATCTGGTCAACGTAGAGGACAGCTCATCGACCGGGTCATGGGGATGCGGTCAACCTTCCAGACACGTCATACCGGCAGGTTCGTTTTCTCAGCTTCCAGACAGGAACAACATTGATTCCTCAAACAATATTATTTAAATTCATCAACACCTCAAACATCGGGAATTATGCATGCCGCGTTAGTGTGGACGTATACAAATTCAACATTCGTAAGAGGAGGGTCTTACCCATTAATTATCTTGTCAACCTTGAATTACCTCAAACTCCATGAATTTTGTATGACACGTTAGTGTGGACGTATACAAATTCAATTGTTTGTAAGAGGAGGTATTACCCATTTTATATTATCAACCTAACTTTATGACAAATAAAATTACCTCAAACACCGTGAATTTTGTATGCCACGTTAGTGTGGACGTATACAAATTCAAACATTTGTAAGAGGGGGGGTTTTACCTAACTTTATGACAAATTAATAGTTGGTATTGCTTTGGTCCCGCAAAACAATAGCAGTGACTTCGTTGGAGAGGATACTATTGAATGCGTCTAACTGTATACCATTACTTGATACTTAGTCCATTAAATAGAATTATGCCCCTTTAGTTGGAGAAGATCACACGTTCCTAAATAATTTTCTATAACCATCCATAAAGGAAGTTTGATCTAGTGATCCGCAACAAACCCATCCGTTGTGGAGGGAGGCACTCAGAGCCAACACGCAAGCTTGTTGTATCACTTACAAACCAGTAATGGAGACCGTGGAATTTATTAAAATCCCTATCCCACTTAATTATTTAAAATGAGGATTTTAACCTATGTTAGCATACATCACATGCACATAAACATCACAGTAAATAAAAATAATAAATTTGGAAATTAATTTTCCAACTATTATGGCATTTTCCATCACTGTCTTCAGTATGCTCCAACCCTAGCTGCTGCCATCTTTAGCCACCGCCTTCGGGTCGAGTTGTCGCATCTATCTTGCTTCTTATTCCGCTGCGCCTCTGGTCCTCCAATAGCACCTCGCCTCGCAAAGATACGATCCGCGACAAATATAGAATTTTACATATATCGATCCTATATTTCATAAAAGAATGTACATGTATTCTAGATCGAACAAAAATAAAATTCTAAAAATAATACAGCTCATGCTGTATTTGATACATACAATCATGCACACAAAATAATGCCCTTGACATGTCCAAGGGTCCAATCACACACAATATCTAAATGTCATAATAGTTGGAGTCTGCAACCACAAAGTTAGCACATCCTACTATTATCCTGCCTAAATTATGTATGACATGTGCATAATTAATTTGAAAACCAAAACACACAGAGGCAAACTCTATAACTTTGATACCAATTGTTGGTTAGTCCTAGAAAAATCGTACCGGTTCCACTGTACACAAATTTTGTACAAATGTCGAACCTTTCTTTAAATAACCTATTGTGTTCTTTAGAAGTTAAATTAGGAATCGCAGACGGAACTTAACATCATTGATTCCAAATTTAACTTATCTGTTCTTGATGGTTTAGATTTGGATCGCAAGCGGAACTTAACACTATTGATCCAAATCCACCTTATTATTTTTTAGACAGTTTTATCATTTTTTTGTGAGCATATTGTATGTTGTGTTGGTTGTTGATTGTGTGGATTGTGATTATATATGATTTGTGTTTGTGTTACCATCGTTTGTGATGATTTTTATTGTATAAAAATTATATATATGATAAGAGGGAAATGCAGAGCAGACATTTCAAAATTTTTACTGGAAATTACCGACAGAATTTCGTATTCCGTCGGTAATCTATCGAACTGCACTAGGATATTTACGATAAATTGCTGATGGAAATGTTAATTCCGTCGGGAATCACCGACGGAAATTTAAATTCCCGTCGCTGATTCCCTACAGAATATTGAATTTCGTCGATGATTCCTGACGGAATAATGAATTCCGTCGGTGATTTACCGACGGAATATGATTCAGTCGGTAAGCTCCATTACACGCCGTTTGCCCTTTGCCAACAGGTAAGTTTTCTGTCGTTAATGTATACCGACGGAATTCATACATTCCGTCGGTAAATTCCGACTGAATATATTTTCCGTCGATAAATTGAGCCCCGACCCAATTCTTTCCGATATCAAAAATTCCGTCGGTATTCCGTCGGAAAACTCATTTACCGACGGAATGCCGATAGAATATTTAGTCGTTATTCGCGACTATTTTTGTAGTGAGTTAATGGCTCAAAAACAAAAGGATTATACAAGTTCATCTTGTGAAAATTTCACCATTGTTGCTCATATTTGGTTTTGGTGAGAGTGTTATTGGATTCCAAGATCTTCATGGTCAATTTACAACAATCTAGGACGACCAAAAGCAATTATTTTTAATAATTTCATTTCTTGTATTATTATTATTATTTAAATTGTATTGTTGTATATTTATTTCTTCTCGTATTTGTTATAAAAAACAAGTTGTCAAAGATTTTGTTCACCTTTGAAAGTGTTTGAAGAGGAGAAAATATAACAATGTTAGCGAGAGATACCTTCGAATCATATGTCAATATGTCGTGGAGTAGAAATTAAGGATTTTGAACTATATAAAAAGGTTGTCATATATTGTGTATCTTTTCTCTATGCTTTTTATTTCCTGTGTCATATAAAAAGGTTGTCATATAACAATGTTTGATACTTTTTTGGCAACCGGAAAAATGATAACTGGAGTCTTCAAAGGATTGAATAGTGTCGGACTGCATGTTAAACCACTACTGAGTCGGCTCAACCAGAAGTTGTTGATAAGACTCAGCATTTAACCTAGTCCAAGTCAAATATGGGTGCAAGAGGAAAACATTCTCGCTTTTACAGGTTGGCGCATATGATTCATACAGTGATATTGACACATAATTTTCAATGGATACGGAGGCCTAGGGTTATCTTATTCATTCATGTGCTATTGTTGTTAAATAAATTAAGTCTCTATAATTTACCTATCTATATCTAATCGAGATAAAAGATATTGATCCATGAGCATTATCATCTTTATCGTATAAGGAAAACATTTTCAAATTGGTATAGTATTCCTCCACCTTTGGCAAATTGAAGTTGACCAATAGCTTTTCTAGAATCTTTGTCGATATAGGAGTTTTACTAGAGGAAACATTATAATTTTATTACTAAAATATAAAATATTGATTAATAAATGATAAGAAAACATTATTACCAATAGCTGTAATTTATTTTAGATGTGTCAATTTAAAATCTATCTTTTAATTTTTTATTTCCTTTTTTCCCTAGCAAGTTTTTTTCCTTAGGTCAGCGATGCCGCATCCATAAACAACTTCCTCCTCAATTTTCAATGATTGAACGATCATCAAACCTCTCAATTCGACAATATCTTAAAAAACAAAATTCGCTTCTAAATTCGAAGTCGTCAAATCCGTGTCGCCTGCTGCTTTCTCCATTTCTTGGTCAATTATTGCTTCCTCATCAATTTCCTCGACCGTGCGCCAATTAAGAGTGGGAAATTAAGAAGAGCTAACTCATCATCGATCCTCTTAACGAGCCATGGCCAACTCCTTCCTCCGCAGGCTCAAGAGCCAGACCTCCCACGTCCTCCGATCAAGCGTCCGCTCTACCAGATTGGCCTTCACCGACGTCACTCTCGCGCAGCTGTGAGTCGCTCCCTTCTCTTCTTGTCCCTTTTCCTTCCATTTGTAACCCCCTCTGTTTGATCAGGCTCGCCGAAGAAGCAACCAGGAGCAAGCCATGGCCGCCAAAGGACACGGGGAGGAGGACGCTGCGTTTGATCTCGCAGCGCTCGTTCGAGGTCGACGATTTCTGGAGAGTCTCAGAGATTCTGCACAAGAGGTTCGTCGACTATCTCAATTTACATACGAGAGAGAGAAATATATCGATTGGTAGCTAGCTATGGCGGTTACAGATTCAAGAAATTTGATGGGAAGAGGTGGAGGAGTAGCTACAAGGCGCTGCTACTTGCTGAATATCTGCTGACTCATGGGCCGCTCAGCTTTGCAGACGAGTGGCAGAGCGACAGAGAGATCATAGAACGCATGCGCCGCTTCGAGCACGTCGACGACAAGGGGTAATTTATAAGCTTTAGAGTTGGGGGTTCATTCCATCATAATCATTGTGATCAGGAATGGTGTTGATTGTTGAAGTTGCTTGCCGCTGCGCGCAGGTATAACTGGGGGTTGACTGTGGAGAAGAAAGCAGAGAGAGTGCTGCAGCTGCTGGAGAAAGGATCGTTTCTGAAGGAGGAGCGCGACCGGCGGCTTCGGAGGGCCTCATGGCCGATCCATGATCATGAGTCTGATAGCGTCGGTCTTGGTTTCCTTCCGGCGAGTGGATCAGTCGAAGATGAGTCAAGAAATGACACTGCGACGATCGCTCTTAGAAGAAGGAGGATCCATCAGGGTGAGGAATTGATGCCTCTGCTGTCGTGTGAGGAAGGGAGAACGATTGAAGTCTTGAGTCACCAACTGTAATGCTGTGTTTACTTGGAGATGAGGATGAGAGAATCGATTAATTGTACATCTTTTTTCGTGTTTACTCATTGTAAAAAATAATAATAATGGATGGACGGATACAAAATTCATCTGTGGATCACTGTTTTTTGAACATTTGACTGAAATAGGATGGAGTGAATTTTCCATCCCTTTCTCTCGTTTGATGTTTGCGTAAATTTCCATGCTAAATCTTTCATGACAGCAATTCTCTTGCATAAATCAACTGCACGCTTTCGTATAGTGATGTCTAGAGATACTGACATTTCCAAGTCAATACAAGATAGTTAAAGTCGTATAGGACGTTGTGGGTGGCCATTGTCACTAATAAACTTTTTTTTATATACAATGTGGTTATAGCACTGCACATAATAATAACATTTACTAAATATTATTAATTTAAAATTTTTTAAAAATAAATCATATTTGACTATTTAGGATGACACTTTCAACCGATATCATTCTTGTTTATAGGGTAATTATTTTCTTTCCAAATAATTTTCCTTTGAAATTTATCTCATAATTCCTTTCCTCTGGTGATCGGCTTGAACTAGGTGCATTTTCCTTACTTCTTCTCATCATCACATCAATCTCCAACTTTATTATAGCGGAGTAAGGGATCAATTTTGCACAGATGTATGCTCTCAGGAAATAAAACTCTTTCCATGCTCTAGCCACTTAGCGATCGACTATAAATCATCTCCGTGACTTTATATAATCTAGGGATAGACTCTGAAGAACACCTAAAATAAATATAATTATCATTTATAATAGTAGTTACGGATAACCATGAGGTTGTCTTGCTTAAGTAGTTAAAATATGTGATAAAAACTCTCTCACACTCTTTCTCAGCTCCTCTTTCTCCATCCTCATGGCCAATGGTGAAGCTAGTGTGAGTGAACTATCCAGGTTGATCTCAAGATGCGGGTCACAAGCGTTGACGTAGAGATCGTCAACATCGTCATTCTGGGCTAGCCATCAACATTGACATCGCCGCCCGGGCTAGCCGTCCATTTTCCTCATTTATTTCCTTCCTTCCATTGAAATTTTCTTTTTCACTATCCTTGGCTACTCAGGCTATAGCTTGAGCAGCCATGAATGTGGCTCCGCCCTTGCTCATGGCCGCAAGAGTTTAGAAGAGCAAATTGTGTTTCATTCACAAGTGTCATCCACCCTTTAATTTAAAGCGTAGTGAAGAATCCATATCAAGGTTGGTTTCTTTCTTCTACTTTGTCATGGTCGTACGTACGTAGTAGTCATATTAAAGAGGATGTCGTTGACATAGGATGGGTAGAGTAGTAATTTTTTGAGGAGTGCAGTTTGTCGCTATGGCTAAGCTGTGACTATAGCGGCAAAGACAATAACCATCGTCCTGTGCCCTCTAAGATTAGCCTAGGTGTATTAGAAGGGAGGTAAATTCTAAGGTCATTCAACTAGTAGAACGATCCTCTACGTGGAAGGATATATACACTAGTGAGACATTCTATGCAGGGTCCGGCCTTGAATTTTAGGGGCCCTTGGCAAAAAGAAAAAAAAGGATCTCTATAGGAATTTTTTTTACTAACGTACAATTTGAATAGAGTTTAATAAAAAATTTAAAAAATCAATATATTTCTTTTAAAATATGATAAACTATATATAAAATATATTTCTCAAGATTCTTTAAAAAGTGCAACACCATACAAAATATATTTCCCAAGTTTCTTCAAAAAGTACAATACCTACAAATACAAAAAAAATATATAAAATAATCATTGAAAAAAAATCTAGATCTTTAGCATTTTGAGAAACAAAATCAACAATAAGATCTTCAAAATCAAGTTTTTTTAATACCTAATTTTCGATGCATAAAATTGTCAAGTCATTTGCATTCAAATCATTATCATCATTTTCTCTCAATTCTTCGTGCTCATTCGTTCCATGATTATGATCATCGTTTTCTTTCAATTTTTCCCACTCATTGATTGCATAATCATTTAGTTTTTCTTAATTACTCGATTGTTGTTCATTTGTTGCATGATCATTTAGTTTTTCCTAACTTTCTTCTTATAATTCATCAATTGAATCTTCAATTGAAAAGTCAGCTTTAAAAAACTTATGAAGAACATCTTTGCGAGTTTTAATAATTTGTTCTACTCTTTTTTTTGTGACTCTTAGATTTATATTTCTTTGGAAACATGTTTGTACTATAAATTTCAAATGTAAAAATAAAATACACAAAACTAGCAATGAAACTAGCAATTAAACAAATACAAACAGTAAAAATAATAGTGAAAGAGCAATAAAGTCTGGTTTGTGCTTGAAGTAATCGATATAATCTAGTCTATAATGATAAAATTGGGATGATATATTTGAATTCTTTCAAATTTGTAAGAAAAATCATAAAATATTGGACTCCAATACAATATTAAAAAATAATATTGAATATTGATAATAATAAAAAATATAGGTAAGTAGGTAACTTACATTGTAAGTTAATATATTGATGAAACTAAAATTTCAATTAGAGAATAGATTTTTTTGATTTAATTAGAAAAAATTCAAAAGAGAAAAAAGGAGGAAATTAGCGTTCATGATTCAAACTTTACTCTTCAGAGTATTCCAACTTCTATAAATGAATTAATGAAGAAAGAGTTGTACAAGAAATAAAATCTTGAAAAGGGAAAAAAAAGATTATTTACATTCCTTCTTTTTTTTTCTTTCTTTTCTTTCTTTAGATTTTTTAATGTAAAATATATTTTTTTTAGGCCTTCATTAAAACAATCCAATAATATATATTTTTGAACCTTTAATAAAATAATCCAATAAAATTTATTTTTTTTTGGACCATTATTAAAATAATCTAACAATATATATATTTTTGAATTTTTATTAAAATAATCTAATAAAATATATTTTTTAGATTTTTATTAAAACAATCTAATTATATATAATATATATTATATATGCATATCAAATTTGGGAACCCCTAAAAATCGGGGGTCCTAGACCGTCTCCCCGATGATATACCTCAAGGCTAACCCTGATTATATGCCCGTCAAGATTCGACACTAATCTATCAAAGGCAATTGACCATGCAAGTACCAACTCTGCTCATCCGTGGGAGCTTTGTTGTTATGACTTGATCCTGTCCGAATCGCTGAATCAACGGACGCTGAGCACGTGGCGCTCTCCTGGTTGCTGACGTAGATCTCCGACCGGTCGTACGACGCTCCGGCGAACCTGCAAAGAAGTCGGGCCGGGAGGGGGTTCCCGGCGACGACCCTCCGACGCTCAAGTCAGGCCAGCAGACAACAAAGAAGTGGCTCCAAAAATCGTAGCGCGCGTACCTCCGGTGAAGGGTGAGGCCCTTTATATAGGGCTGGAAAGGGACTCACGCACACAGATCGAGGCGAATACGTGTCCTCAGCCCATACCTCAATATAGGCTTGTCAGAAAAGCTTACTTGACCCCTTACTACTACAGTCCGAGCACGTCTTTAATGGGACAGCGGACCCCTGTCATAAGATCCTGCGTATGGCCTGCTCCTCGAACATGCCCGCTGTCAGAGAATGTTTCCTTGTCCTGTTCTCTTCTTACTACATGCCGAGTGTCCGGCTGGTCGGCAGTCCCCTTGCGTCCGGCCGGTCATACGTGCTGGTCCACTTAGGATATTCCCGGTAGTGTGCTCCGTGGAGACTGATCGCAGTATTGCTACCTTATGTCTTCGGCCGAGTGGGCCACCCGCTCGGCCGTACGATCCTGTTCAACGAGCGTCGGAACCCTGACTCCTCGCCGGGTGCCTTTGACTCCGATGGGACCCCGTTTGGTCGGCCGGTCTCCTCTTCTCCGGTCGACCGTTCGGCCCTTTAACTTCCACGTGGCGTTGACTTCCCTCAGAGGGGGGGTCCCTGTTCTTATCGCCGGATCATGACTAATGATGAATGGTGCAGTGGCTCGACCTGAGACTATTATCTAGCTATCCGGTTGGGATGTAAAGGAACAGAGTAGAGAATGAGAATTAATTATTTTGGGTGATTTATTTCTAGGACTTATTTAGAGCATCTACAATGTGTTAAATGGGCATTATGATGCCCATTTAACACCCTCTCTCCATATAATGCCCACTCACAAGAGAGGGGAGAGAGGGTGTTCAAACCTCTCTTAATTTTTTTAATATTTTCTTTTTTAAAAAAAAATTATAAAATTTTTAATACTATTTAAAAAACTAATAAAAGGGATGAATAAGTGAATGGTGGAACCCATAAATAATGAGTGTTAATGTTAAAAGGGATATGAGTGAAAGAGATATGTTGTTATAATGAGTATGTGGTAGTGAGCCTCATACTTTTTGATGAGGTGATGGATGTTATAACGAATTAGCGTTGCGGATGCTCTTATACATGCATGTTGTCTAAATGATAAATAGAAAAAAATATCAGATATGGTATACAACCTCAAGGATTAGTCGTAAGACCTGAATACCTAAATTAATAAATCCTATATTGATACTCTTATTGTCATTATCCAAATATTGAAAATGGAGAGTGATTGAGTATACACGTTCTCAGACAAAATATAAATCAATCTCTACGTTATTTTGTATGAGCATAAAAAATTAGATTCACAACAAGATATATCACCCTAATATTATTACACCAGATTTTGAATGTAGTAATCGTGGCAAGATATAATTCTGAAAGAAAAAATTAGAGTCAATAACTTTGGATATTACGTTAGTTATAGTTTTGTATTCAGTCTTAGTGCTTAAATGAGATATTCTATGTTGTTTCTTTTAAAGTCAATAAACAAGATTTCGGCTAAAAAAATAGTACATACCCATTAATAGAATATTTGTCTTTGAAAGCACTACAAAATATAAGGCATTTTGGGACAAAATTGGGGACGAATTTTAAAAAAAAAATCGTTGCAAAAATTTTAGGGACAAAATTTGGGACGAAAATTTTTTCGTCCCAAAATGGTTGAAATTTGAGGACGAATTTGGCGACGAATAAAATTTTCGTCCTCAAATTCGTTGCAAAAAAGTATACAAATTTGCAACGAAAATTATTTTTGTTGCAAACTTAGGAACGAATTTGGGGACGAATTCACATAAATTTTCCGCCAAATTTGTCTCTATTTTTGCAACAAATTTGGGGACGAATTCGGTGACAAATTATATTTTGTTGCCAAGTTTGTCCCTAATATTGCAACGAATTTGGGGACAAATTCGGTGACAAAATTTTTTTGTTGCCATTTTTGTTCCTAAGTTTGCAACGAATAATAAATTTGTTGCAAAACTGGCAACGAATTTGGCAATAAAAACTTGCCAAATTCTTTGATAATCATAAGATAAATTTTCGTCCCAGAATTCGTCCCAAATTTTGGGACGAATTTTGTTGATTCATCCCAGAATTCGTCCCAGAATTCGTCGCAGATTCTGGGACGAATTTTGTAGATTCGTCCCAGAATTCGTCCCAGATTCTGGGACGAATTTTGTGGATTCGTCCCAAAATTCGTTCCAGAATCTAGGACGAATTCTGGGACGAAAATAATTTAGTCCCAAATTACGATAGAATTGGGACAAATCATTTTCGTTGCCAAATTCGTCCCTATATCAAATATTTTTTTCCAGCTTCAATTTATTTCTGCAATACAATCCAAATACATAAAAACCAAATTCAAATAACAAATAATATGCATTCAACACATCCTAATTTAACATTCAACACATCCTAATTTAACATTCAACACATCAACTCATAATTCAAGAAATATAAAGATTTCAACAAAGTTTACAAGATCCATCTTGTTCAACAAAGTTTACAAGTTCAACAACCCAATGTTTTATAAGTCCATCATCCATCCAACAACACTAAGAATACATATAGTCATCTTCGTGTGCCACAAAATCTTTGATCCCCATCAAATCTCCTTTGCCTACATAACAACAAACAAATAAACTAGATTATGTGTAACAAGAAAGATTGTAAATATTATACGATATGACCATGTAAAAAGAATAATTGGAAACAAAACATAAATGTGAAATTCCTTAAACATTCTAATAAAAGCCCTAATTCTAATAAAAGCCATATTTACCAACGATATGAATCATCCATGTCATAGCAACGGTAAATAAAATTATAAGCATTATTTTGAAGCTAAGTACATGTATCGTAACTATGATACAACCTAATATAATTGGCACATCATATAGAGAGAAAGAGAGAGAGATCTTGTGAAGTGTGGTATTAGGGTTCAAATTTTCTCACTTAGTTAACTTTATTTTTCATTTTAATTTGTTGAATTTATAGTTTTGTCTTTGGTTGGTATTTAATGTAAATTAAAGGATGTTTAAAATAATTGTTCCTTTCATTGTGTTAACTAGTTGACAATTTCATATGAATAACTTTAGCACATTTTTAACAACTCTTTGCAAAATATTAAGGTAGGAGGATGCATCGTTATCTAGTAAAGAATTTTAGAATAGTGTGATGTAATTCTAGATGAAATATAGAACTTTTATGTATCTATATAGTTTTGAGACTGTACATAGATCAAATTCAGAACTTTTATGCATCATTATCATTGAAGACAAAACAAGAAAGAGCAGCTTATCAAAAAGAAGGAACACAATTAAACAACTATTTAAAGCTAACTTTAACATAATTATTTAAAGTTAACTTTATATAATTAAACAACTATAACATAATTATTTAAAGCTAACTGTATATATAGATCAGTAAATGCATATTAATGAACTTAGGAATACCGAAAAGAGGTGAACAAATACAGCTGTCTTCAACTACAGTGAGATCACACCAAATTGAGACCTGCACAAACAACATTATCAAATCAGGACAAAAATAAAGTTGGAGTATTAGAGACTCCATTCATATTGCCTAGTTATGCTTTAATTTTGTTACTAGTACACAACTAAGAATCATATAGATTAGTCTACGTCAAAGATAAGTCATCTCATACATTGATAGTGGAATAGTGCAAGAAGACAACAGACTTAACCTACAAATGACATAGTTGAAAAGTTAAAAAACCATTGATTAATGTGTAAAGCAGTAAACATGAGAAAAAAAATTCATCATACATTATTAAAATCATCAAAAATCATCACCGCCATCATCGTTATCATCGTAGGTGATCCTGTCCGAACCAGGAGTCAACGGAAGCTGGGGGTGTGGCGCTTCTTGCTGGATCCTCCAGTGCTCCGGTGAACCTGCAACAAAACCGAGCCGGGAGGGGGGGGTGTCCCGGCGACGGCCCTCCGACGCTTAAGTTAGGCGAGGGAATAGAGGAAGAAGGTGGCTGCAGAATGAAGACCCGCGTACCTCCGGTGAAGAAATGGAGACCTTATATAGACCTCTCGAAGGAGCCTGGGCGCGCCAATCAAAGCAATCACCTGCTTTCGACCATGCCCAGGTATGGGTCTGTCAGAAGGACCATGCCCAGGTATGGGGCTATCAGAAAGACGTCCGTAAGGCCATACCGCTACTACGTCAACCTCTCCATGATGTGACGGCGAGATCCTCCCTCGTGCAAACTTGTGTACGGCCTAATCATCAGACACTCCTCTGCTGACATCCCATATCCCGAGCCGAACGAATAGGCCGCTCGGCTAATCTTCGTACCCTCGCCCTTATCCTGGCCGAACGGACCACCCGCTCGGCCCTTCGGTCCCAGCCGGGAAGACACCCCGCTCGGCCATTCGGTTCTCCCGCCTTGGCGTCGGAAACCCAAGCCCATGGCTGGGTTATCTTTGGTTCCGCTCGGACCTACTCAGCTGCTCGGTGCGACCATTAACCGCTTAGTCAGCCCTCCATCTGTCCTCAAGCTGAGACCCTTCAGGAAGTGGATCCCCCATTCTTACCGCCGGATCACTTGCCTTCCCTCCAAGTCTAGTCGAAGGAGGCAGTGAGTCCGACTGACTGGACTTTGTGTCCGAGCGGGCGGTCGTCGCCTTACCGTCGCTTATAATATCCCTTGAGCCGTTCGGCCCTTATGCCAAATTCAGTCGCTCGGCTCTTCGTTTTGGTTGTCTTGTCACTCAACGTGGATGTTTGCTTGTCTAAATCTTCTCGAAAATCATGCAAATCCTCTTCATTAAGCCGAAGCATGCGCGGTATGGGCGCCTTAATTGCACCTGGTGACAGAGCGCCACGTGGCTCTTCTTGCATGGCGGTGATGATCCGTACGATGGGACGTCGATTACTTTGAAATGGACGGTTATATGATGACCTCGTCTCTCGTGACCTGCATCCGACGGCGGAGGCCGACCGGCCTCGGCCGTATAAAGCCTCCGTCTCCTTCCTTCGCCGCATGCTTGCTTGCGCGTTGTCCTTCTGCCTCTTCTTCTACTGCGACCTCCGACGATCCAGTTCCTGTTTTTCGGCGGCTACCATCCCACCGATGATCCCTTCCGCCCGTTTCCTTCTCAGTGAGTCTTCTCCCTTCATCTACAAGGTCTTCCCAACTCGTTTTGCCTCTTTCGTTCCCATTCCTTCGATTTCTTGCTATCTTTTTGCTTCTCCGAGATGGCAAGCTCCTCCGAACCCGCTGTTGATGTTCATGGCCCTTGGTATCTGACCATGGAGAGTCGATTTGATGAAGAGGGCGCTCGACGCCTTGTTCGGACGTACGGGATTCCTGATGACCATGAAATAGTTATAGCCGACCCGACCGACCGGCCCCATAACCCTCCGATCGGCACCGTTTGTTTTTTTCTAGACCAATTCCAGGGCGGCCTTAGATTTCCTACCCATCCCTTTATTTTAGAAGTTTGTAATTATTTCCGCATCCCGCTCGGCCAACTTGTGCCGAATTCCTTTAGGCTGCTGAGCGGGGTGGTCGTCCTCTTTAAGCTGCACAGTATCCCACTCGACCCCAAGATATTCCACTATTTCTTCTACCCCAAACAATCCGAGTTGGGCACTTTTATTTTCCAAAGTAGAATAGGCTTCAAATTTTTTGATAATATGCCGACCTCCAACAAGCACTGGAAGGAGTTCTTCTTCTATATACGACTTCCCGAGCGGCCAACATTTAGAACCAAATGGCAGACCGCTGTGCCGACCCAGCCAGAGCTCGGCAAATTCAGAAGCAGTCCAGCCTACCTTCATGCGGCAAACTGGTTGTCCGGTCAACGGTACAAAATCGACCAGTTGCTTCTCAAGGGGGTGTTGTATATTTTTGGATTATCTCTCGTTCAGGCCAACCTCCCCTACCGCATGGGTAAGGACTCTTTACTGCTTTCACCTTTTTTGTCTAACTGATTTTAATTTCTTTTGCTGCAGCTGAAGTCATGTAGCGCTCCAAGGCTACCGATCATCTGAAATTGAAGGCCGTGGAAATTGAGGCGGCCACCAAAAAAGAACTCGCCGAGCGGGGTCTCATCCCCAGCCGCCCGGCGGATGCAGGAGAGGGGGGCGCAGTCTGCCCCTGAAACAGAAGTTGCCCAAGCCGCTTCAACGGAGGTCGAGGCGGATCCTGTTTCTTCTGCTCCAGCCGAGCTGGGAATCCCCCAGACCGGGGATTCACCACCGGGAGTTCGGCGGAAACGTCGAAGAGACTCCAGCCTCCACCGACCAAAGAGGGCGAACCACGGGTGCCGATCGAGATTGCCTCGCCCGATCGCACGGAGTCGCAGATCAGCACCCCCGTGGCCTCGCCCATCGCACAGCACTCTGGATCTCCTCCGCGGACTCGTCGTCGCTTACGACGGTTGGGCGAGACTTCAACCATAGGGGAGTCCTCGGGCCAGGCGACTGCGGCCGAGAAAGGGCCGACCGGCCACCCGACCATCAAGACGACCCTCCGATTTCCTTCAAAGGAATATTTATTCTCTGCCGATCGGCCATCAAGCCCCGTTCATGAAATAACCCTGACGGGTCCGCTCGCCAAGGTCTTCGAGGATGCCCAGATTCAGGTGGCCCTCATGACGCCCAAGCAGCTCGGCGATAACAACATGCAGCAGGCCACTCAGGTACGTTCATTTTTCTTCCTGTGCCATGCTATCGTTTGGCTCCTAATTTTATTATTTCCCTTATAGCGTTGGGCTGAGCAAATCGCCACTAGCCATCGGCTAGCCGAGCTGGAGGATCTCCTGGAAAAACTCCAAGTGTCGGGAGGTCCTTCGGCCGAGCGGGAGAAACAAGCCCTCGAGGCCGAACAGAAGAAGGCCGCCGACCTGGCTACAGAGGTGGCCCGACTCGAAGACTTAGTGAAGAAGCGCGACGGGGACGTGAATCGTGCCAGTAGCCGGAAGAGGCGGGCGATTGCTGATCTAGATAAGATGAAAGTTGAAGTCCGAGCCCTAGATCAGCAATCTAAAAAGCTGGAGGCACAACTGGCTGTCGAACGGGATGAGCGCTCTACTGAACGCACCAAAGCGGAGGTGGACCAGAAAGTTCTTCAAGATTCACTGATTGCCTCCCGGGCGGCGCTCAGACAATATAAGGAGGGAGAGTCGAGTCGCCTAGCAGCAGCGCGCCAAGAATACCTTCGCTCGGAGCGGTTCGGCACAAAATTCGGCGGCAACGTCTCCTCAACTTTCGCCGAGGCGGTCAAGGTCACCATGGCGTACTTGAAGAAGGGTGGCCACCTTCCTGCGGGAATGCACATTCCCGCCTCCGACCTGGCGGCCATGATAGATGATATCCCGGACGCCTTTTTTAATTTTGAGGACCCGGAGTGAGGCGAGTTCTTTTAAGTACTTTCTGTATTTCATCCGCTTTGCGAATGTAAAACTTTTGTACGTGCCGTTCGGCATAAATGTGTTCCTTTACTTGTATTTTTGTTTGCCCTTCATTGCCCCTTTTTATTCTGTTTGATGCTCATTCGTAGAATCAATTAGGCCCCACGTGTTTCTCACTAAACGACCGATCAGGTTAATCGATTGACTCGTTTTCCTCAAAATCGTTTAGCGCTTGGCTATACTGTTTGCGTTCAGCGAATGCGAAGTATTGACAAACTGATGGCCGATCGGCCTTAATCAATTTAGTACTTGCGAACGCTCGTTATTTGGCGTCCTTAGTTCCGTCCAAGAAGTTCACAGCCGCGGGTTCGGCACTCGATCTTTAACGACGGAGCTCGTCGGCCTTCCGCTCGGACGTTTATAGACGCCGGCTCGTCTCTCGATCTTTAACGTCGGAGCTCGACGGCGCGGATATTTATAGCCGATCGGCGCGGCTCTCGATCTTTAACGACGGGGCTCGTCGACCTTCCGCTCGGACGTTTATAGACGCCGGCTCGTCTCTCGATCTTTAACGTCGGTCGACGACGCGGATATTTATAGCCGATCGGCGCGGCTCTCGATCTTTAACGACGGGGCTCGTCGACCTTCCGCTCGGACGTTTATAGACGCCGGCTCGTCTCTCGATCTTTAACGTCGGAGCTCGACGGCGCGGATATTTATAGCCGATCGGCGCGGCTCTCGATCTTTAACGACGGGGCTCGTCGACCTTCCGCTCGGACGTTTATAGACGCCGGCTCGTCTCTCGATCTTTAACGTCGGAGCTCGACGGCGCGGATATTTATAGCCGATCGGCGCGACTCTACGGTTTAACGTCTGGGCTAGACGACCTTCAAGGCTAACTCCTTACCAGGTCGAGCGACCTTGGCCTTCATACCTTATCCCGTGCTTGAACAGTTTTTATGCCCATCCGAACGGCACGGGTCATTTGCTTACGAATCTAAATGCATACTCCTCCTGGCCGATCGGCTCGGGGGCCTTCGCTATTCGAACGCTTGGCTCGAATACTCCATATGCCCCTGCCGAACGGTACGCCGTTCAGCGGAGAATGCTCAATGTGTTTTCATCTTTTTGCTCCCTGCATCACAAGTATATAGGTGACCAAAAAGTATATAAATTTATATTTAGCGCACCTTTCTCCTAGCTTGGAGAAAGTACTCCTGGCTGAACGGCTCAGGGTCTGCTTCGTCGAGCATTTCGGCTCGGATAATTTACCTCCGTCCGAACGGTACGGGGCCTTCAATTCTTATTGATGATGCCTTATATTTGTTCTCTTGATTCTTCATTTCCGCATTTTAAGTATTCAGTCGAAAAAAGTACACAGGATGATTTACATTGATACACCTTTCACCCCGCCCGGTAAGGCTGGAGGTGGTTCGCGCTCCACGGTCTATCTAACTGCCGACCGTCCTCATCCTCCAAATAATACGCGCCCGAGCGGAGCTTTTCGATGATTTTGAAGGGACCTGCCCATGAAGCTTCAAGCTTGCCGACGTCGCCGACCGGCTTGACTTTCTTCCAGACCAGGTCGTCGACCTGGAATGATCTGGGAATGACGCGCCGGTTGTAGTTTTGCTTCATCCGCTGACGGTATGCCATCAGCCGAACGGATGCCTTGGCTCGCTCCTCGTCAACCAAATCCAGCTCCATGTTCCTTCGCTCGGCGTTGCCTTCATCGTAACATTGGACCCGGACGGACTCGACGCCGACTTCAACCGGAATGACCGCTTCGTCGCCGTACACCAGATGAAAAGGTGTGACGCCCGCTCCTTCCTTAGGAGTCATTCGTATGGCCCACAAAACGCCCGGCACTTCATCCGGCCAACTTCCTCCCACGTGGTCGAGCCGAGCGCGCAGAATACCGATAGGCTTGACCATTGCTTTGGGGGTAAGCCACGGGCGTGAAGTGTTGCTCGATGCCGTAGCTTTTGCACCAATCTTCTAGCACCTTCCCTGTGAATTGCCGCCCATTGTCGGAAACCAATCGGCGAGGGATACCGAACCTACAGATGATGTGTTGCCAAATGAATTTTTTGACCATCTGCTCGGTGATCCTGGCTAGCGGTTCGGCCTCCACCCACTTGGAAAAATAATCGACCGCCACCAGCAAAAATTTCCTCTGCCCGGTCGCCATCGGAAATGGACCCACAATATCCATTCCCCATTGATCGAACGGACATGAAACGGTTGATACTTTCATCTCCTCTGCCAGTCGGTGGGAGAAGTTGTGATACTTCTGGCATGAAAGGCATGTAGATACTGTCCGAGCGGCGTCTATTTGTAAGGTCGGCCAAAAGTATCCCGCTAGCAGGATCTTCTTAGCTAGTGACCGTCCGCCCGGATGTCCTCCGCAAGATCCTTGATGTACCTCTTGGAGGATGTAAGCCGAGTCTTCCGAGCTCACACACTTCAACAGCGGGCGAGAGAAAGCCTTCTTGTAGAGCTGATCGCCGATGAGTGTGAACCGACCGGCCCTCCTCCTGAGCAGTTGGGTTTCTTCCCGATCGGCCGGTGTGACACCCGAACGTAAAAACTCTGTGATGGGAGTCCTCCAGTCGTCCGGAAACATGAGGCCTTCCATCCGGTCAACGTGTGCCACCAAAGATACTTGTTCAATTGGCCTCGGTACAATGACCGGCGTTATAGAACTTGCTAGTTTGGCCAACTCATCGGCGGCTTGGTTCTCCGTTCGGGGAATCTTCCGAATAAGAACCTCTCGGAAAGTAGCTTTGAGTTTTTCAAAGGCCTCAGCATAGAGTCTAAGCCGAACGCTGTTGATTTCAAAGGTGCCAGAAAGTTGCTGAGCGGCCAACTGTGAATCCGAATAAAGCGTCACCCGACCGGCTCCTACATGACGTGCTGCCTGCAATCCGGCTATGAGGGCCTCATACTCCGCTTCATTGTTGGTTGCTTTGTAATCCAGTCGGACGGATAGGTGCATCTTTTCTTCTTGAGGTGAGAACAGCAATATTCCAATCCCACTTCCGAGCCGAGTGGAAGACCCATCCACATATATTCTCCACATAGCTTCCGGCTCTGGCCTTTGCACTTCGGTCACAAAATCAGCCAAGGATTGCGCTTTGATCGCCAAGCGGGGCTGGTATTGGATGTCAAATTTACTTAGTTCTATCGTCCACTTGATGAGCCGTCCGGACGCTTCTGGATTCAACAGTACTCTTCCTAGTGGACTGTTCGTCCGGACAATGATGGTGTGAGCCAAGAAATATGGTCGAAGGCGCCGAGCGGCTAGAACCAAAGCAAAGGCCAACTTCTCGAGCCCGGTGTAACGAGATTCAGCATCTTTTAAAATGTGGCTCAGAAAATACACCGGCTGCTCTTCGCCGCTCGCCCTCACAAGTGCTGAGCCTACAGCATGCTCAGTTGACGACAGATAAATATAAAGTGACTCACCCCCGATCGGCTTGGCAAATACAGGCAAAGAGTTAAGATATGTTTTCAATTCTCCGAATGCTCGGTCACATTCTTCATCCCACTGGAACTTAGTAGCCTTGCGCAGGATCTTGAAGAATGGTAGGCTTCGATTGGCGGTTTTGGAGATGAATCTGGACAAAGCAGTTATCCGACCGGTCAACCGCTGCACTTCCCTTGTATTTCTGGGAGGCGGCATGTCTTGTAGAGCTTTCACCTTGTTAGGATTTGCCTCGATTCCTCGCTCGGTCACTATGTACCCCAAGAAACACCCTCCTTTTGCTCCGAACAGGCACTTCTGGGGATTTAGCTTGACTCCATATTTGCGTAGCGTTCGGAAGGTTTCTTCCATGTCCTTGAAGAGATCGGCCGCTCGGACGGATTTGATAAGAATGTCGTCCACATAGACTTCCAAATTCCGCCCGATCTGCTCCCTGAACACCTTGTTCATCAAGCGTTGATAGGTGGCCCCGACATTCTTCAATCCGAACGGCATCACATTATAGCAATATGTGCCGTCGGCAGTCACGAAGCTGACTTTTTCTTGATCTTCACGGGCGAGCAGCACTTGATGATAGCCTTGGTAGGCGTCGAGCATACATATTAACTCGCAGCCGCCCGTAGAGTCCACCAGCTGATCTATCCGGGGCAGGGGATAAAAATCTTTGGGGCATGCTTTGTTTAAGTCCCTAAAGTCGATGCAGACTCTCCACTTGCCGCCCGGCTTGGAGACTAATACTACGTTAGCCAGCCAGCTCGGGAACTGCACCTCGCGTATGTGGCCAGCCTCCAGAAGTTTCTCTACTTCCGCTTATCGGCCGAGCGTCCGATCGGACATGCAACTCATGCTGCGCTATGCTCGGCGAGATTCCGGGCAATTCATGTGTCGACCAGACGAAGACATCATGATTTCGTTGGAGGCATTGGATCAGCTCTGCCTTCTGCTCCTCCTCCAGATCAGAGGCGATAAAAGTCGTGGCCTCCGATCGGGTTGGATGGATCTGAACCTCCTCCTTTTCATCATAAATTAAAGCAGGAGGTTTCTCGGTTATGGCGTGTACCTCGATCCGGGGCGCCTTCCGAGCGGAACAGGCTTCTGCTCGGATCATCTCTATATAGCACCGCCGAGCTGCTAGCTGATCTCCCCGTACTTCTCCCACTTTGTCCTCCACGGGGAACTTGATCTTCTGATGGAAGGTTGAGACGACTGCTCGGAATTCGCTGAGCGCCGGTCGTCCCAAAATGACGTTGTAGGACGAAGGAGAGTCGACCACCACGAAGTTTATCGTCCTAGTCCTCCTGAGCGGCTCTTCTCCCAGCGAGGTAGCCAGTCGGATCTGTCCGACCGGCTGCACTTCGTTACCCGTAAACCCGTAGAGCGGCGTTGTCATGGGCAGCAGCTCGGCTCGATCAATTTGCAGCTGATCGAACGCCTTCTTGAATATAATGTTGACCGAGCTCCCTGTGTCAACAAATATGCGGTGAATAGTGTAATTTGCTATTACCGCTTTAACGAGCAGAGCGTCGTCGTGGGGCACTTCAACGCCTTCTAAGTCCCCAGGCCCGAAAGTGATTTCCGGTCCACTTGCCCGCTCTTGGCTGCAACCGACTGCGTGGATCTGGAGCTGCCGGACACCCGCCTTTCTGGCTCGGTTGGAGTCTCCGTCAGTTGGCCCACCAGCAATAACGTTGATCTCGCCCCGAGAAGTATTGCTCCTATTTTCCTCTTCCCGAGTGGACGGTCGGGACCGTTCTCTGGACGCTCGACGACTCTCCTGTCTTGGAGAGCGGTGCCGATCGGGCGTCTGTTGATGTCGTCTCTCGGTGCGGGTCCGGTCGGCTTCATGGGTCCTTTGTCTCCTGTCGATGGAAGGAGACCGTTGTTCGACATTCCTGGGAACGGGATTAGCCACGAAGGGAAGACTTCGACAATCCCTCGTGTTGTGCGTATCCGTCCGGTGGAAGGAGCAGAACATAGGGGGTCCGTTTCTTCTTGGGCTTGCTCCGAGCGACAGCTACTTCTTGCACTTGGGACCTCATACGAGGGGAGCGGATTGCTTCAGCTCTTGGTCCTTTCGGCGGTTGATGAGCGGCGAAGGGTCTCCGCTCGGCAGGAGGAGCCCGCTCGGTTGGCATTTCTTTTTTCCTGGCCGCTTGCGCTTCCTCCACGTTGATGTATTCATTGGCTCGGTATAGCATATGATCGTAATCTCGGGGCGGTTTCCGAATGAGTGATCGGAAAAAATCCCCATCCACTAGACCCTGTGTGAAGGCATTCATCATGGTCTCCGAGGTGGCTGTTGGAATGTCCATGGCCACAGTGTTGAATCGCTGAATGTAGGCTCGGAGAGATTCGCGGGCTTCCTGTTTGATGGTGAACAAGCTGACACTTGTCTTCTGATAACGCCGACTGCTGGCGAAGTGGTGGAGGAATGCCGTTCGGAAGTCCTTGAAGCTTGTGATGTATCCGTCCGGCAGCCTCCGAAACCACCGTTGAGCCGATACAGAAAGAGTGGTAAGAAAGACTCGGCACTTTACACCATCTGTATATTGATGGAGCGTAGCTGTGTTATCAAATTTACCCAGATGATCATCCGGGTCCGTTGTTCCGTTGTACTCGCCGATCGTCGGGGGCACGTAGTGCTTGGGTAGAGGGTCTCGTAGAATAGCCTCCGAAAATTGGCGATTGATCCGCTCGGGAGATGAGTCCACTCGGGGAGCTTTCCCCTTTCTGTCGTCTCGCCTAGGCATTTTGTCTGAAGAAGATCCTCTATCTCTCCGAGCTGGTACGGCTTCAGGGGTGCGAAATAAGGCCCGATGGAATGCAACGGTGGCTTGAGGTGCTTCTGCTCGGCCACCCGACGCAGATGTTGCTTGTTGCTCCGGCCTTTCTGTTTTTGCTCCACAAGTTTGGCGGCCCTTATCTCGACCAGAGCTTCGAGTTCTTCCGTCGAAAGCGCCACCGTGTGTTGTCGTCCAACCTCATCCATTGTTTCCAGTCGGATGCAGGAGCGTTCCCACAGACGGCGCCAAATTGATCCTGTCCGAACCAGGAGTCAACGGAAGCTGGGGGTGTGGCGCTTCTTGCTGGATCCTCGAGTGCTCCGGTGAACCTGCAACAAAACCGAGCCGAGAGGGGGGGTGTCCCGGCGACGGCCCTCCGACGCTTAAGTTAGGCGAGGGAATAGAGGAAGAAGGTGGCTGCAGAATGAAGACCCGCATACCTCCGGTGAAGAAATGGAGACCTTATATAGACCTCTCGAAGGAGCCTGGGCGCGCCAATCAAAGCAATCACCTGCTTTCGACCATGCCCAGGTATGGGTCTGTCAGAAGGACCATGCCCAGGTATGGGGCTATCAGAAAGACGTCTGTAAGGCCATACCGCTACTACGTCAACCTCTCCATGATGTGACGGCGAGATCCTCCCTCGTGCAAACTTGTGTACGGCCTAATCATCAGACACTCCTCTGCTGACATCCCATATCCCGAGCCGAACGAATAGGCCGCTCGGCTAATCTTCGTACCCTCGCCCTTATCCTGGCCGAACGGACCACCCGCTCGGCCCTTCGGTCCCAGCCGGGAAGACACCCCGCTCGGCCATTCGGTTCTCCCGCCTTGGCGTCGGAAACCCAAGCCCATGGCTGGGTTATCTTTGGTTCCGCTCGGACCTACTCAGCTGCTCGGCGCGGCCATTAACCGCTTAGTCAGCCCTCCATCTGTCCTCAAGCTGAGACCCTTCAGGAAGTGGATCCCCCATTCTTACCGCCGGATCAGTAGGCATCATCATCGTCGTCATTGGGAGGATTTTGACTTTGAGCGGAGCTCAACTGAAGGTGTTTCATGATTAATTCTTGTTGTCGGCGCATATCTCTAATATCTTTCTCCAAATTAGCCCGTTCTAGGTCTCTTTGCACCCTTTCTTGGTCTCTTTGCGATATTATTTCCTTCATATGGCTAACCTCATCAGTCAAGGTATTTATTTGGGTCGTAAGTGCTGATGTGGAGGAAGAAGTTCCAACTAATCTTTGGGTTCTACTCAAGGAACTCATCCCCAATATTCTTCCCCCTTTTGGTCCTCCACTGGCTTCTAACCATAAACTCAAATTATTGCCAACAGACTCCTCAGACCCCTGACTATCGATACCAGCTTGTGAGCATGTTTGAGCTAGCTCGAGTTGATCATATTTTTCCTGTTTTGTAAAACACATACGATATTGATTAGATATAATAGAAACACATATAATATTAAGACAATAATGGTAGGTAACTAATTAAATTTAAACCATATATTAAGGTAAAATAAATATTACCTTGACTGCTTTTGCTCTCGCCCCACTCCATGTGTTATCTTTTTTTTTTAAAAGTGCAAGTGAAAGTATCAATGAAAGAAGGCTCCTTCCCTGTCTCCTTGGTCTAAAAAAACATTATTTCAAATAATGAAATAATTTGATATATATTAAAAATTTGTGAAAGAGTGAAACAATTACCATTATCCGTCTATGCTCATCTATGTTAATGGAGCCTCCCGCATATATAGCACTTGAGTCACCAGAATTGTGAGATTGATTCATTCTATTCAGGTCACTCCTTTGTTTACTTTCCTCCGTTGCCCAAAATATAGTGATCCTCTCCCAATTTTCTTCAGTGATGAAATTTGGCTTTTTCCCCCGACTCTTTGCGTGACTTAATACATGTCTAATGTGATCGCCACATTTCTTTTTAAATATTCTTCGTATCTCCATTTCGTCATTCGGGTCCCAATTATTTAAGCGCTGAAATAGAAATTTATTTTATTATATAATTACTGTAAAATTGAAGTAAACTCAGGAAAATATACTTTGAACTCGCTCCACCAAAGTTGTTTTGTGGCTGGTGGAGTGCTTGAATATGTCAAAGAATCCCCTCCCCAATGGTTGTTCACGATTCTATTTATTTCTCGAACAACTTGTACCGGATTTTCAAAACTGCATTAAATTACAAAATAACGATGTTAAATAATTAAGATAGGTCTAAAAATAAAATATTTTATAGTACTTACGAATCACCAATGGGGACTAAAGGAGCTCTATCATTCCTAAACTCAGCAAATGAGTTTCTTGCTGAGTCAGGAGGATCTGAGTGGACAGGTAACTGCTTTGGGTAAGGTTCTTGTGGCGGTGAATATGAAACCGGTGCAGAAGGTACATGGGATGGGCCCGGCTGATGAAGGGGTGGCATAGGTACACTGGCAGGGGAATATGATGCCGGTGGAGAAGACACATGGGATGGCCCTGCCTGAGTAGGGGGTGGCATAGGTTCACTGGCAGGTGATGGATGTGTCTGGTCCTGTGGCCGCCGTCTACGTCCACCACGTCGAAATATATGCTGGAAATTTCAATAATTTAATAAAGTTAATTACAGATCTGATACATAACAAAGGATAATTAAAAACTTACCATTTTTATGTAAATATTATGGAAAAGGGTGGAGGGGAAATTTATGAAATGTGACCTCTGATGACCTGTAAGAACAAATAAAATGTGTTAACAGATAAAGTAAATCAAATTATAAAAGAGACAATATATACAATAAAATATGGGAAATTTCTTTAAATAAGCTAACAAAACTTACCCATCATCAAAAATCAAAGTCATCATTGTCATTATCATCCTCCTCCTCTTCCTCTTCCTCTTCCTCTTCCTCCTCCTCCTCCTCTTCCTCCTCCTCTCCTTCCTCCTCCTCCTCCTCATCATCATCATCAATTTCACTTCTATCTACGTTGATTACTACACCGTTGGGATCTCGTAAAGTTGGAATAATATATTCCTCAGTCTGAAAGGTGTTTGAAACTTCCTCTTGTTGATATGCAATGTGTTCCCAACGTGCCTCAATTTTTTTTCGTGCTTTAGTTTTACAAACAGCCCACCAATCAATCTTATCGCGTTTCAAACTCGGATATGAAGAATAGAATACTTAAATTGCTTGTTGTGCCAACACAAATGGTTCATATCTCTTATAAAATCTCTTATGATTTATTTCAACTAAATTATAATGTGGATGCACTTTCATCTCTCTAACAGGGTTAAACCAGCGACACATAAATAATATAACTTGCATTTGTGGTCCTGGGTATTCTACTTCTATAATTTCATCCAACAAACCATAAAAATCATTGCTTGCACCTCTTTCATTGGATGACGATACGCACACCCCACTATTCATGGTATTCTTGCCCATTCCATAGTCTTGAGTATGAAAATTATATCCATTTATGAAATATGCTGGCCAAGTGCGTACGCATGAATTTGGACCTCATGACAGATGGATTAGCCATTCTTGCTCAAGGTGAGCTTGATTAGCTTGAACCTAGGTCAAAACACAAATTGTTAAAAGTATGCATATGTATCAACAAAATATAGATTTTTTACTTACATATGATTTGAACCATGCAGCAAATTCTTCTTCACAAAATCGATCGAACTCTTGTGTCGATAATTCAGAATATAAGTTGGTAAATATCCTACTCAAAAAAACATATTGTTACACAAAAAATTGAAAAAATAAAAAAATAAAATAAAAATATATACTTACTCATAATATGATGATACTTCTGGACAATTTAGTAAAATATATGTTTGGGCTGCTCGCCATTCTTTACCAGTTAAGTATCTTTGTTTACATGGTCCACTTGGTCGACCAAGGTAGTTAAAAATTGAAAATGAGGTAACATTTGGATCAATAGGACCCTCATCATTTCTGCCCGCTCTTCGCCTTTTGCATTGAACATGAGGTTCAAAATAATATGATGCAAAAGTGGTGACTTCCTCCACAATGTATGCATTAACAATAGAGGCTTCAACTCGTGCTTTATTTTTCATCTTTTTCTTCAAATGATATAAGAATCTGTTGAAGATATATAAAATTATATTAAATATATATATATAAATGATCCAGGAGTAGAAGTATTTTTTTTTTGCATTCAAACAGTCAAATTATACAAATAAGACACTCTACCTTTCAAATGGATACATCCACCTAAAATGGACGGGTCCTCCAACTTTGGCCTCATATGGCAAGTGAATCAAAAGATGCTCCATGGAGTCAAAAAAAAAAAGGGTGGAAATATCCTTTCCAAATTGCACAAAATGATTGGAATATCTCTCTCTAACTTCTCCATGTGTGAACGTCTCAAAACTGTTGAGCAAATATCATGTAGGAAAATACTTAACTCCGTAATCGCTCCCTATACAAATTGTGGTAAGAGTTCCTTAAAAGCAATAAGAATCAGTCTTTGCATTATGATATGACAATCATGACTTTTCATACCGATTAACTTCCATTCTTTCATATCGACACATCTTCCAAGATTAGAGACATACCCATCTGGAAATTTCAAAGATTTCAACCATTCACATAGGACACGTCTTTGATCCTTATTTAATGTATAAATTTCCTTTGGCTTTGGTCCTCTACTATTTTCGTCGACATCAAGAGTGGGTCTTTTACATATGAGTCGCATATCTTTTCTTGCATTGAGATTGTCTTTTGTTTTTCCGGTGATATCCATCACAGTATTTATCAGATTATCAAAAACATTCTTCTCAATATGCATTACATCGAGATTATAATGTATCAAATGACTAAACCAATACGGTAAATCCCAAAATATACTTCGTTTAGTCCATTTATGTGTACTCCCATATTCATATGTTATACCATATGGTTGTTCAATAACAGAGGGAAAGTGATGCACTCTGTACCAAATATCTTGACCTGTCAATCTCAATGGCGGAAGTGTTCTTTCGATCCTATTTTTAGTGAATGCATCTTTATTCTTTCTGAACTTATGATTTGTGGGTAAGAATTGCCTGTGACAATCAAAATAACTTGGTTTCTTTCCGTGTTTCAATCTGAATGACTTTGATCTCTCCATACATATTGGGCATCCCAAGATCCCAGCAGTACTCCAACCTGATAGCATACCATAAGCTGGAAAGTCATTTATGGTCCAAAGAAGAGCAGCCTTCAGTATAAACATCTGGTTAGAATGAACATCGTATGTAGGAACACCTTCATCCCATAGTTGTTTAAGTTCTGCTATCAGAGGTTGCATATAAATATCTATTAACTTCTTTGGATTTTGCGGACCTGGTACAACCAATGTTAAAAACATATAAGGTGTTTTCATGCACATCCCAGGTGGAAGATTATACGACGTTAAGATAACTGGCCAACAAGAATAATTTCTTCCTGATTTACCAAACGGAGCAAATCCATCAGCACAAAGACATAATCTAATATTTCTAGTCTCCTTTGCAAAATCTGGATATGTTCTATCAAAATTTTTCCACACATCTGCATCTGATGGATGACACATTAAACCCTCTTCTGTTTGATGAGTTGCATGCCAAGTCATGTGTTCCGCAGTTGCCTTTGATGCATATAATCTTTGTAACCTAGGAGTTAAAGGTAAATAAAACAACTGGTTGTGTGCTTTATGTCATTGTTGACTTCTTCTGGTTGTCTTATACCTATCTTGATTACAGAATTTACAAACCTCTACATCTGCATCATCTCCCCAATATAACATACAACCATCTCTGCAAACATCAATTCTTTCAACTGGAAGACCTAAATCTTTCACCAGTTTTTTCATACTGTAAAAATCAAGAGGCAAATTGTGATCACGTGGCAATGTATCGTCAAACGCTTGAACAATATCATTAAAACAATCTTGCGACATATTATGATCTGCCTTTATATTTAATAATCTGGATGTGAGAGATAATTTAGTCTGACTGTCACAATTGGAATATAATGGTTCATTTGCAGCACTCAATACTTCTTGAAATTTGTAATATATTTCATCCAGACCTGGTACATCAGGCTCCTCCAATGACAATGTATTAGTGGCAAACATTTGTTCACTTGTTGGAGGAAAACTAGAACTTGCACCAAGCGTCTCGGGGATATAATTCTGACAACTTGCATCAATTACCATCCTCTGATATGGATTGAATTGTTCATAATAACTCTGATCCCCATTAGCAGAGGCTTGAAAATTCCATCCATAATCCTCATCAGATATGAATGGTTCGCCATGACTTGTCCAATTATAATAATTCGGAGTAAAACCAAATCTATAAAGATGTTCTTCAACTTTATCGGTGGGTAAAAATTTTCCATTGTGACATTTTCTACACGCGCACCTTATCTTCTTGCCATCCATATACATAATTTGAGTAGATGCAAAATTTAAAAATTGCCTCAGTCCAGTGATGAACTCAAGAGTTAACCCATGATGATTAGGCAAATTTTTGTTATACATCCAACTTCGCTCATTCTGCATTTTACCTGAATTCAACTATTCAGTTAAACATTATTAAAAGTTACTATAGATAAATCTTATCATTGAAGACAAAACAAAAACAACAGCTAATCAAAAAGAAGGAACACAATTAATCAACTATAATATAATTAATTATTTAAAGCTAACTTTATATACAAATTAGTAAATGCATAATAATGAACTTAAGAATACCGAAAATAGGTCAACAAATACAGCTGCCTTCAACTACACTGAGATCACGCCAAAATAAGACCTGCACAAACAACATTATCAATTAAGACAGTAAATTTCGAAAATTAACTTAAATTTCAGAAGGTGCGTGCACGGCGGCGGCCATATGTCGTCCAGCCATCACAAGGCAGCGGCCAGCACGCGCCTGGCGCCGGCGGCCATGCGCGCGCCTACCGGCGGCCAGGCAACGCATGGCGGTGCCCAAGCAGCGCCTGCCGCCGACCAGGCAATGCCTGGCGACGGCCAGGCAGCGCCTTCACGCGGCCAACCCACGCCGGCAAGCAGCCCCGCGACGCCGACAGAGAGAGATCCGAGAGCAGAGGGCTTACCAAACGAAAACCTTCCACCGCCGATCGTCGCAGATCACACCATCGCCGAGTCGGAGATGTGGCCGAAATCCTGGAAATCGCAGCTGGGAAGGGGAACGGGGGAGAGAGGAAAGAAATGAGGGAAGGGAAAAACAATCGGGTTGATGTTTAGATCTAGGGTTTTTAGGAACAAATATATTTTGTTCCCAATTTCGTCCCTAAATTTGGGACGAATCCATGGATTTGTCCCAAATTTTGGGACAAATCCTGGATTCGTCCCAAAATCTGGGACGAATTCAGAAATTTGTCCCAGAATTTATTTTTTTTAAATAAAAGAGGAACAAAATCAAAAGGAATAAATATGGACCTAGAGACATCGGAATTTGATGAAACAAGTTTCTATACGTTCTTATCGTTGCCTTGATTGTAAATACATAAATAAAAATATTTTTGACCAAATATATTTATTTTTAGAATTTTTTAATCCCAATTTGACCTAATTGGGTGTTAAAAATTCAAATCACAGAAAATATTAATTAAAAATTATGGATGATGACGTATTTAGGATCAGCTCAACGATACAGACGCATAGAAACTTATTTCATCAAATTCCGATGTCTCTAGGTCCATATTTAGGCCTTAAGTGTTTGATTTTATTTATTTAAAAATATTTTCAGTTTTGGGACGAATCCTGGATTCATCCCAAATTTTGGGACGAATCCAGAGATTCGTCCCAAAAATTTATTTATTAAAATATAATAATAATAAAATTGGACGCCTTAAATACGGACCTAGAGACATCGGAATTTGATGAAACAAGTTTCTATGTGCTCGTATCTTTATCCTGATCGTAAATCTATCAATAAAAATATTTTTTACCAAATATATATATTTTTGGAATTTTTTAATTCCAATTTGACCTAATTTGGTGTTAAAAATTCAAATCACTGAAAATATTAATTAAAAATTATGGATGATGACGTATTTAGGATCAGCTCAATGATACGGATGCATAAAAACTTGTTTCATCAAATTTCGATGTCTTTAGGTCCATATTTAGGGCTTAGGTGTTTGATTTTATTTATTTAAAAATATTTTCAGTTTTGGGACGAATCCAGAGATTCGTTCCAAAAATTTATTTATTAAAAAAATAAAACAAAATTGGACGCCTTAAATACGGACCTAGAGATATCGGAATTTGATGAAACAAGTTTCTATGTACTCGTATTTTTATCCTGATCGTAAATCTATCAATAAAAATATTTTTTACCAAATATATATATATTTGGAATTTTTTAATCCCAATTTGACCTAATTTGGTGTTAAAAATTCAAATCACTGAAAATATTAATTAAAAATTATGGATGATGACGTATTTACGATCAGCTCAACGATATGGACGCATAGAAACTTGTTTCATCAAATTCCAATGTCTCTAGGTCCATATTTAGGCCTTAGGTGTTTGATTTATTTATCTAAAAATATTTTCAGTTTTGGGACGAATCCTGGATTCGTCCCAAAAATTTATTTATTAAAAAAAAAACAAAATTGGACGCCTTAAATACGGACCTAGAGACATCGGAATTTGATGAAACAAGTTTCTATGTGCTCGTATCTTTATCCTGATCGTAAATCTATCAATAAAAATATTTTTTACCAAATATATATATTTTTGGAATTTTTTAATCCCAATTTGACCTAATTTGGTGTTAAAAATTCAAATCACTGAAAATATTAATTAAAAATTATGGATGATGACATATTTACGATCAGCTCAACAATACGGATGCATAGAAACTTGTTTCATCAAATTCCGATGTCTCTAGGTCAATATTTAGACCTTAGGTGTTTGATTTTATTTATTTAAAAATATTTTCAGTTTTGGGACGAATCCTGGATTCGTCCCAAATTTTGGGACGAATCCAGAGATTCGTCCCAAAAATTTATTTATTAAAAAAAAAAAACAAAATTGGACGCCTTAAATACGGACCTAGAGACATCGGAATTTGATGAAACAAGTTTCTATGTGCTCGTATCTTTATCATGATCGTAAATCTATCAATAAAAATATTTTTTACCAAATATATATATTTTTGGAATTTTTTAATCCCAATTTGACCTAATTTGGTGTTAAAAATTCAAATCACTGAAAATATTAATTAAAAATTATGGATGATGACGTATTTACGATCAGCTCAACGATACGGATGCATAGAAACTTGTTTCATCAAATTCCGATGTCTCTAGGTCCATATTTAGGCCTTAGGTGTTTGATTTTATTTATTTAAAAATATTTTCAGTTTTGGGACAAATCCTGGATTCGTCCCAAATTTTGGGACAAATCCAGGAATTCGTCCAAAAAATTTATTTATTAAAAAAAAAAACAAAATTGGACGCCTTAAATACGGACCTAGAGACATCGGAATTTGATGAAACAAGTTTCTATGTGCTCATATCTTTATCCTGATCATAAATCTATCAATAAAAATATTTTTTACCAAATATATATATTTTTGGAATTTTTAATCCCAATTTGACCTAATTTGGTGTTAAAAATTCAAATCACTGAAAATATTAATTAAAAATTATGGATGATGACGTATTTAGGATCAGCTCAATGATACGGATGCATAGAAACCTGTTTCATCAAATTCCGATGTCTCTAAGTCCAAATTTAGGCCTTAGGTGTTTGATTTTATTTATTTAAAAATATTTTCAGTTTTGGGACGAATCCTGGATTCGTCCCAAAAATTTATTTATAAAAAAAAAAAAATGAATGCCTTAAATACGGACCTAGAGACATCGGAATTTGATGAAACAAGTTTCTATGTGCTCATATCATTATCCTGATCATAAATCTATCAATAAAAATATTTTTTACCAAATATATATATATATTTGGAATTTTTTAATCCCAATTTGACCTAATTGGGTGTTAAAAATTCAAATCACTGAAAATATTAATTAAAAATTATGGATGATGACGTATTTACGATCAGCTCAATGATACGGACACATAGAAACTTGTTTCATCAAATTCCGATGTCTCTAGGTCCATATTTAAGGCTTAGGTGTTTGATTTTATTTATTTAAAAATATTTTCAGTTTTGGGACGAATCCTGGATTCGTCCCAGATATTTAATTATTAAAAAAAAAACAAAATTGGACGCCTTAAATACGGACCTAGAGATATCGGAATTTGATGAAATAAGTTTTTATGCGCTCGTATCATTGTATTGATCGTAAATCTATCAATAAAAATATTTTTTACCAAATATATATATATTTGGAATTTTTTAATCCCAATTTGACCTAATTTGGTGTTAAAATTCAAATTACTGAAAATATTAATTAAAAATTATGGATGATGACGTATTTACGATCAGCTCAACGATACGGACGCATAGAAACTTGTTCATCAAATTTCGATGTCTCTAGGTCCATATTTAAACTTTCGGACACTAATTTACAACTGTTCATTACACAACACCTTTTTAGTTAGTATCAACCTATATATGTTTTAAAAAATATATACCTAGAGACATCAGAATTTGATGAAACAAGTTTTTATACGTTCCTATCGTTGCCCTGATTGTAAATACATAAATAAAAATATTTTTGACCAAATATATTTATTTTTAGAATTTTTTAATCCCAATTTGACCTAATTGGGTGTTAAAAATTCAAATCACTGAAAATATTAATTAAAAATTATGGATGATGACGTATTTAGGATCAGCTCAATGATACGGACGCATAGAAACTTGTTTCATCAAATTCCGATGTCTCTAGGTCTATATTTAAGGCTTAGGTGTTTGATTTTATTTATTTAAAAATATTTTCAATTTTGGGACGAATCCTGGATTCGTCCCAAAAATTTATTTATTAAAAAAAAAAACAAAATTAGACGCCTTAAATACGGACCTAGAGACATCGGAATTTGATGAAACAAGTTTCTATGTGCTCGTATCATTATCCTGATCATAAATCTATCAATAAAAATATTTTTTACCAAATATATATATTTTTGGAATTTTTTAATCCCAATTTGACCTAATTTGGTGTTAAAAATCCAAATCACTGAAAATATTAATTAAAAATTATGGATGATGACGTATTTACGATCAGCTCAACGATACGGCCTAATAGAAACTTGTTTCATTAAATTCCGATGTCTCTAGATCCATATTTAAGCCTTAGGTGTTTGATTTTATTTATTTAAAAATATTTTCAGTTTTGGGACGAAACCTGGATTCGTCCCAGAATTTGGGACAAATCCTGGATTCGTCCCAAAATTTGGGACGAATTCTCGATTCGTTCCCAAATCTGGGACGAATTCTCGATTCGTTCCCAAATCTGGGACGAATTCTCGATTCGTTCCCAAATCTGGGACGAATCCAGGATTTGTCCCTAAATTTGGGACAAATTTTAAATTCGTTCCAGATTTGGGGACGAATTTAGCAACGAATTTTTTTTATGTTGCAAACTTGAAACGAAATTTGTTTGTTGCAAGTTTTGTTGGTTATTTGGGTCCAAATTTATTTTCGACCCTAAATTCGTCCCAATTTTGGGGCGAATTATTTTCGTTCCAAACTTTTGTCCCCAAAGTTATGTTTTTTTGTAGTGAAGTTTTGATTTAATTTGTATCACTATATGCGCTCAACTCTCATTAGTACTGACGATATAAAAGAAAATTATGTAACATGATACTTTTAAATAACGAAAAATTCTTAACATCTTTCCAATAGTGTTTAATTGGAGCAACATAAATTGACATGTACAAAATATTTCTTTTCATTATTTTCATTTTTATTATTTTTGTAGTCCCTAAGTGCTCTAATTGAAACTCCATGATCTTAAGACTTAATAATCTTCAAGCTCTTGGAAGTTTCTTTTTGTTCAATTTTCTTTCCATACTTATTTTTGTTTATCTTTGTGTGTGTGTTTTTACGGGGTTCCTCCACCTCGTTTAAGAGAATCCATTTTTATATTATAGTAGGATATATATAATTAAGAAGGATTGGTTATTGAAACACATTAAATACTTGAATTAGCATTGTTTTTTTAATCTTGTTTTATTATTTCTATAACACATATTATGAAAATGTAAGAGAAATATATTTGTATTTGTAGGTTTATAGCCTTTTCAACTACTCTTCAATGATTTTTTATTTTTATTTTTGGATAATTCAATAATTCAAACTAACTAATTTTGAAGGTGATGAATTGGATCCCACAAAAGTTTTTTCATTGGGATATATCCAAATAAAAAAAGAAAAGAAAAAGAAGTGTTATCACAACTAAACTTTTTAAGATTTAATCACGTCTAAAAGTACCCTTATTGAGAATGGACTCATATACTCTTGTTTGTGTTGCATTGCCTACTCCTATGCCATGGCGATCAAAATATAACTCTTTAATGATCCATGACAATCGCGTTAGTTGATGAGGGTACTGGAGACGAGTATATTCATTTTTTACCATCATATTCTCCAATATTCACATATTTTGGCCACCTGTATCATTCATAATTTAGCTCCTCTGTATTGATCTAAGGACGAGTTGACAAGAACACTGAAAATGATCGAATTATCTTTTGCCACATATTCTCTAATGCTAACACCCTCACGACCATAGCTACCATATAAGAATTGACTGACATAAATCTCTGCATCATGCACCCACTTGCCTGAGGCGAGCGTTTCTTCTTTGAATTACCACATGTTCTCGAGCGTTAACATGCATGTACCTGAAATATATCGTGCATATTAGTTATTTCACAAGTTCCCTCGGATGAGTCTAGTGGTTAGCGTATGAGATGTTGCCATCATGATATTTGAGATTCGAATCTCGGCAAAGCCGTGGTAAATGTCTCCCTTATATGTTAGTCATTATTCTAAAGACTAATAGCCGTCCGTAATTTACCTCCTCCTTGTTGACCCTCAGACGAGTTGACGGGGGTGCTGAGATGAACATATTCACTTTTTACCATCATATTAATTATTTCACAAAATCAATTATGTCTTATCTTGATATCCTAATGATCAAGACATCTGATAGTATTATTTGTATGGGCATCAGGATGGGCTCGGTTGTTAAATTTATAAAATAATATTGGTAGTAGTGGGGGATTGAAATTAAGCGGGAATTTTATCATCTCTATGGTTCCACCCATGCACTTTCAATTTAGATTTATGTTGAATTCTCTCTCAATGGACCAAGACATTAGTCGTGAGAGTACCTTTAATATGGCGGTGCCATATTTTTTATAGTATTATTATTTTTTAATTCAAAAATTCAATTTTTCTAACCGAATAATTTTGAAGGTGACCGACTTTGTCCCATAAAATTTTCACCGGCTACTATAATAAATTAAGAAGTGCTCACGGAGACCCATCTAAATAGTTAACGTTTTTAAAATTTTTATCACATTAGAAGAAAATCTCTAAGATGCATCATAGTTGATATTCAATCCTTAAATACCTAATTAACAGCCTAAAAATCTAATTGTTGCACTGTAACCCTAGTAATAGTATTTTCTTTAATACCTTATGATCGTCTCTGATCATAATGGATCTATCACTAAAATACTAATATTATCAAGATTTTTATCATAATCTTTTAGATATATCAAATAATGAGACCGATAATAAAAATAATAATTGTATTTATAGTATGCAATTAGTAGTGGTTCTTTCTAATAAAAAAATGTGGAGGTGCATTATTGTTATCGTCAAATTCAAGCCATTCATCATTAAAAAAAATATTTTGCACATTGATAGGTCAATCAATCAAAATTTTAAACTTGTCATGAGTAATCAATTGATCGCCATACCATGACTCCATCTAGCAGAAATGATATATTCATTTCTAAGCCTGCGAAATTACGTAATTGATATCAACGAGTGTATTTATCTAGTCCATTTTCAACAATATAAAAATAATTTACTACATACCTGACATTTTTCTCGTATAAAGGGTTAATATACTAGGACAAATATTTTCCATGATTTATTCCCTTTCAGAATATGTGGGATTTTAGAGGGACTGTTAAAATGACAATTTCATCTTTTATCTTAATTAATGATATATTCATTTAATCATTTCTGCCCTTTGAGTGTAATCGAGTTGATACTCGAGCATAGCTTACCATCATATAGGCATGATTTAATTTCTAACATATGCAAATATTATTTTGGATTATCTTATACCGCTTATCTAGAAAGGCTGTTTGATTAAGATTGAATAAGCCTCATAATTTATTTCATTTTAAAGGGTGTAAGACCGTCCTAAAAAAGTCACTAAGATGATAACTTCATTTTTATCACCATGATATATCCCTAATATATATTCATTCCTAAGCCCAAGATCACACTATTAATTCACCAACTACCACTCTCACTTTCATCCTCACGGATCAAATACTTTGCTTACTTTGCTTTCAACCCGTCCGCCTCTTACTTCGACCTTTTTTTAATCTAAAAATTTAATTCGAATTGGTTAATTTTGAAGGATCAGTCTGATCCTATAAAATTTTTTCATCAACTATCAAGATAAATCTTAAAAACATAAATGAGTCATGATAGACGGTCCAACACCATGAATGATTCAAACACTAGGAATATATGATATTTGGAGGAAAAATTCCTATAAATACATCGTAGTTGGAAATCGAACTGTGAATATATCTATGACAACGAGACACCTTCCACGGCACCATAATCTCATGGGCCTCAATGTCAGTCTCATGGTGGCACAATGCAACTACGTTCTCTCCCAACATCTCCATCAATCCGTTACAAGATCAATACGGAAGAAGTAAATTACTGATGACTACTAGTCAAGATAAACATTTACCCCGATTATACCGAGATTCGAATATTAGATCTTATTATGATAACACTTCGTATACTAGCTATTAGATCATCTCAAAAGGATCCATATAATATAGTAGGTCTCAATATTAGTCCCATGAAATAGAGAGCAAGGAGGTCGTGGAACAAAACAAATTAGAGGTATTTTAAAATCGTAAACCATCAGGATGCTTAATGGAAATTTCCCCTCCACTAATATTTTATTAATTTTCTGTATCTTCTTCTCCTCGTTATTATTTGAGAAGAGGGGTTAAAAAGCGCGACATGGCTGCGATCGTCTGACAAGGAAAACAAAAACAGAGCCGACCTCCTTCACGTCCCCGTATCGACCCCGCTGCTGGCCTCGCCATGGATGCGCATACACGCGGACGACGAACGGTAATTTGGTCCCTTGTTATCTCTCTCCCATCCTTGCGTCTTCTTCTTCTTCTTCTTCTTCTTCTTTTTCTTTGCTTCTCTCTCCCAGATCTCCGACAATTTCCTTATTTTTTATTCCAGTTGGAAGAGATCCGCCAGAAGCGAGCCGCCGAGAGAATACACAAGGTCGCTTCCGGTTCAGATCTTGAATCCTCCAATCCCTACGGTACTGTTTGTCTTCTACCTCTCTTCATTTTCGCAATCTTCTGTCTTTCTGGAAATAGTTGTTATTTTTTTTTTTTTGCGCTATCTCTTGCAGGCGCGCAGAGATCAGAGTCTGGGAATCGAATGTCAGGAGAGGTTATTTTTCTTTTGATATGTTGGTTCATTAGATAGTACGCCATGTTATTTTATGAGTTTTTGATAGGGTTCATTAGTAAATGTACCAGAACATTTGCAGGGTTTTTCAAATGTACTTTATCACCTTTTCAAGTTTCGTCTAATCGCTGCTAACTCAACGACGTGGCAATGACATAGAGGAAAACCAATAGGAAATAAACCATGACACTTTGTCTACTTGACAGGAAGGGAGTCCAAAAATAGGGAAGGAATGAGGGAAAGCAATCAATTCCACTTGTCTTTATTACAACAACAATAACAACCATCAAACTTTTATCCCACTAAGTATAGTCGGCTATATGGATTTTGCTACACCATTAGGCTCAATCTCCTAATATATCATCTATATTTAAATGTATTTCATCCTGTGTTATCATTAGTAATCAAGTCTTCTTTAGTTACATCGCCTAACTGCAACATTTAGTAGTGACCTAAGTACATTCTCATATGTCCGCACATCCACCTTAACTAACATCCTAATCTTTATGACTGTCATCTTCTACTAGTGTTCTTGCTTCATAGTCCAACATAATAGGTCTAACTGTTATTTTGTAATACTTAGAGGTTTAGAGGTACCTTACGATCATAAAGAACACCTAATGCTCTCCTCCATCTCAACCATTCTATTTGTATCTTTTATAAAACATCGCTACCAACCTCTCCATTCGTTATTTCGTTTGCAAACATCATCCAACATACTTAAAAACTTTCAGGTAATTTGTCATCTTCTATCTTAACAATTATCTTTCTATGTTTACTAAATTTAAATTCAATATATATTCTATTTTTATTCTACTAAGCCTAAAACTTTTAACTTTTAGTGTCTCCCATCAAGATTCGAGCTTAACATTTAGTCCTCGTGTCTCATAAATTAAAATAATATTATTTGCAAACAACATGCAACATGATAACATGTCTTGGATGTGATTAGTAGTTCATCTATAATTAGTATAAAAAGATATGGACTTAGAGCTGATCCTAGATGTAATCCTATTTTTATAAGATATGCTTTGGTTAAGGCCTTTAATTGTTTCAATATATATGCTACGCTAACACCTTTCTTTTCAACAATTCTAATTTCCTTTAGGACTTTGTCATAAGATTTTTTTAGGTCAATGAATATGTGGGTAAGCCTTGCTTCTTTTCTCAAACTTTTCAATTAGTTGTATGAGAAAATGTATAGTTTTTATCGTCGACCTTTGAGTTCAAATTGATTTTGAGGTCATCTTGGTCTTCTTAATCTTTTTTCTATCGCTTTCCCAACGTTCTATGGTATGACACATTAACTTAATATCTTTATAATTCACATAATTTTGTACACCTCTTTGTTTTTATAAGGGAGACTAAAGTACTTACCTTCCACTAATTAGACATTTTTCTTAGTTTTCAATATTATATTGAATAAATTTGTAAGTTTATTTTTCAGCCTATTTAATACCTATTCTACTTTTGAAATCAGAATTCTCAAATAAAAATTTAAATTTCAATATATATTCCTCTGACATGCTTAAAATTTCTAAGCTAAATTAGTCACCCAAACTTTCATTAAAAATATTGATGAAAGTACCTCTTCCATCGTTCTTTTATTTCCGCATCATTCATTAGTACCTTATTGGATTTATCTTTAATGTATCTTATTTGGGCAAAATTCTTTGTTTTCTTTTCTCTCATTTTAACTATTCTATAGATGCCCATTTTCTCCTTTAGTATAAAGCCATTAATACAAATGTTTGAAAACTTTATTCTTGCCTCCATCCACTACTTTTTTGACCTCTTTCTTGGCTACCGTATGCTTTAAAGTTTTGTTCATTCTTATAAGTAATTAGTTCTTACAAATATATAGTAAGTTATATGCGGTTCTTTTTTTTTTTCTTTAGTTTCTCCTTGTCACTACAGTGGAAGAGAAAGATCAAAAGAGAGGATGATGAGTTTGAGGTTCGTTTGGTTTGTACAATATATGAACATGCAAATATGGTTCTAAAAAAAATTATTCATTTCTGTTAACAGTATAAATATATAAAATAATTTCTTTCTTAATAGGAAGAGCTTTTAGAATAAGCGTTTTAGAATAAGTGGTTTAATATGATATTATAGTAGAAAGTTGGGTGTGAGTATCATGATTTGGAAACTCATACTGTGTGCTCATGTTGTGTTAGGTGATACTGGCAAAATATATCATTTTGGTAAGTTATCAAAACTCAATATTAATTAGCATAAATAATCTTTCCTATATCACATATGCTGTTCATACCAGTGAGTATAGTGTCACACTGATAACTATTTTGTGAGAATTGTTTCATGACAAAATTCGGTACCTCTTAGCAGCTATGACACACATCAAGATGAATTCAAGTATTATTTTTTTATAACTTGTGTTCACACAAACCACTCCAGATGAGGCAGAAAGGCTATCAAAAAATGCTACTCTAAACAATAATTGTCCTCTCTTCTTCCCTTTTCTTCTACTTTTATCTCCTTTCTTTTACCTGCAATTCACTACTAGTATAATGAGTCGGCACACTGACATAGCACCACAATTGTGTAGTTCTTGGCAAAACTTGAAACTTCGGTGCGATTTGAGATTTCAGACCTTGATTTGAATTTCTCCTATTTTTTAAAATATATAATCAATTCGTGTAGTGATTTGAGTGAATCAAATCAAGTACCCCAATGCACCAACCTCACATGAGGAGGGAGTATTAATAATATAAATATATATAAACTGTTTTTTTTTTGTGATAGTTTGAACTTTTGAGATAAGTGGGTAGCCAATCAACTTTAAGTTGTTCTTGTCTCCTTATTCCTTTTCAGTTCTTTAGTTTTTTCCTTTTGATGTATTTGAGATTTTCTTCTTGGTCCTTTTTGTATAACAAGAATTTACAAGTGATTTTGGTTCTCAATGCAGAGAGATACATATGTATTGCCATCTCAACTTAAGGATTTTGAGAATAGGAATGCAGAGCTCGAGAGGGAAAATCAGAAACTGTTAGCAAAGGTATTGTGTCAAAATTGGTAGATTTTCTTATGATAGCCAACAAAGACTGATATACTTTTGTTTTACAGCTTGATGAAAAGGAAATTCAAATAGATTCATTGATGAAGCGCTTAAATGATTTGGTAAAAATGACAAATTACACTTTAGCAAAGATTGTTGCCTGGAACTTGGAGAAGCTCTTGTTACTATTTTAATTTCTATTTTGCTTCATTTATGCCAGGAACAAGATAGTTTGCCTATGCTAAGAAAATCTCTAAAGGATATTTCCATTGAAAAGGATGCAGCAATTGTTGCCAGAGTACCCAATTAATTATAAGCTAAAAATAGTTATCTGTGTTTCTTGGTTAAGACTTGCTATTTTCTCTTGATTCAGGAAGACGCTTTGTCACAACTTCGATCTATTAAGAAACGGTTAAAGGAAGCAGAAGAGGATCAATATCGAGTATGTAATTCATGGTTGATTTGAAGTCAAATAGTTTCAAATGCTGATATTTCTTCTGTCAGTAGGCTGAACAGGATGCAGCAGATTTAAGGGCAGAACTAAATTTACTGCAGCAACAAGGACTGAGGGGGACTACTCACAGTGACATGCAGTTTGGCAGCTCACCAGACCACATCCTTTCCCTAGAAAAGGAAATATTGGATTTGAAAACTGGATTACAGGTGAATAATTTTTTCTCTCTTATCTTTGTTACTTTGAATAATATGTTGTCTCTTTTAATTTACTCTTTCTGGCTTCCTGAAATAGCAAGAGTTGCTGCTGAGGCAACAAGAGCAGCAAAAACTATCCGCAGAACAGTTACACAGCTCATCCCTGTTATCTGAAAAGAAAGAGCTGGAAGAAAAACTAGCATCTTTGAATAAAAAGATTTCAGGTTATTCACTAAAATAACAAAGTATACTTGAAATAGCTAGGATAATCCATGACTACCGGAAAAGTTGCTTCTCTGCTCTTCTAGAATATTCTTTCTAATGGAATTCTCACTTTAATTTTTCTCTTATGCCCACAGAAGATGCTTCAGATTTTGCTGTGCGCAAGATATCTTCCTTGGTAAATTCTAAAATCGCAACAATCCCTATATGCTACATTTTATCAAATATCTAACCGAACAGGAGAATGTTTGTTTGTTATTATGTGTTCCATTGAGCTAGTAAATGGTTATCATTCTAACCCTGTTTTGATCATTGCTTTGATCTTCTTGTCTGCATATTGTTTAGTTGACTGATTCATGTTTCAAAAACTTCTGATGTGCAAACATAGAAGGTTACTAATGGTCTTTAGAAGTAACTTATGAAGTTGTTAGACCTTCTATTGTGATTTGGATGGTAGCCATTGCATTCATATGCAGTACTCTTTAAAATAATTTAGAGCAACATCTTTGATGCATTTTACACGCACAAATGAAAAAGCAGCAGCGAGGCATTTGTGCATTTTGAAGGCAAACACCAATGTTAGAATAGCCAAAAAATAGCACTCTTAACTCAAGTTCAAGCCAAGTTCGGCAAGAGGTCAAGCTTTGGCCAACAAGAAATCAAGCCAGGTCAACTTTAGGAACAATGTATACCTACTAAAATAAGATCTAGTCCAACATGTTGATGCAAACAAGGGATCAACATAGAAGGTTACTAATGGTCTTTAGAAGTGCTATAGTGCAAACATTGAAGGTTACTAATGGTCTTTAGAAGTAACTTCTGAAGTTGTTAGACCTTCTATTGTGATTTGGATGGTAGCCATTGCATTCATATGCAGTACTCTTTAACATAATTTAGAGCAACATCTTTGATACATTTTACACGCACAAATGAAAAAGCGGCAGCGAGACATTTGTGCATTTTGAAGGCAAACACCAATGTTAGAATAGCCAAAAAATAGCACCCTTAACTCAAGGTCAAGCCAAGTTCGGCAAGAGGTCAATCTTTGTCCAACAAGAAGTCAGGCCAGGTTAACTTTAAGAACAATGTATACCTACTAAAATAAGATCTAGTCCAACATGTTGATGCAAACAAGGGATCAAAGAAAAAGAAATTACTTTAAAATTTGAATAATTGATTGGCAATTGTTTTAGTTTAGGTATCATATAATTGGTATCTTTTAATTTGGTAATAGTGGGTATTTAATTTGGTAGGATTTAATTGAGATTATTGTGCTTTTCTAATTAATAATATTTGTTGTGTATTATTCATTTTTCGATTAAGAATATTCTAATTTGATCAGTTTTCGTTTTCTACGCGAGATACTTTTCTTTGCTGTATGATTATTTGATGCTTCCTCAATTTCATCTTAATTTTCTATTTGGTTAAGAGCTCAATTTAGTTCTATATCAATTTGGTACTAGAGAAAATAAGAAAAGTTAGGGCATCATTTTGTTGGGGAAATTTTCTGAATATATATTTTTTAAAAATAGAATTTGGTAGCAAATATTTAGAATTAACTTTTTGACATTTTTTTTTGATGAAAAGGGTAAATAATATCATCAAAAACAAACGAGAACAATGGTAACCTATGGTTCCAACCCGTGTGAGATACCAAATCCGAGAGGATACTCATGGCATCGTGTACATGTTGTTGTATTCTCATGGCTACCAACTTACATCACTGTCAAACACAATCACACAAAACACGTTCCCAAATGGTTCCAGGACTCCTCCCAGTTTCACACCAAAGTTTCCACACCAGCCAACCATTAGCAGAAACTATTCACACCAGCATCAGCAGTCTCAGGCCAAATTGATTTCGTTTCAGCTGCTTGGAGAAGTTTAGGGAGAATCTTTGCAGAAATTTCATCCTCCTAGCTGTGCAGCAGAAATCCCTTTAGTCCTAACTCCTCTCCGATTAGCACCCACCCTCGTACAGCCAACTGGGGCTCGAGCACAGTATCAGCACAATCCATCCATGCCTCCTCTCCAGCCGATGAGCACCGCAGCACACCCAACTGCCGCTCACTCCAAACGTTGCCGGTCCCCATCACCACGATGGTCCCAAGCCGGCGAAGCGCCCTTTATCGTCTGTGCACAACACTCTAGTAGGGACAGAGTTGCTATCCAGACCATGAATTAGTTGTCAATCACGCCCTTACCAACACCAGCAGCCCCGGTTCTGTAATCTAACTCCGGATAGGAGTACCAGTAGCAAGTAGCACCTTTAATAGCATCAACAACGAGGAAGCAGTGCAGTTGAAACCACCACGACCATACTGCCTAGCTCCTAGCGGCGGTCCAATTGTTGCTGCTTGCCCACCCTGGCGTTAGAGTGTGTTGCGGAAGCTCCCACGCCATCCACCGGTTGAGGGGGAGCCCGCATTAGCAGGCATGACGACAAGATGCTTTGCGACATGACGAGCTCCTCCATCGGTAGTAGCCGTCAGCAGCTCAGCAAATGGTAGTTGCACTCTTTGCGCCGCATGAATCTCCTTCTCCGGCAGTGACAAAAACGAAGGGGATGTAGAATGTGAGCCCTAACTCCTTAAGCCTTTCCTCTTATCGGGTTTCGGGTTTCGGATTATCCCATAGCTCGAAACCCAAAGCTTGGATCCATTTGGCTGCTAGATGATGTTTTGTGTTTGAAATTTGAATTTGAAATTCAAAATTTGAATTTGAATCCGCCATTCTCGTGGCACGTCTCCTTGGTGCTGACATTTAACCGTGAACATGTCAGCTGCGTCTCCCTCACTTCCGGCGGTTGCCGTGAGCTTTAGCTTCCGACAACTATCAGTCAGTTGCACAAGCACCCTACAACATCGTTACTTCCTTGCCTCCTCCCCCACATATGAGCATCGCAGCACACCCCCAACCGTCGCTCATTCCCACCCGTCACCGTCGCCATTCACTTCACTAGCACGTCCAGTGGTCCCTCGTAGGAGAGACGCTCTTCATTGTCCACGCAAACACTCCAACATTACCAGACTAATACCCAGACCATGAAGGAAGTCACATATGAGCTTCACGTCCCCCGCCCTAACCTTACGCCTAAGATCCGACCAACTCTCCAACCTTGCCTCTTCCCCTCCAGCTTCGCGAGACACTCCTGACCTCTCCTCCTTGCGCCAACTGATCCGTACATACATCATTGTTGGGTTGTAATTCCTTCTGTTGACTGCCTAGCCAGGCTCCGGTGATGACACTGAAACGTCACCCCTCTCGTGCTTTGTCACCACCGGGGCCTCCTCCAACAAGTGAGGAAAGACTTCCTCCACCAGAGCGACCACCCCCGACAGATCTTTGTGATTGCGCTCCATAGCCAGTCCTCAATTGGTTGGGGGGCCTTGCTTAACCGGAGCAGCTCGACCTCCGGGGGTGAAGCTGGACAACTTCACTCGAAGTTGCTCCTTGATTTCTCGACAAGGTTGTGCTCCCACAACCTTTCCACTCCTTCCTTGTCGTCGACGGTGAAGCGTCTAGCGAACCTCTCTCGGTGGGGGAGGGAGGGTTCCAGGGGTGTAAATGAACCAAGCTGCTCATGAGCTATTCGAAGCTCATGAGCTATTCGAAGCTCAATTCGATAAAAGCTCGTTTGAGCTCGTTTAATGAGGCTCATTAAGATAAACAAACCAGGCTCGTTAAAATAAACAAACCAAGTTCAAGTTTCACAATACTCGACTCATTAGCTCGTGAACATGTTAGTTAGTAAGCTCATGAATCAACTTTTAAATGAAAAAAATAATAGTTTTGATATTGAATTTATAGATTTTACA